>NW_024070196.1:7445923-7752320 GCF_014754425.2 Oryx dammah
GGATGTTGGCAATTTGATCTCTGGTTCCTCTGCCTTTTCTAAAACCAGCTTGAACGTCATGGAGTTCACGGTTCATGTATTGCTGAAGCCTGGCTTGGAGAATTTTGAGCATTACTTTACTAGCATGTGAGATGAGTGCAATTGTGTGGTGGTTTGAGCATTCTTTGGCATTGCCTTTCTTTGAAATTGGAATGAAAACTGACCTTTTCCAATCCTGTGGCCACTGCTGAGTTTTCCAAATTTGCTGGCATATTGAGTGCAGCACTTTCACAGCATCATCTTTCAGGATTTGAAATAGCTCAACTGGAATTCCATCAACTCCACTAGCTTTGTTTGTAGTGATGCTTTCTAAGGCCCACTTGACTTCACATTCCAAGATGTCTGGCTCTAGATTAGTGATGACATCATCATGATTATCTGGGTCATCAAGATCTTTTTTGTACAGTTCTTCCTAGTATTCTTGCCACCTCTTCTTAATATCTTCTGCTTTTGTTAGGTCCAGCCCATTTCTGCCGTTTATCAAGCTCATCTTTGCATGAAATGTTCCCTTGGTATCTCTAATTTTCTTGAAGAGATCTCTAGTCTTTCCCATTCTGTTGTTTTCCTTTATTTCTTTGCATTGATCATTGAAGAAGGCTTTCTTGTCTCTTCTTGCTATCTTTGGAACTCTGCATTCAGATGCTTATATCTTTCCTTTTCTCCTTTGCTTTTCGCCTCTCTTCTTTTCACAGCTATTTGTAAGGCCTCCCCAGACAACCATTTTGCTTTTTTGCATTTCTTTTCCATGGGGATGGTCTTGATCCCTGTCTCCTGTACAATGTCATGAACCTCATTCCATAGTTCGTCAGGCACTCTATCAGATCTAGTCCCTTAAATCTCTTTCTCACTTCCACTGTATAGTCATAAGAGATTTGACTGTAGGAGTTAGCCAAACTGTATGAGAATCCAAATACAAGCAACAGTCTCCATATGGTAATACTGATTTAGAAAGACAATTGAATGATCTTAATTAACTTAACAGTACTTTTTCAGTGCTTACATTCTTCTAGGTTCTGAGTTTACAGAGGTAATCAAAATAGACAAAGTTCCTGCCCTAGTGGAATGACATGTAAATCCAAAGGAATTCTCATTGGCCGTGTTAGCCTGATGTCTCTATTTCCAACACAGAGATAGTGCCTGCCACAAGAATTGTAATATTCATATTTATGTTGTTGAATACCATCTTTTCTAGGTTTGTTTAGGGCACAATGCCAAATTCTTACTTTCTATCCTTCCGTTTTAGAATCTCTATGTTGACCATCCCCTTTCTGTTAACAGTTTCTTTAAACAAGGAACCAACTGTCTTAAATTTGTTAATAACATCATATTTATATAAAAATTCATCACAATCACCATGTTTGGAATTTGTATATTCTTCCATTATTACTTAGGATATTATTTTACAGATGCTTATTGTAATTTATTTAAGAGCAATTTTTCATAATTCTAATTTCTTTTGTTAAATTGTTAAAGTACCTGATGCACTGACTTCAGGATGAAAAAGAGAGAGAGAGAAAGCTCATGGTAACATCCTGAATGCCCAGAGCAGTTGATGTTCTCTAGAGGTTAGAAGTAAGGAGCTAGAGAAGGGTGGAAGGAGAGAGATTTTTTTATAATACGGAGGGTTGGGGGAAGGTTTAGAAAGTATCCGATTTACTTTTTCATTTTTAATCTTTGTGTGAATTATCACAGTAGTGTGCAGTCTGGTACAGCTGGAAGTTATCATTTCTGCCAGGGACTGATGGTAATGGTTGGAGAAGTAAAAGCGAGACTAATGGGTTCACAACGTGAGACTGGAAGTGGAGTTTGCAGAGGAGCCTTGCTTACCCGCTTCCGCTCATGAGCACCGTAGTGCTCTGCGGAGCTGGGAGGAGGTGCCTCCAGTCCCTTATGGCTTGTGTTCCTGGCACTGGGCCATGTCAACCTGCAGTGGCAGTTTGTCTGAAAAGCAGCATCTCTGCTGAGATGGAGTGGGGTTGTTCTACCTTTGGGTACTTTCATGCAACTCTGCACAGCAATACCCAATAAATGACTGCTTACTGTGGTTATTTATATCTGTTTGATTTGCCAATAACTGTTGTATGCCCAACAAATTTTTTTTCCATCTAGAAATTTTGTGTAAATCAGCAATATCTTTGGTCATGTTAACCAGAAAATGAACTTTTCCCCCAATAAAAGGAAAAGGATTGATTCATACTTTTCTAGCATTACTTATTTTTTATGTTCTGGTTGATTCTTTTCACTGTATTTCAGAATTATCATTAGAAAATAAACTTTAGATTGGATATCAAAGTATATGCAATGCTAGGAAATAGCGAATAATTGTGTGAGTATTGTGTTAAAATGAACAAATATAGACCTTTTTTCTAATAATAGATACTCCAAATAAGTGTTAGGTTACTTTCTATAAAGTAGATATTCTGATGTTTTCATTTTTAAGCAAAGGCAAATTTTAGTTAGCAGAGTGACTTTCACTTTCATTGTTATAATATTAAATAAAGTATTCAAACAAACGCCATGACTATGGTACTTGATTTTTGTTTTATATATGGAAATGTATATCTCAGATTTTTCTGAGGCATTTTAGAATTTCTTTAGCTTGAATCAGTTTCTTTTCTTCTGATGTTTCTTTTCTTCTCTCTCATTCTCTCTCACTTTTTCCTTCAGGTATTTTAATCACATCTATGTCCTACTAAAAATATTTTACTTCCAATTTTGTGCATTAAAACTTTTTTGATAAAATTTAGAGAATAAAGCAGTAATGATCAATACATAGCTCTTTATTAGATCTTAACAGCAGTCGTATTTGCTTCAGATATATTTTGAAGTGAATATTACAGAAGGAATTGAAGCCCAACTAGACCTTCCAAAACCAATTCTCTTTCCTCCCCTTCTAGAAGTGGTATCTTGAAAGTAATTACCATTCTATGTGGGGCATTTATTTCTCATGCAAGTTTTATAATTCATACTCAGCATTAAGAAAACAGCATTTAAAACATTTTATTTGGGAGTAATTTCAAACTTACAAAGAGTTGCAGAAGTAAACATAGCTCACAGAACGTTCATGTGTTGTGTAACTAGGTTCAATTTTAGTAACTTTTTATACCCCCATCTTTTGTTATGTGAGCTTTCTCCCTCCCTCCTTCCTTTCACTTCCCTTCTACCTACATGTGTGATTACAAATTAATATACATATATATGCACATATATAATATTCATAAATATATTAATACGTTTAATATATCATTTAAGGGTAAGTTATGTGCTTCATGGCTCTTTATCCCCAAATACTTCAATGTGCATCCCATTCAGTTCAGTCGCTCATTGCTGTCCGACTCTTTGCAACCCCATGGACTGCAACACGCCAGGCTTCCCTGTCCATCACCAGCTCCCAGAGCTTGCTCAAACCCATGTCCATCAAGTCGATGATGCCATCCAACCATGACGTCCTCTGTTGTCCCCTTCTCCTCCTGCCTTCAATCTTTCCCAGTGTCAGGGTATCCCATTAGAGTAGGGATATTTTCTTACATAACTATAGTAACAGTTAACATGTTTCACACATTGAAATTAACATAACACATGTAATCTGCTTTCCATATATCAAATTTGTAAGCTGACATAATAATGTTCATCACAGAATTTTTATCTTACAATACAGGATCCAATCTAGGGGACGTTATGCTTTTCATTGCCGTGTAAGTTCTTAGAAGTCACCTTTCTTATAACCCTGCTGTATCAGTTTCCTGGGGCTACTGTGAGGAAGTAGCATAAACTGGATGCCTCAAACAGTTCTGGAAGCTAGAGTTCATGTCGCCTCTGAAGGCAGTAGAGAGGGATCTGTTCCAGGCCCTTCTCTTAGCTCTCAGTGTTTGGTGCTTCCTTGGCTTACAGCAGCAAATTCTAATCTTTTTGTATGGCTTTCTCCCTATGCAATATCCCTTTCTTTGTCCAGATTTTCCTCCTTTTATAGGACACTAGTCATATTGAATTAGAGCTCACCCTAATAATTTCATTTTAACCTCATTACCTTTGTAAAGACCTTCTTTCCAAGTAAGGTCACAGTAACAGGGGTTAGGACTCCTATATCTTTTGTGGAGGGATACAGTTGAACCATTATCAACCACTTAGCCTGTCTTTTCCAGAACATTCTTTAAAAATTTTTTTTATTTTAGCCTCTTTATTTTATTTTCATTAAGCCATGTTATATATGTGCAGCTATTCTATATTCAGAAAATTATGCATAATGGATTCTGATTCATATCTCTCTTAAAAGTAAAAAGGCATAAGCTGTGACCCAGATTCCTTGAGGAAATTTAATCTGCATCACAGAAGCAGATCACTTGTATATGTTTCTGGATCATCCAGAGAACATTTTATTTGGCATCATAGGGAATCATATTAAAAAATACTCTTTTTCTTTATTCTATATCAAGATACTTCTCAGTTGGATACTCCCTAAGTTGGAGACTCTCACCAGTTCTGCTTTTACCTTATCAGTTACATATAGCCTTACTGACTCTTAACATGACATACATGGTTCTTTACAATCCATCTGTGTATTTCCCCAAATTTGTTTCTTTAAACAGATAGTCTAATCATACTGAACAACCTGTACATCTCTAAAAGTGCTGTGTTCTCATTTTATAAGCTACTTCTTTTGCTTGCAGAAATTCCCCATTGCTCCCCCAAGAGATACACCAATACTTCTTTACCCTCTCTCTGCTCCCTTCTTCTAACCCCTGACCTCTCAACTTAGCTAATTTTTGCAAATTCTTCAGAATTCCCTTGGGGAAGCTCGTCATTACACCTGCATCCACACTGCCAGCACTCTTCCACCACCAGATGAGCGACAGGGTGGGCCTTCGGCGCTCCTCCCCTGTGGAGCACACTTCCGGCATTCGGATGGTGTTTCTGCTTGTCTGTTTCCTCCACAAAATGTTGAGCCACTTAAGGAGCACTCTTATTTTTCATTACATCCCCAAGCCTATCAGGTATCTGGCCCATATCAGTACAAAGGGCATGCTTGCTGAAAGAATGAATGAAGAATGGATGAGTCATGCAAAAGTGCCAGGGAGAACCAAATGCTTCAGGACAGCAGTAGAACTTAGTCTTTTTCTTTTTGCGTTGTCTGCTTGGAACATGCCATGATCACAGGGGAGGGGAACCCTTCAGCTTGTCTGTGTATCAAACCTGAGTAGACCATTGCTGTGAGAGATCCTATCCAGTGGTGAAATAAGTTATGAAATAAGTTGTACAAAATAGTACTTGCAGTATAAACATAATATTTCAATAAAGTACGAGTAGTTTAGTAAAGGTAATTTCTGGTTAAGTACATGATTAATGCAGAAAATACATGAATAGTAATTAAAAGGCACGTTGTAAAGAAAAGTTAAAGAATTAAAGTAGGAAAATTCTGCCACCATGCTTCCTTTGCATTTTAAGGTTTTGCATTTTCATTTCTTGTAATATATTTATATTGCACAGTGTAGGTTGTAGTTTTCAAAGCGATATTGAAAAACCACTCCAGGTAAATATATGTAAAATTTATACCATCATGAATATGTCTATATTAATATTTCCTGTATTATATACAAAATATAATTTAATTATTCAAAAACACAAAAGGATTTTACTATAAATCATGTTTTGTATCATTCACAATAAGTATTTTCCCAGTAAAAGTCAAATGATTGTTTTTTCAGCATAGTAGAAATATTAACAGCAAAAGTACAGACTACTCTTTTTTCTTTTTTATGAGGTCATCAAATATACCTCTCTTAATTGGATTATTTTCTTCTGCGTTTGCAGTATTTGCCTGTGAAAGTATTATACTGTGTTTCCCCTTAGGTCACTCTTGCTTACTATATGGTAAATGCATAATTCTTTTTCTTTCTCAATGAAATCTTTATCCATTTTCCTTTCTTAGTTCCATGCTTCTCTAGGAGTGTACCTTTCACCATCTCACATATTTCTATTCAACCAAGTGAATCACTATGGAGAAAAATTCTCTGGCAAACATTTTATGTTCCCTTATTTCACTCTTTCTGCCTTTTTAATCTTTACTGCTGCAGTAGAAAAGAGGTAAAATATATTTCAATATCCTTTATAATTTTGTGTTATGCTTATTACATATTTTCCAAAAATATAATTTATTTTTTGCTTTGTTTGGTAAGATTTTTTCATTTAAGTTTAGATTTTTTGAAAGATAATAGTAATTACTAATGGTCATCGAGCATTTATTACGTTTCTGACATGTAGGATTAACTCATTTAGTAATCACAATAGTCCTGTAAGGTGAGTGCTATTATTCCTCCAGTCTATAGCTTAGGAAACTGAGGCACAGAAAGGTTATATAATTTTCTGAGGTCACAGAATTGATCATTGTTGAGCTCAAATTACAAAGCAAGTACTCTGTCTTATTATCTATACTATACTGCCTGCAACAAAATTACACTGCTGCATATATATTAATTAAATTTTACTCATACAAATGAGATTATACCTATTTTCAGAATATGCCTTTATGTCCTATACATTGACTGAAAATATGCAATTAGTGTTCAAAGAGAAAAAAATGCTTTTATCAGTTTCAACCAGAAGAAAATTAAAATCTAAAAATTCATTATTGATTTAAAAATTAGCAAAAAGGAAATTTCAGATTATAAAGATGCAAGATATAAAATTGCATGTTTAATGAGTGAGAGAAGTCAGTCGTGTCCGACTCTGCGACCCCATGGACTGTGGCCCACCAGGCTCCTCCATCCATGGAATCTTCTAGGCAAGAGTACTGAAGTGGGTTGCCATTTCCTTCTCCAGGGGATCTTCCCAAGGCAGGGATCAAGCCCAGGTCTCCTGCATTGTGGGCAGACGCTTTACTGTCTGAGCCACCAGGGAATCCCTGCATGTTTATGGAGAGTTATACCCCAAAAAAAAAAAAGGTGGAATAGGAGTTTTCTACTGTCTTTGCATCAAAGAACACTGATTTTTACAATCACCAAGAATAGGAATACTTTGGTGGAAGTCTAGGAATCCAACAGAATTCTAGCACATTGTTGGAGAAAAAAAAATCCTGGATTGGATGCATTAAAGGGAATAAGAAGAAGAGTTTTTCTTTACCCATATCCTTTATCCCCTTAGAAGCATAGCTGTCAGGAAAAAGTGAGAGCATGTGAGTGAGCACCCAACTTCCCCACTGTGTGGGACACTACCAATGAGACCCACTTCTGTCTAATTTCATGTAGAATACTGAGGCGTGCTGTGCTATGGTGGGTGGGGAACAAATGACGGTAGTGGATAGCCGCAGAGTTCTCACAGGGTATCAAAAGAACATGGATTCTACTAACTGCTTTATGGACTTTATTAGCAAGCCCTCCTGGGAGCTGCTAGAAATGTTTCTCCTGCAGATACTTCTAACTGGCCCACACACCTTCTCACCCTGTACCATCTCCCTGTGCAAACCCCAGAAGACAGTGAATGCAAACCTTTACAGATGGCATGTGAGCATGTGCAGAAAGCTGACCAGCTCTGTGGGATTGCAGCAAAGCAAGTAAACTTGAATGTTCAGTATCACTTTAAGGAAAACAAACAGGAGGTTGTCAGCATGTGGCCTAGCTTTGGAGGATTAAGAGAAGGCATTCAATACTAAAAATTATCCCCCAAGAGGGAACAGGAAGTGTGGAGCATGTATATACATGGAAAAGGTATGAGAAAGCCTCAGAATGCCTAGTGGGTTGACAGAGGTATTTCTCTCCCAAAGCTTGTCAGTAAAAACTGGAGAAGGTGACTGCTTCTTTCAATGTGAAGACAAAAATGCAGGAGTACAAGGAATGTTAATAATTGAGGAAACATGACATCACCAAAGAAACAATAATTTTCCAGTAAGCAATCCCAAGGAAATGGAGAGCTGCAATTTGCCTGATAAAGATTTCAAAATAGTTGCTGTAAGAATCACACTGAGATGTAAGAAAACAGAGAAGGACAATACTGTGAAGTCAGGAAAACAACACATGAACAAGATGAGGAGTTTAACAGAGAGGTTGTCCATTCACTCAGTCGTGTCACCAGGCTTCCCTGTCCTCCTGTCTTCCGGAGTTTGCTCAAACTCTTGTTCATTGAGTCAGTGATGCCACCCAATAATCTCAGCCTATGTTGCCCCCTTCTCCTCATGCCCTCAATCTTTCCCAGCATCAGCATCTTTTCTAATGAGTCAGCTCTTTGCATCAGGTGGCCAAAGTATTGGAGCTTCAGCTTCAGCATTAATCCCTCCAATGAATATTCAGGGTTGATTTCCTTTAATCAACAGAGAGGTAGTAATCCTTGAGAAAATATTCTGGAGCTCTGAAGAATACAACAAATGAAGTGAAAACTGCAGTAGAGAACATGAACAGAAGACTTGATGAAGCAGAAGAAAGATCTATAAAGTTGAACAGTAGGTCATGTGAAATTATCCAGAGTAGAATAAAGTGAAAGGAATGAAAAAGAGGGAAGAAATAGGTAACAATACATTACTAGTATGTATGGATTTCATTAATCCACTTTCAACGATGGATGGATCATCCTGACAGAAAACAGTGGATTTGAACTAACATTGGACAAATGGGCCTAACGGATGTACGCAGAACATTACATCCAACAGCAACAAAGCACACATTCTTCTCACATGCATACTGAATGTTCTCCAAGATAAATCATAGGTCACAAAACAAGTCTTAAGAAATTTAGAAAGATTAAAGCCATATCAAATTTTTATTATTAGATGACAGTGGCATAAAACTAAAAATTATTAGTAGGAGAAAACCTGGAAGGTTCACAAGTATATGTAGAATTTAAACACACTTCTGAATGATTGGATCAAAGACAGTATCAGGAAATCAAAAAAAGTTGAAACAAATGAAAGTGAAAAAAAGTATCAAAACTGTGATTCAGCAAAAGCAGTTTTAAGAGGGATGTTTATAGTGATAAGTGTCTACATTAAGGAAAATAAAAGACCTCAAATAAGGAACTTAACTTTACATCTCAAAGAACTGAGAAATGAGCAATCTAAGCCCCACATTAGCAGAAATAAGGAAATAACAAAGATCAGAGAAGAAATAAATGAATTTGAGAACAGAAGGATAGTAGAAAAGATCAACAAAATTAGAAGCTGGGTTATGAAAATATTAGCAAAATTAACAAAATGTTAGCTAGACTTAATAAGAAAAAAGATACAAATAAAGTCTGAAATTAAATTGAAGACACTGCAACCAATACCACTGAAATGCAAAAAAAAAAAAAAAAAGAAACTACTGTAAGTAATTATAATACCAACAAATTGGATAATCTAGAAAAAATAGATGAAATATTCATACAGGCATACAACTTGCCAACTAAATCATGAATAAGTAGATCTTTACAGACTAGTAATGATTAAGGAGTTTAAATCAGTTGTCAAAAACATTTCAACAAAGAAAATCCCAAGGCCTGTTGCCTTTACTAGTGAATCCTACCAAATATTTAAAGAAGAATTAAAATGAATTTTTTGCACATTCTTCCAAAAATTGAAGAGGAAACACTTCCAAAGTCATTTCTATTTGAAAAAGGGTTAATATCCATAGTGTGTAAGGAACTTGTACAGCTTAATTTTTAAGAAACCTGATCAAAATATGGATCAAGGACCTGAATAGACTTTTTTGCAAAGAGAGCATGTGAGGACCAACAAGTTCATGAACAGGTATTTAGCATCACTTATCATCAGGGAAATGCAAATCAAAATTACGATGTGATAGCACCTTACATCTACCAGGGTGGCTTTTATCAAAAAGACAACAGAAAACAAGTGTTGGCCAGAATGTGGAAGAAAGAGAACCCTGTGCACTGTTGATGGAAATGGAAATTGTCCTGGCCATTATGGAAAATAAAATGAAATTTCCTCAAAAAAAAAAAAAAAATAGAACTACTACATAAGACAAAAATGCCACTTCTGAGTATATTCTGAATGATACAAAATCAGTATCTCAAGGAGATACGTGCCTCCTCATGCTCATTGCAATATTATTCATAATAACCAAGATTCGGAATCAAGTCTGTGTCTCAACAATGGATGGATGGATGACATACTGTATATACAGTGGAATAGTATTCACTCACGAGTAAGAGGGAAATCTTGTCATTTACAACAGTGGATCCTAGAGAATATTCAGTTCAGTTCAGTCGCTCAGCGTGTCTGACTCTTTGCGACCCCCTGGACTGCAATTTTGCCTTTTCATACTGTTAATGGGGTACTGAAGGCAAGAATACTGAAGTGGTTTGGCATTCCCCTCTTCAGTGGACCACGTTTTGTCAGAACTCTCCACCATGACCCATCAGTCTTGGGTGGCCCTACACGGCATGGCTCATAGTTTCATTGAGTTAGACAAGGCTGTGGTTCATGTGATCAGATTGGTTAGTTTTCTGTGATTGTGGTTTTCAGTCTGTCTGCCGTCTGATAGAGAAGGAGAAGAGGCTTATGGAAGCTTCCTGATGTGAGAGACTGACTGAGGGGGAAACTGGGTCTTGTTCTGATGGGTGGGGTCATGCTCAGTAAATCTTTAATCCAATTTTCTGTTGATGGGTAGGGCTGTGTTCCCTCCCTGCTGTTTACCTGGGGCCAAACTATGGTGGAGAATTTTGAGCATTTCTTAACTAGCCTGTGAGCATTAGTCAAGTAAGGCTCAAAATTCTCCAAGCCAGGCTTCAGCAATATGAACTTCCAGATGTTCAAGCTGCTTTTAGAAAAGGCAGAGGAACCAGAGATCAAATTGCCAACATCCACTGGATCATCGAAAAAGCAAGAGAGTTCCAGAAAAACATCTATTTCTGCTTTATTGACTATGCCAAAGCCTTGACTGTGTGGATCATAACAAACTGTGGAAAATTCTGAAAGAGATGGGAATACCAGAACACCTGACCTGCCTCTTGAGAAACCTGTATGCAGGTCAGGAAGCAACAGTTAGAACTGGACATGGAACAACAGACTGGTTCCAAATAGGAAAAGGAGTATGTCAAGGCTGTATATTGTCACCCTGCTTATTTAACTTAAACGCAGAGTATATCATGAGAAATGCTGGGCTGGTCTTCCAGCACACGCTGGAATCAAGATTGCCAGGAGAAATATCAATAACCTCAGATATGCAGATGACACCACCCTTACGGCAGAAAGTGAAGAGGAACTAAAAAGCCTCTTGATGAAAGTGAAAGAGGAGAGTGAAAAAGTTGGCTTAAAGCTCAACATTCAGAAAACTAAGACCATGGCATCCGGTCCCAACACTTCATGGCAAATAGATGGGGAAACAGTGGAAACAGAGTCAGACTTTATTTTTCTGGGTCCAAAATCACTGCAGATGGTGATTGTAGCCATGAAATTAAAAGACACTAGCTCCTTGGAGGGAAAGTTATGACCAACCTAGATAGCATATTGAAAAGCAGAGACATTACTTTGCCAACAAAGGTCTGTCTAGTCAAGGCTATGATTTTTCCAGTGGTCACATATGGATGTGAGAGTTGGACTGTGAAGAAGGCTGAGCATCGAAGAATTGATGCTTTTGAACTGTGGTGTTGGAGAAGACTCTTGAGAGTCCCTTGGACTGCAAGGAGATTCAACCAGTCCATCCTAAAGGAGATCAGTCCTGGGTGTTCCTTGGAAGGACTGATGCTGAAGCTGAAACTCCAGTACTTTGGCCACATCATGCGAAGGGTTGACTGATTGGAAAAGACTCTGATGCTGGGAGGGATTGAGGGCAGGAGGAGAAGGGGATGACAGAGAATGAGATGGCTGGGTGGCATCACCGGCTCGATGGACATGGGTTTGAGTGAACTCCAGGAGTTGGTGATAGACAGGGAGGCCTGATGTGCTGTGATTCATGGGCTCGCAAAGAGTCGGACACGACTAAGCAACTGAACTGAATGGGACTGAACTGAAACTATGGTGGAGGTAATGAAGATAATGGTGACCTCTTTCAAAAGGTCCCATGCACACGGACTGCTACACTCAGTGCCCCCAACCCTGCAGCAGGCCACCGTCCACCCATGCCTCTGCCCAAGACTCCTGGACACTCACAGGCAAGTGTAGGTCAATGTCTTGTGGGGTCACCGCTCCTTTCTACTGGGTTCTGGTGCTCACAGGGTTCTGTTTGTACCCTCCAAGAGTCTGTTTCCCCAGTCCTGAGTAAGCTCTGGTGGCTCTAGGGTGGGCTTAATGGGGACCTCCTCCAAGAGGCTTATGCCATACCTGGGTCTGCTGCACCCAGAGCCCTGCCCCTGAGGCAGGCCACTGCTGACCCGTACCTCCTCAGGAGACACTCAGACACAGTTCTGTCTCAGTCTCTGTGGGGTCCCTGGGTCCTGGTGCTCTATTTTGACATATAGACCCCTCTGAGCGTCTCTGGTGGGAATGGGGTTTGCTTCTAAACATGATTTCGCTGCTCCTGCCATCTTGCTGGGGCTTCTCCTTTGCCCTTGGATGTGAAGTATCTCCTCTGAGTCTCTCCAGCACCCCACACAGCTACCGCTGCAGCGCCTACCATCTTGCCGGGCCTTCTCTGCCCTTGCATGTGGGCTATCTCCTCACAGCTGCTCCAGCACCATGCAGCTGCCACTCCAGTACCTACCGTCTTGGGAGAATATTATGCATAGTTAAATTAACTAGGCAGGGACAGACTAATACCATATAGTCTGACTTATATGTGAAAGCCGAAAAAAAAAGACAAACTCACAGAAACAGAGTAGAATTGTTATCACTAGTGTATGGAGTTAGAAGCATGGGGAGATGCTGGTCAAAGGATGATAAAAGCTTTTAGTTGTTAAGACGAAAAGTACTGATGTTCTAACGCACGACGTGCAAATGAAAGCCTACAATTAGTTAATACTGTTGTTAATAGTTCTGTGTTGTGTATTGCTAGAAACACAGACCTTCGGCATACACACACACCCAAAATGGTAGAACTATATGAGGTGATGTGTTAATTAACTTCGTTGTTGTAATCATTTCACAAAGTATACATATGTGATATCATCACAATATATACTTTATATATAGATTACTTATCAGTTATACTTCAATAAAGATAAAAAGTTTTAAAAATAGAATTGATTAATATGCATTATATCTAAGCATTTAAAACTTATAAATATGTGAACATCTTAATAGTTGATATTTGGGTGTTTTTGCTTTTTTTTCTTTCCTTCTCAGATTTCTGTAGTGAGGAACTTATTTTTAATAACAAGAATAAATATTTTATTACCTAGAATATGGTAACATGTGGTGTATTATACATTAGTAAAAAGTTTAGTAGTCTCCAGGAAAAGATGTTGAGGGAAGAATTATTTTCAGTCACTCTAAAGAATTACCTATTAATAGAATACAGAGTTTACTGCTTTATTAACTAAATAGAGATTGATTTAAAATATCCTTTGCACAGACATTGACATTTCACAAGTGTTATGTGAAATGAATAAGCTTCTAGTCTGGAAAATATATGAAATGATGAGGAAATAATGGGATTTCCTGTATGGCTATAACATAGGTTTCTTGGAAAAGAATAGCCAAGAATGAGGCTTGAGAAGTAGTTTGAGGCCACATTTATGAAGAGTTCTTTATACTTTGCTAAGGAGTTGGTGTTTCATCTTAAAGATAGTAAAGAACCTCTGGAAAGACATGGGAGGGACATAATTATATTTAATTTATTTTTAGAAAGATGACTGTGGATTTTAGACTAAAGTTGGGAATGAGTAGATACTAGAAAGTCAGTTAGGAGGCTTAGTGAAAGGAGTTAAGCCAGAGATGATGATGTTAAACAGTGATAAAGAAGGGTTAGGGTTAGGGTTAAAACAGTGATAGAGAAGACATCCTGGATATCTTAGTAATAATAGACATAGAAGAAGTTGAAGATGACCTTGAGATTTTTAGCTAAGGTTTTGGGGTAAATTATCTTACTGAAATAGGTATTACAGGAAGAGGGGAGAATATACTTTTTTAAGAAAGATAAATTCAGTTTGTTTTAAACATATTATAGTTCAGATTGTATTTTTAATATATATATATTTCAAAATATATTAAGGTAAGAAATTATAATAAATAATAGGATAAAAGATCATTTTATTAAGTTACTTTCAAAATCTTATTTTACCTTAAAAGCACAGTAATAGATTTATTTTAACATATAGTTGGTTAAGATAATTAGAACATCTTTTCCTGACTCTTCTGGTTCATTTCTACCACACTACCCTGTCTTATCTCTTATTTGAACATTCAAATAGCTTCCTTCTGGTTTCCCTACTCTTTAAAATTTAATATACCCCTGATAAATCTATCTTTCAAATGGACAGTGCAGTTATGTTGTTCTGCGTTTACATCATTATTCTGAGTGTATAAGAGTGTTTATTCAGGTATCCCCCCAGTCGCAGATGTAATTCCTTCTTAGAGAATGACTCCCCACCAATCTCACTATTAAGACCTCCACTACCCATAGAAATTATCGCTGTAATGGATTGTCACAAGAATTCTCTGACTCACCCATTCTGTTTTAAATATCTCTTACACTTGAGTGGTTTCTTCTCATTGATCGTCATTCTATCTCCAAGACTCCTCCCCGACCCCCCAAAAAAGCAAATTTAAACCTCACTTTATTCCTTTCAATATATAATTAAATAGCCATGACTGCCAGGTCTTTTTTTGTTTCTATGAAATCCAGGTGTATTTTCATTTCTTTTATGACTCTCTTTATTCTGCCATTTATTAAACCTCTTGTTATAAACCTTACTTTGCCTCCCTCTCATTCCTTATAAATGGTGGCTCTTAACCATATGTGATTTCACAGACTATTCGTTGATTGACCTACAACTCTAATTCAAGTAAATTTAAGTAGTAGTAATCATATGCATTGGATTCCATATCAGTGACCTCAGTAATTCTATAAATTTGTATGATAGATGCATGAAGATAATAATGTATATTTACTCATACTCAGAATATTAGGAGATTAGTCCCAGGTCTTCAATGTTAGCTAACTTGTGACCATGGTTAAGTTACTTAATTTCTCTTGGCAGTAAATAATAAGTGGTGGGAATTGAATTAGGGAGGTAGGCTTTAAGCATTTTGACAGATTTAGAATATGTATAATACTGAATGATCACATGGCCACTGAAGCAAGGGAATTGTGATGTAAAAGAAGATTAAATCTTCTCTACTGTGGTAACATAAAATAATGATAGGTAACACTTTTTTGATGTGAAAATGCATTCAGTAGAGAAAATTAATAGGTGAGCCCTATTGCTGGGTTTCTTACAAGGACATCTGAAGTTATTTATTACTCCTGTGAAAATGCGTTCAGCCTACTCTTTACGTAAAAGTGTCTGAAGTTCATGAATTAAATGTTCATAATCTAGCACTGGTTGATAGAATCTTCATTTCACTCCAAAGGAATTAGTAGTTATAGACAACTTGAGATCGATGATGCCATAAAAGATATAAATTATGAAATCGCAGTCTGGATTTGTAGAGGTGAAAGAGAAATATTTTATTATAATGCATGACTTGCATGTAGGAAAATGCATTTAATATTTTCACACATTTTTTTCATCACTTCTAAAAGTCCAGTATTTAATTCAGCAAATATTTATTGGTCCTTACCATGCGCCAAACACCTTGCTTAATTCTGAGAATGTAAGATGAGTATGGTAAATTTCCTATCCAGCAGGAATTCACCATTTAATAATGAAAATAATCAGTAGAGAATTTGATAGATTGGAGCATAGATGACAGAGCAACTAACTTTATTCAGGGGATGAAGATATTTTAAAGATATTTGAGCTGGGTATTGAAGGATTCTCTGTGTCATTCTAAGAAGTACGTTTTATGTGTGAGTGTAATTGATCTTTTAGGGCTTTCATCTAATCATATTGCCTTTTGAAACTATATACATTATCTTGTATGTGTATATACATTTACATATATGTGTATGTATACATACCTTACATGCATATCTCTTGGCTACCATTTTCTTCTCCAGGAGGTCTTCCCAACCCAGGCATCTAACCTGGGTCTCCTGCATTGACAGTCTGTACCACTAGCCCCGC
Source organism: Oryx dammah (assembly GCF_014754425.2). Taxonomy (NCBI): domain Eukaryota; kingdom Metazoa; phylum Chordata; class Mammalia; order Artiodactyla; family Bovidae; genus Oryx; species Oryx dammah. The sequence continues at coordinate 7,462,052 of NW_024070196.1, forward strand.
CTGTGATGGGCTATGGAGTACATTGTATCCCTCCAAAATTCATGTATCATAGAACGTACCCCAATGCTACTCTGTTAGAGATAGTGCCGTTAGGACCTTTAAGGAAGTGACTAAGGTTAAATGGGGTCGTAAGGGTGGAGCCTTAAAGAACTGGTGTCCTCATACAAGAAGAGACACCAGAGATCACCTTCTCTCTGCCAAGGGAGGACACAGTAAGAAGTATGTCATAGTGTTGGACTTAAATCAGTTGGAATGTATTTCTGTGCCACAATAATTTAAGCTTCAATAAAGGTTTGCTGAATTCATTAACAACAGCAACAAAAAAGTCCACAAGTCCTGTGAGAAAGAGAATTCTCACCAGAAACTGAGCCCTGCCAAAACCTTATCTTAGGCTTTCCAGCCTCTAGAATTTTTGAGAAGATAAATTTCTGTTGTTTGAGCCTCTCAGTCTGACACTTTGTTACAGCAGCTTGAGTACCCTTAGTCTTCCTTTTCCACTTTAGTATCATGACTCTAACTTCAGTACTTGATCTCATCTAGTTGCAATAGCTGTCAAATATGTTTCCCATGGTAGCTTTACAAAATATAGTTGCATTATCACTTCTGCTCTTTATATTTATATTATTTTCAAGTCTTAACCTTCCAAATAATTTTTACCCAAATGTATATGGCTTAGGGACTACCTTAAATTTTACTTCCTTGAGGAACTTTTCTCCTCTCTAGCTCCTCCCACTTTTGGAATTCATATAGAGTTTAGCACTTACAACTTACCAATATTTCTTATTTTTAAATTTGATTTCCTTAAATGTGTGAAATTCTTCAAGAATTGGAATCTTTCTGTTTTCAGAACATCAATCTTAAGTTAGCTTAATTCTGATGGAGGAGAAAGAGAATTAACTTACTCTCAGGCCAAGGCAATTTATTGAATCAGTTACAGATCAGTTACAGTTTATCAAATATATCAAGCCTAGTAATTTGAAAACTATTTAGTTTGGTAATCTTATCTTTGGATATTGTACTGAAATATTAAGCAGATGTTTATTTAAAACAAGTCTATAATGTTTTACCTTGCAACCTAAAACTACAGAAAGATAATATATTGCCTTCTGACAATATTCTTGAATCTTTTAATGGCAGAATATGAATAAAAATAACATGAGTATTGTTTCAGAAGTTTCTTTAAAGATTTTCATATTTCCAGTTTTTTATGACTCTTCAATGTCCAATATACTATATTATCATTAATATACCTCATTTTTGTTAAATTATACTATATAAAATAATGTTTGGAAAACATAAAGAAAATACAGTGTTAGAGAAAGGTATTTTAAGTTTAAAGGTATTTCATTTTGAATATTTTGAAGTAGTAGTTATGAAGTATGCTGATTCTTATTATTAGAAAGCTTTCATCAGAGCTACTGTTCCAGAGTTAAGTCAATATTTAGTATAATTTGGCAAACTAAATTTCAGTCTGTTGCATCTTGGTTGTGTATTAACCACCCACTGGCAACAGAAAGATGGCCATTTTATTTCCAGGCAGTTTGTTCCTCTCAATATCAAGAGAAGGTCTAGCTGGCCCTATGTATCTAAGGCTGCCAGTTTTCCCGTGGCTTCTTTATTCCTTTATCCAGCTGCTACTCACTGCTATTGCCACATTTGCCCTCTGGCTCGTGGGATTGAATGCTTGGCTTCCCCTGAGGCGACTGTTAATGCTTCCTTTTTACTCTATTGGCTGGGAATGCACTTGGCATCCTCAATCTCAAACCTCTCCTCCCTCTTTTTCGCCAGACAACAAGCACTTAAGTAGCACTTTCAGCCTCCACCAGTTATCAGTAGTAGCTTTCAACCCCTCATTTCTGGTCTGGTAACTCAGCACACTGTCCCAGGAGAGCTTGACTAAGCCAATTTGCCCCCTCTTCCCTCCTTCCTCTGTCTGTAGGTCTTCCTTTTCTCTTTTTCTTCTTTATCCATTTCCTTAACTACACTTTTTATTTTTGCTTTACTCTCTATATAATCTTTCTGATGATCTTTTTCTTGTTGCTTTAGTACTATAGATGTCACAGAGCTAGGCAAAAATTCGACGTAGAAAATAAGACATTAGTAAATTTTTAAACACAAATGTTTGTTCAATATTTTAACTGAACCAACTCAAAGGTTTAGTTTTTTTTTTTTTTTTAACCTCAGTCTACCTGCCGCGTATGACTGATGCAGATTCTGTATTACAATGTTACAAGGGTTTTTTTTTTTAATTTTATATTCAGAATTGTAAATTTTATACATACACAGATCTGTTACCAAGTCCAAGCTCACTGTGCTTGCCACAGGACAGGCCAGTGAATTGGAGAGACTAGGTGTTGAGGCAAGGAAAACTACTTTATTGAGAAAGCCATCTGACCAAGAAAATGGCAGGCTAGTGCCTCAAAATAACCATCTTATCTGTGTCTGGATGCCAGGTTCTTTTATCTCTCAGAGAGAAAGAAACAATGAGGAACTAAAGTCAAAAGGCAGAACCAGAGAGCAAGAGGCAGTGGGGAAATAAAGTGAAAAGGTCTACAGTCTTGCAAAACATCTCCAAGGGAAAGGCCATCCTTTGGAAAGCACGTGTTAATCTTGTCTATTTCATAGGTTGCTGCTAAGTCGCTTCAGTCGTGTCCGACTCTGTGCGACCCCATACACGACGGCAGCCCACCAGGCTCCCCCTTCCCTGGGATTCTCCAGGCAAGAACACTGGAGTGGGTTGCCATGTCCTTCTCCAGTGCATGAAAGTGAAAAGTGAGAGTGAAGTCGCTCAGTCGTGTCCGACTCTTAGTGACCCCATGGACCGCAGCCTACCAGGCTCCTCCATCCATGGGATTTTCCAGGCAAGAGTACTGGAGTGGGGTGCCATTGCCTTCTCCGTGGGTAGGGACAAATTATTTCTCTATAAGCTGAATAAAGGCACTTTAGTTTATAGTCAAGCAGAGGGGCAGAATCCTCCAGGCAAGCTATTAAGTTTAATTTAATAACAAGCAATGGAAAACAAGTCAAACAGTTTCCAACATGAAGTCAGAACTGGCTTCCTCCCTGCGACAAGTCTACTTGTTCAAGACAGTATATAATATAGGAAAATGTAAGGGTTCTTTTTTTTTAATTATTTGTTTTAATTGGGCTATAATTTCTTTACAATACTGTGGTCATTTTTGCCATCAACATAAATCACTCACGTGTACACGTGTCTCCCCATCCTGAACCCCCATCCCACCTCCCTCCCCACCTCATGCCTCTTGGTTGTCCCAGAGCACTGGCTTTGAGTGCCCTGCTTCATGCATAGAACTTGCACTGGTCATGTTTACATATGATAACGTACATGTTTCAGTGCTGTTCTCTCAAATCATCCTACCCTTGCCTTCTCCCACAGAGTCCAAAAGTCTTTTCTTTACATCTGTGTCTCCTTTGCTGCCTTGCACATAGGATCGTCTTTACTATCTTTCTAAGTTCCATATATATGCGTTAATATACTGTATTGGTGTTTCTCTTTCTGACTTACTTCACTCTGTATAATAGGCTGCAGTTTCATCCACCTCATTAGAACTGATTCAAATGCATTCCTTTCTACAGTTGAGTAATATTCCGTTGTGTATATGTATCACAACTTCCTTATCCATTTGTCTGCCAATGGACATTTAGGTTGCTTGCATGTCCTGGCTATTATAAACAGTGCTGCGATGAACATTGGGGTACATGTATCTCTTTCGATTCTTGTTTCCTCGGTGTGTATGCCCAGCAGTGGGATTGCTGGGTCATATGGCAATTCTATTTCCAGCTTTTTAAGGACTCTCCACTCTGTTCTCCATAGTGGCTATACTAGTTTGCACCCACCAACAGTGTAAGACAGTTCCTTTTTCTCCACACCCTCGCCAGCATTTATTGTTTGTAGACTTTTTGATGGTGGCCATTCTGACCAGTGTGAGATGATACCTCATTGTGGTTTTGATTTGCATTTGAGTGATGTTGAACATCTTTTCATATGTTTGTTACCCATCTGTATGTCTTTTTGGAGAAATATCTGTTCAGTTCTTTGGCCCACATTTTGACTGGGTTGTTCATTTTTCTGGTATTGAACTGCATGAGCTGTTTATATATTTTGAAGATTGTCAGTTGTTTCATTTGCAGTTATTTTCTCCCATTCTGAAGGTTGCCTTTTCACCTTGCTTATAGTTTCCTTCATTGTGCAAAAGGTTTTAAGTTTAATTAGGTCCCATTTGTTTGTTTTTATTTTCATTAGTCTGGGAGGAGGGTCATAGAGCATCTTGCTGTGATTTATGTCAGAGAATGTTCTACCTATGTTTTCCTCTAAGAGATTTATAGCTTCTGGTCTTACATTTAGGTATTTAATCCATTTTCAGTTTATTTTGTTTATGGTGTTAGAAAGTGTTCTAGTTTGATTCTTTTACAAGTGGTTGACCAGTTTTCCCAGCACCACTTGTTAAAGAGATTGTCTTCTCCATTGTATATTTTTGCCTCCTTTGTCAAAGATAAAGTGTCCATAGAAGTGTGGATTTATCTCTGGGCTTTCTATTTTGTTCCATTGATCTATATTTTTGTCTTTGTGCCGGTACCATACTGTCTGATGACTGTAGCTTTGTAGTATAGTCTGAAGTTAGGAAGTTTGATTCCTCCAGTTCCCTTCTCCTTTCTCAGGATTGCTTTGGCTATTTGAGGTTTTTTGTGTTTCCATGAAAATTATGAAATTATTTGTTCTAGTTCTGGGGAAAATATTGTTGTTAGTTTGATAGGGATTGCATTGAATCTGTAGATTGCTTTGGATGGTACACTTATTTTCACTATATTGATTCTTCCGGTCCATGAACGTGATATATTTCTCCATCTATTTGTGTCATCTTTGATTTACTTCATCAGTGTTTTATATTTTCTATATATAGGTCTTTAGTTTCTTTAGGTAAATTTATTCCTAAGTATTTTATGCTTTTCATTGCAATGGTGAATGTGATTGTTTACTTAATTTTTCTTTCTGTGTTTTCATTGTTAGTGTATAGGAATGCTAGGGATTGCTGTGTGTTAATTTTATATCCTGCAACTTTATTATATTCATTGATTAGCTCTAGTGAAAATGTAAGGATTCTTTCCACCAAATGTTTCACAAGGGAAAGAAAAGCCATTTCATTTTCTGTTTGCTCATTTTTGCCTAAAATATGAATGTGCAATTTGAGTTTTTCTTTTAAATTAACTCTCTGCTGAAGGTTTTGCTAATGGTAAAGAACCTGCCTCCCAATGCAGGATACAAAAGGGATGCAGGTTTGATCCTGGGGTCGGGAAGATCCCCTGGAGAGGAAAATGGCAACCCATTCCAGTTTTCTTGCCTGGGAAATCCCATGGACAGAGGAGTGTGGCCAAGATATAGTCCATGGGGTCGCAAAGAGTCAGACACAACTGAAGTGACTTAGCACACCCTTCTGAATATTCTATAAATGTCACCTTTTCATTTTCTAAGTAATGGTTTGTAAACATCTTCAGAAATTGGTAGTTTAAGAGTTGTGACCCAAAGACTAGAAAGTAAAGATAATACCTGTTAATTTGGGAATTAAGAGCAATAACAGTGCCCTGCAGGACTCATTAACTTCTGCAAAGTCTATAGGATGGTTCCAAACATCTACAAAATAAAACCACAAGAAATTCATGTTGATAGTAATCAACTTGGATGAAATGTTTAAGAGCTTTATCCTCCTGTATCCTCACTTCCCTTTATCTTAATGTTTTCTGGTGGGAAAAGACTAGGTGAAATTCATGTTTTATATATTTAAGCAATTGTATATTTTTTTCTGTAACTCCTTTTCACCAAAATAAATACTGTTTTACTCTTCCTCTACAACTAAGTCTGCATTTTAAAGGTACAAAATGTCTTCTTCATTATAATCCCCTAAACGTGTTCTTGTTTTTTTTTCATTTTGTAAGGTTTAACATTGTCTTTATGTTTAAAGGAAGCATCTGCCCATAAGAAGTTGGTTGCCTTTTCTGAACCTTTGGAGTCTGTTCTTAGGCAGAGACGAGGGACTAGGGAACAGCAGGAGAGACAAAGTCCTGCTTATCACACTTCTAAGTAAATATTCCCAGTTTAAAGATCTTTAGAAAAGAAGGTTTTGTATGTATCAGTGTTTTGTAAAATAAGTGTCTTTTAAATAAGTATAAAAACTGCACCACTCTTTCTTAATGCATTAGGGAAACAAACAGTAGATATTTTGTTATAATAAATTGAATATACTTTTTAAGCTATACGTATGACCCCTGCCAGACTGTAATGCCACACACACACACACACACACACACACACTCACTCACTCTCTCTCTCTCTCTCTCTCACTCCTTTCCACCACCCATAAGGCAGATGGGTGGTTATTGACAATTTTAACAATTAGAACATTGTTTTTGATAGTGTCTTTCTCTAATCCCCTTAAAAAGATCTCCCATTAAGGAGCTAACAGTTGCTACCTCTAATTTGTTAGGTTTGTTGTGTGCTGAAAATAACTAGGATACAGCAATGATGCTCTTGGTCCTTTATATACATTGCCCTGAGAAACCTCTGTCATACACGAGTCATATGATACCTGGATAACGAACCTATATAAATTATACAAGTGCTTCATGTCCTCAAAATTTTAAGTTACCTATAGAAAACTGACCAAAAATAATTCTTATTTTAAGGACTTTTTCCTTTGGTGGCATCAGTAAATGACATTTTAAAGAGCAACGTACTTTCTCAGTACCACTTTGTTTGAGCAATACTGTGCAGTTTCTGCCTGCTGTACTCCTTGCTAATATTCATATAATCATCCATAAGAGACACTAATTTGAAATGAGTTACGTGATGTTGGAGAAGACTCTTGAGAGTCCCTTGGACTGCAAGGAGATCCAGCCAGTCCATTCTAAAGATCAGTCCTAGGTTTTCTTTGGAAGGAATGATACTAAAGCTGAAACTCCAGTACTTTGGCCACCTCATGCAAAGAGTTGACTCATTGGAAAAGACTGTTGTTGGGAGGAATTGGGGGCAGGAGGAGAAGGGGACGACAGAGGATGAGATGGCTGGATGGCATCACCGACTCGATGGACGTGTTTGAGTGAACTCTGGGAGTTGATGATGGACAGGGAGGCCTGGCGTGCTGCAATTCATGGGGTCGCAAAAAGTTGGACATGACTGAGTGACTGAACTGAACTAAACTGTTCTTTTTCTGGATGCATCTACAAACAGAAGTAGATATCCATAAACCAGGTGAAAGCTTAAGTAGAGTTTGTAGAGATCCTACAAGTACAGATCATCTCGGAAATTCCCGTGCTTGTTCACCATCATTTTGGTCATCCACAACATTTTTTCTGTTCACTTCTATATTTGTTGTGGGTTGGCTCCCCTGAACATTGTAAGGAGAAGCTAGGTTAGTGGTTACTTAGGGCTGAGCAGCGGAGAAGGCAATGGCACCCCACTCCAGTACTCTTGCCTGGAAAATCCCATGGACAGTGGAGCCCGATAGGCTGTAGTCCATGGGGTCACGAAGAGTCGGACACTTACTGAGCGACTTCACTTTCACTTTTCACTTTCCTGCATTGGAGAAGTAATGGCAACCCACTCCAATGTTCTTGCCTGGAGAATCCCAGGGATGGCGGAGCCTGGTGGGCTGCCGTCTGTGGGGTCGCACAGAGTTGGACACGACTGAAGCGACGCAGCAGCAGCAGCAGCAGGGCTGAGCAGGGCAGAATATTGAGTGATTCTGATGGAAATGGGAGTTCTTTGGGGAGGGATCAAAATGTGCTAGAATTAGTGCTGATGACTGCATAACACTGTGAATATATTACAATACACCTTTATAGATTAATTATGTACCTCTATGGATGAATTGTATGTTTGTGAAATGATGACAGTAAAGCAGTTTTGAAAACCAAACAATAAAAAATATTGTATGAATGAAAAGTGAAAGTATAAGTTTTAGTCCTTAGTCTGACTCTTCATGACCACCTCCATGGACTCTTTGTGATTCCCATGGACCCCTCGTCCAACTCTTTGCAACCCTGCCAGGCTCCTCTGTCCGTGGGATTCTCCAGGCAAGAATACTGGAGTGGGTTGCCATTTCCTTTGCAGGGGATCTTCCCAACCCAGGGATTGAACCCAAGTCTCCTACACTGAAGGCAGATTCTTTATTGTCTGAGCCACCAGGGAAGTCCATATTTTCCATTTTTATTACTTTCTACTATATATTGTTGTTTAAGACACAATTTAATTTCTTCACTACTCTTGACTTTTGAAGGTCTATTTTGATTTACATTTAGTTAATCAACTATCTTAGGCTTCCCAGGTGGCTCTAGTGGTAAAGAACCCACCTGCCAATGCAGGAGACATCAGAGACGCAAGTTCGATCCCTGGATCAGAAAGATCCCCGAGAAGAGGGCATGGCAACTCACTCTAGTGTTCTTGCCTGGAGCATCCTATGGACAGAGGAGCCTGGTGGGCTGTAGTCCATGAGGTTACAAGGAGTCAGACACAACTTAAGCGACTTAGCACAGTCAGCTGTCTTAGAAACTATTGGCTTAATTTGCCTTGACAAACATCACAAGAACCTTGTTGAATTTACAACTTAACTTTTCAGAGCCACAGTTCTTTGGTCCTAGACGGGGGGGGCTTTCTCTTGTCATTCCAGTCTTCTGTATGTATCCTCTTTCTTAAGCAGTTTTCTCACAGATCTTTGCTGGCATGAAATAAGACTTCAAGGCCATTCTCTTGCTTTAGCACCCTTAAACTCTGTCAAAATTAGTTGCCTTCAATTCTTTACTTTTAGTAAATTATAATAATTATTAATATATGTTTGAGTGTTTTGTTTTTAACTTATTTTTCTCATTGAGAATTATTATTTTTGGAACCTGCAAAGAGATGGGACATGAAATAACCTGAATTGTCTACAAGATAAGTCATAGATGCCCAAGTGATGTCGTCAAATCTTTGACTGATTTTAAACCATTAAGTAGAATATGTATTTTAATGTTTATCAGAAGTGCAAAGAAACTGCCACCTTTTGGCCACATTGTTTGCAATTATAGGTCTGCCATCAATTGAGAACTTTCCCTTTTTTGCACCCCGTATATCATCAGTGATGTTCTTAAGTGCTTGAGGAGTGGGTATTATAGCTGATAGACTTGTGATATCTACATATTTTTCTCCCTATCTTTACTCTTTGTGAATATACTGAAAACTACTGAATTATACACTTTAAAAGGGTGAAGTCCGTGGTGTATAAATTATATTTCAGCTGTAAAAAACAAACATACCAATTGTCATTTTAATTCATAAATTGTGTGAAGAGGTTTAAATTATCTCAGGAAAATTTCGGAGTTTTAGAGCTGTGCATAAATCATATTGGTGCCTTTACAAGAGTCTGTTGGATTAAGACTACTTAAATTTAGCTTTTGAAGATATTTTCGTAGACTAGTGTTAAAAAACAAAATGCACTTAATTAAGACAAATGAACAAATAGAAAATGATGAAAAGATGTCATTTTTTCTATTGCTGGTGTGTGTATTTTATATAAAATATGTTTTCTTTTTAATTAGTAATTCTCAAACTTTTAGTGTTTAAGACTTTACTAGAAATGCAGATAGCAGGATCTGACACCAATACTTGTTAAAACTGATCCTGGATGTCTGGGGTTTAAGCCCTGGAATAATTTTCTAATCAACTTCCTAGGTGATCTTGAGGTAGATGGATTTCGTATCTCTTGCCATATTTGGATTATTATAGTTTTGTATTTATTTCAAAAGGAAAGTAATGACTAAGAGGAAAGAAAAGCTCTAACTTTGCTGAGGGTTTAGTTTACAGGTATTTTGGGAATATTATGGTGAATAGAGTTGAGTGATCCTTGCAGTTCTAACACTGCCTTGACCCTTTGCCATTGAGGAGTGACATTGTTGTGATCCTGAATTATCTGTTTGTTCTTTTTCTTCCTGTGTATGGCTTTCACAGTTTATCTTTTATTTGCCTTCATGATACCTTGGCAACATAATAACCAGTGATATGTGAATAGTGTTAGAAAACAAAGCCAAGAAGCCCAGCATATCTTCCTGGAGTTAATAACAGTGGAGCTGAAGATGTTATTCACAAAGTGGCACTTCTCATTTATCATCAGAGCATATGCTATGACTTGTGTTTTCAGTAATGATGATAGTTTGGAAGTTGTTTGTTTGTTTTGTTTTTTGTTTGAACCACTTTCAACGTAATTCCTTTTTCAACTAATTTCAACTAGTATTCTTTTTTCAACTAAAGTCTCTTTACTGAGATGAGAGACTTGTCTTTGACTGTGAAACGTTGTTTTCTCAGTCTGAAGCTTCAGGATTAGACCACTAATGTGATCTTCATTACTGCCATCTCCCATCCATTTTAACCAGTCAGTGACCTTTGTTTTTCTAATACAAACTGGATATTTAAATTATTTTTAACTTCTGTGATATTTCTGTGGTATTTCTGATTATCAAATTTTCATATACAGGCATTTATGATGATTTGTTATCCATTATTTATTTCATTATATTTTACTACAGGATAAATTAATAATATATAAAATTGTTAGTAGTATGTATATAAACAATAATAATAGCTGAGCAGTTATTTTAGTGAATATTTTTATTCTGACTCCAGCATATATTTTATTCTTCATGTAATCATTAATTTACATACTAGTTATACTTTTAACATTATTGTCATTCTATTTGAAAACATTTGTTCTCTTGCTTTAATCATATGGTAATGGTTTTCCTACATTACACATGTAATGTATATGGCAAGTTTTTCCTATACTGAATATATATTAAAATTACCTTTTGACTATGACTCTAAGTTCTGATCACCAGAACTCCTGTGGCTTTCTTCCTTGGCTGTAAGGCAGCCTAATAGCTTTGCTCAAAACCAGTCTCTGCATCTCTGACAGTCACATGCAAGTTGCTTGGTCTGCTCTTGATATTTCCCAGCATTCTACATCTTGCAATTATTTTTAGTATCTGGACTTCCTTTTTAGAAAATTGATCTGGGGAGTTTACATTCTTCAGGCAATTAAGAAATTTGAAATAATAGCACTTTAAAAAATAATAAAAGCCATTAATAAAGGTGTTTTATTTCCATCTGGAAATATAATTTGCTGAGCACAGAGGAAAAAGAGACTGTGAATGACTATGACCAAGCTGGGGATTGCTGTCCGGTCAAGCAGGTAAAAATAAATGAGAAAAAATTCATAACATTCCCTACCTTGATGAGAGGATCAGTGTTCATTGTAGTTCAAAAACCAAACTGGGTAGGAGCCTCTTATCAGTCATTTATGCATAAGAAGTGAGGAATCAAGCTAATAGTAATGTGTTTTGTGATGTCTAATGATTGACATGATTTTGAATGCCATTTAGAATGATGACAAGATATAGGAAATTTAAAATGTGGGCTTAATTTTTTTTTTTTATTAAGATGATTGTCAAGTGTCAATACAGATTTTACATAGTATACCCATTAGGACCAACAAGGATCAGGCACTTAAATAAATTCATATGGAACAAATATTTAGAACATATACGATAGACTCCTAGGTCCTATTAATAGGGGCACTGGCTTACAATCATGATTAATTACATTATTTACAATATATTATATTATAAAACCTGACCTATTATTTCCTGAATGGGCAAGTGTCATGTGGAAAACTGGAGGTCTTATAGAAACTTGAAGTACTGTTTTTTCGTTAAAGGATATGACTTTCTCCTCTCTCACTTACAGAATTAAAACAATCCTCTGTTTCTAAAGATTTTAAATCAAGTCCCTCTGCCATATAGTATAGGGGTTCTTTAATTTACTTTGCAGACATGTTTACTGCACACTGTATAGTCTATGAGTGTTACCCAAAATGGTTAATTATAGACCCAGAATTCCATGTGTAGAACATTGAGTGAACTAATATAGTTGCTCTATTGTTTGCATATTGGTGGACTCTGTGAAAATAACTTCACACCGAAGTGTTTAAAGCATTTTTACTAAAGCTAACAGTGTTTCTCCTTAAAAGTCTAATGACACTTAACAGCAATTTTAACCGATAAATAGTTTGCAGTTCCTAAACAGACTTTATTCCTACTAAAGGAATTATAGTAGTAGTATTTTAGATGAGAAATTTATAAATCACCAAAGAATGCATAATAATAATAACTTAAATTTGTATAATATTTAGCATTTTATAAATAGCTTTCACATTTTAGTCATTGGAGTGTTATAATGTCCTTGGGAGGATTATGGTGGAGACATTCCAAATTTTTTAGAAATTCACAAAGGCCAATAGGCATGGTCATGCAGCTGATATAGTATAAGTAAAACTTCTTGTTTGCAGATAATGATGATCTTATTTATAGATACCCTAAAGACTGCACACACACACACACACACACACACACACACACAAAACCTGTTAGAACTAATGAATTCTGTGAAATTGCAGAAAACAAAATTAACATACAACAACCTGTTGCTTCTCTATACACTGACAATTAACTATTCGAAAGGGAAATTAGGAAAACAATCTCATTTATAATAGCACTAAAAAGAATAAAATACTTAGGAATAAATTTAATTTAAAGAGATGAAAACGTTGTACTTTGAAAAGTACACAACACTGATGAAAGAAATTAGATATGAAAAATGGCATGTACGTAGATAGGAAGAGTTAATGTTATCAAAATGGCCACACTACCCAGAATGATCTACATATTTATTGCAATCTCTATCAAAAATCTCAATATCATACAAAAATAGAAAAACAATTCTAAATTCGTATGAACAACAAAAGGCCTTGAATAGCCAAACAATCTTGAGGAAGAAGGACAAAATTGGAAGCATCTCACTATTATTTTATCATCTCATTATTATTTTATTAGTTGGGTTCTACACTTGATAAGCTTCTTTGAATAGAGAAAGATCAAACTTCAGCTAATTTATTTAAAAGTTGTTTTTCTGAGTCTAAAGCAAGGATCAGCAAACCATGGCCCATGGGCCAAATCCAGCTTGCTGACTGTTTAGTAAATAAACTGTTCTTGGAAAACAGTCAACATGCTCATTTGTTTATATTGTCTATGGATACCTTTGGCTATACTAGCAAACTTGAATAATTATTGTGATCATATGGCACAACCTAAAATATTTACAATCTGGTCTTTTATAGAAGTTTGCCATTGCCAATCTAAGGCATGGTCAGCAGTAACATAAACCAGAATTAAACCAATTCTTATAAAAAGTGAATAGTCTATAATCCACAAAAATCACAAGATTACAGTAGTTATATTTCTAACTGACCTTGGATATCTAGCCAAAGATTGAAAGTGAAAGTCGCTCAGTTTGTGTCCAACTCTTTGCCACCCCAGGGACTTTGCAGTCCATGAAATCCTCCGGGCCAGAGTAATGGGGTGGGGAGATGTTCCCTTCTCTAGGGGATCTTCCCAACCCAAGGATTGCACCCAGGCCTCCCTCATTGCAGGAGGATTCTTTACCAGCTGAGCCACCAGGGAAGCCCAATATTGGACAATGCTTAATTTCCTTTCCCGATCTAAATTCCTGCTTTTTTTGTATGTGTGTGTAATGGTTCATTCAGATTGAATCATAGTTCTCTTAGGAAGTGAACAAAATGATTCTTTCATTTTAATGTATCTTTTACACTGTGCTATCAAACTGAGAGAATTTACCACTGGTTTCATTGAATCATGAGTGTTTTGTATTTCATTACTCATTTCAAAATTATCTTTTCAAAGTAGACTTTCCTAAGTAGTTTAGAACTATCACATAATATTTTAGCTAGAATAAAAACATAACTTTTTAAATACACAAAGGAAGTGGAATATTTTCTTTAATTGTATGGTTCAGTTCATTTCAGTTCAGTCGCTCAGTCGTGTCCAACTCTTTGCGACCCCATGAATCGCAGCACCCCAGGCCTCCCTGAACATCACCAACTCCCGGAGTTCACTCAGACTCATGTCCATCGAGTCAGTGATGCCATTCAGCCATCTCATCCTCTGTCGTCCCTTTCTCCTCCTGCCCCCAATCCCTCCCAGCATCAGAGTCTTTTCCAATGAGTCAACTCTTCGCATGAGGTGGCCAAAGTACTGGAGTTTCAGCTTTAGTATCATTCCTTCCAAAGAAATCCCAGGGCTGATCTCCTTCAGAATGGACTGGTTGGATCTGCTTGCAGTCCAAGGGTTAACTGAAAGTAAATCAGAAATCGTTTATTTACTTCTTTGGCAAAAATGACATAGTGATAATGATGTTGTCTTTCATTGGCAGGCTCTTTGATAGCCTAGGGTCACATTATGATATTAATAGGATCCTCAGTCTAAGAGCACCTGGAGTATGTTATTGTGCTCTGCTATCCATGAAATGCCATAAGCGCCTCTGCATTTCTCTTAGGGATGATTTTCTGGCTTCTGTGTGAACCCTTCAGTTGACAGGTGGAAATGTGTGTGAATGCGTTAAATCATGGAGAAGAATGAAGGAAGAGGAAGTTCAGGGCATTCCCTCCTGAGACTCAAGACAAAGAACTGGGTGTGAATAAGTGAATAATTTGTTTCTTTCTACTGCATCCCCACCTCTTTGCTGCTGAACACTAGTGTTTCACACACAAGAAACCTGTTTATATTTTAATTGAATTCCACAGAGGAAATAGCATGTATGGAGATACAGAAGAGAGTTAACAAGTTATTTTGGTTAACAGTGATCCAATTTAACGAATGTAAAGATGAAAGTTGTTGATACTTAAGACCAAAAACGGAGTTTGAGGTCAGATCTTCTCAGGGACTTGAATGCCATGATAAGGAATTGAATTTATTCTGTGTGCAGAGAAGAGCATTAAAGAAATTAGTGGAGAAGACTGGTATGATTAAAGTTCCAATTAGAAGCATCATACAGAATTGAATGTATAAGGGACCGTTGACACTTGTGAAATCAATTTAGGGGATTTTTCTTTCTTTAAAAAAAATTTTATTTATTTGGCTGTGCCAGGTCTTAGTTGCAGCAGCAGAATCTTTGATCTTTGTTGTGGCACACGGGTTGTTTAGTTGTGGCATGCAAACTCTTTAATTGTGGCAAGCGGAAATCTAGCTCCCTGACCAGGATTGAACTCTGGCCCCCTGCATTGGAAGCATGGAGTCTTAGCCATGGGACCACCAGGGAAATCCTCCAGGGAACTTTTTCAAATGTCTGGATAACATGAACCTGAAGTAGAAGTAGCAGTGGGAATGTGTGGTGTAGAAGACAAATATACAGGTAAAATCCATATGATTCTGTATCCAAATAGAAATTAAATAGTATTCTAAAGTTTTGACCTGGAATAACTGAATGATGGTAGTGACAGAAATAAGAACATCATGAAGAGGAGAAGGTTTTGAAAATAGACAGTAGCATTCATCCTTGGATAGGTTGAATTTCAGATGTTGATGCAACACCCAGGTGGAGGAAGCCAGACAATTTAAGTTCTGGGTGTTTAACAGAAGTTACCAACTGGTAGCCCTTGGACAGTGTTGAGCTATGGAAGTGCTTTTTGGTAGACCTTTTTTTTTTTTTTTTTTTTAATTAAAGTGATTTTTTTTCATCTCTTTAGCTAATAGGTTGACCATTGCTTTCTCTTCTAGCATTTAGGAGATACTATTATTGCATTAGTTTTCAGTTTTGTTGTTGCTGTTGAGAAATCTAGCCACCGTTCCTATTTAGGATGCTCTTAATATTTTTCCACCTGTCTGCTGTTTTGCCATTTTATTATAATGTGTATGTGTAAACTTATTTTTATTTTTTCTGCTTGGGACTTATTTTGCATTTCAAATATAAGGACTTGTGCCTTAAATACATTCTAGAACATTCTCAGGAACTGCCGCTTTGATACTGTCTTCTACTCATTCTCTCAATTTGTTCTTCTTTTAGATGTTAGATTCTTTATCATTCTGTCCTCTGTGCCAGAAAACATCTCTTACGTTTTCCACTTTATTATTTTTTTGTGCTCTATTCTTATGATTTCCTCATGTTATAGATCACTGATTGTTTCTTTAACTATCTCAAGTCTGCTGTTTAAGCAGTCCAGTATAAACTTAGTGGCTTTATTTTTCATTCTAGAATTTGTTTTGGATTTTTTTCAAACCAACTTTAAAAACAACAGCAGCTGTGTCTCCTTTTCTTGTATTCTCATTCTGTGTCTCTAATAACTTAAAGATGTTTGTTTCAGGAGCCTTCGTCAATATTACCTGTCTCTGTAGTTCTCTTCGTGCTGTTGGAGACTCTTATCACAGTCTATTCCCTCACACGCTTGGTAATTTGGCTTGTGCACTGATCTTAGGCAAGCCTGTACGTGTTTGAATCCTTGATTCTGTGCCTTTCCAGAGTGCTTTGCTTTTGCCTCTTCTAAGTGTCACAGACCAGGACAAATTTGTATGTAAATTGCACACCCTTTGGTTATACTTTTAAATTCTGTGTCCATATGAGAGGCAGAAAGCATATTTCTTTTATTTTATTCAGCACTTCTGAATGTTTTTTTTTTCTTTTTTGTTTTTTCTTTCTTATTTTCTCATTCTTCTTTTTTTTGTTTTGAAGATATGAATTCCTAGGGGAGGCTCTCACACTTAAGCCCAAATCAAGACAGATAAGCTTTTCTTTTTATCCTGCTATTAGTAAATTGATGTTTTTTTTTTTTTTTCCTGGCCTTGTTTTCCCTGAAGTCATGGCTCTCTGTGGGTTCCAGCATTATGGAGGGAGAAATCTCACTTCCTCAGAGGAGAGGCAGCCAACATCTCCTGTACTTTTTTTTCATGGATAGTAAACCAAATGCCTCAGCGACTGAGACTGAAAAACTGAAAAAAGCACCCAGGGGTTATCTCTATCTGTTTACAACTCTCTAGTACTGCTTTCTCATTTATTATTGTTATTATTTGTTCATGACTCCTGGGGATTTCTCTTGCTACTTTCTTTCTAACACAGTGTTCATTTAAAAGCTTGTTTTCCCTTTGTAATTGGTATACACAACAACTATATGCAATGTGAGGAACTGGATTTGATCCTGGAATAGGAAAGGGCTTTGGGAGAAAATGGTGAAAATGATAATCTTTGCATATAACAGTTTTCTGGCTTTGATAATTGTATGATTATATAGGTTAACATTTGAAAAAGGTGGATGAAGAGTATATATGAATTGTCAATACTGTTTTTTTCAGTTTTTCTTTGTCTAAAATTATTTCAAAAAAAAGTTTTAAGGAAGCATACTTGTTTTATCTTATTCAGCACTTCTGAATGTTTTTTTTCTTGTTTTGTTTTCTGTTTTTTCTTTCTTCTTCTTCTTTTTTTTTTGAATGTTTTATAGTTGAGAGGATTTCCGGATTTATTTCTACCTGATATTTTTGTAAAAAGAGTTACTTGCCATCATTTTAAAAAAATGAAATAGAGAATCCTCACTCTCCCAAATTTAGATTGCTAGCCTTTTCTTTAGAAGTTAGATTATGTGATTGTATTGGAACTACATGTGCCTGACAAAATCAACTGTAGCTGAGTGATGACCGCATCTTAGGCATATCTCTCTAGTTTTCTTCAGCCTCTGTCTTTTTTTGCTGTTTTATATCTGGTTTGCCATATTAGTTTCCTCTTACCTGCCTGGCTTCCATAGCTACTTATATATGCACCTTTGATCCAACACTTAGGAGAGAGGTTAATGTTGCAGCTGGAGATTCAGTGTTCAGTTCAGTTCAGTCACTCAGTTGTTTCCGATTCTTGGCGACCCCATGAACCTCAGCACACCAGGCCTTCCTGTCCATCACCAACTCCTGGAGTTCACCCAAACACATGTGCATTGAGTTGGTGATGCCATCCAGCCATCTCATCCTCTGTCATCCCCTTCTCCTCCTGCCCCTATTCCTCCCAGCATCAGGGTCTTTTCCAATGAGTCAACTCTTTGCATGAGGTCGCCAAAGTATTGGAGTTTCAGCTTCAGCATTAGTCCTTCTAATGAACACCCAAGACTGGTCTCCTTTAGGATGGACTGGTTGGATCTCCTTGCAGTTCAAGGGACTCTCAAGAGTCTTCTTCAGCACCAGAGTTCAAAAGCATCAATTCTTCAGCGCTCAGCTTTCTTCATAGTCCAACTCTCACATCCATACATGACCACTGGAAAAACCATAGCCTTGACTAGACGGACCTTTGTTGGCAGAGTAATATCTCTGCTTTTTAATACCCTATCTAGGTTGGTCATAGCTTTTCTTCCAAAGAGCAAGCGCTTTTAATTTCATTGCTGCAGTCACCATCTGCAGTGACTTTGGAGACCAAAAAACAAAGTCTGAAACTGTTTCCACTGATTCCCCATCTATTTCCCATGAAGTGATGGGACCAGATGCCATGGTCTTAGTTTGTGAATGTTGAGTTTTAAGCCAACTTTTTCACTCTCCTCTTTCACTTTCATCAAGAGGCTCTTTAGTTCTTCTTCACTTTCTGCCATAAGGATGGTGTTATTTGCATATCTGAGATTATTGGTATTTTTCCCGGCCATCTTGATTCCAGCTTGTGCTTCATCCAGTCCAGCGTTTCTCATGATGTGCTCTGCATATAAGTTAAATAAGCAGAGTGACAATATACAACCTTGATGTACTCCTTTTCCTAATTGGAACCAGTCTGTTGTTCCATGTCCAGTTCTAACTGTTGCTTCCTGACCTGCATACAGATTTCTCTGGAGGCAGATCAGGTCTGGTATTCCCATCTCCTGAGAGTTTTCCACATTTGTTGTAATCCACACAGTCAAAGGCTTTGGCATAGTCAATAAAGCAGAAGTTGATGTTTTTCTGGAACTCTCTCACTTTTTCGATGATCCAGTGGATGTTGGCAATTTGATCTCTGGTTCCTCTGCCTTTTCTAAATCTAGCTTCACCTCGGGAAGTTCATGGTTCACATACTGTTGAAGCCTGACTTGGAGAATTTTGAGCTTTACTTGCAAGCTTGTGAGATGAGTGCGGTAATTTGAGCATTCTTTGGCATTGCCTTTCTTTGGGATTGGAATGAAAACTGACCTTTTCTAGTCCTGTGGCCACTGCTGAGTTTTCCAAATTTGCTGGCATATTGAGTGAGGCACTTTCACAGTATTATCTTTTAGGATTTGAAATAGCTCAACTGGAATTCCATCACCTCCACTGGCTTTGTTCATAGTGATGCTTCCTAAGGCCCACTTGACTTCGCATTCCAGTATGTCTGGCTCTAGGTGAGTGATCACACCGTTATGGTTATCTGGGTCGTGAAGATCTTTTGTATAGTTCTTCTGTGTATTCTTGCCACCTCTTCTTATATCTTCTGCTTCTGTTAGTCCATACCGTTTCTGTCCTTTATTGTGCCCATCTTTGCATGAACTGTTCCCTTGGTATCTCTGATTTTCTTGAAGAGATCTGTAGTCTTTCCCATTCTGTTGTTTCCTCTGTTTCTTGGCATTGATCACCAAGGAAGGCTTTCTTATCTCTCCTTGCTATTCTTTGGAACTCTGCATTCAAATGGGTATATCTTTCCTTTTCTCCTTTTCCATTTGCTTCTCTTCTTTTCATAGCTGTTTGTAAGGCCTCCTCAGAAAACCATTTTGCCTTTTGGCATTTCTTTTCCATGGGGATGGTCTTGATCCCTGTCTCCTGTACAATGTCATGAACCTCCATTCATAGTTCATCAGGCACTCTGTCTATCAGGTTTAGTCCATTAAATCTATTTCTCACTTCCCTTGTATAATCATAAGGGATTTGATTTAGGTCATAATTGGATGGTCTAGTGGTTTTTCCTATTTCTTCAATTTAAGTATGAATTTGGCAATAAGGACGATCTGAGCCCTCAGCTCCTGGTCTTGTTTTTGCTGACTGTATAGAGCTTCTCCATCTTTGGCTGCAAAGAATACAATCAATCTGGTTTCAGGTTTGACCTCTGGTGATGTCCATGTGTTGTTGGAAGAGGGTGTTTGCTATGACCAGTGCATTCTCTTGGCAAAACTCTGTTAGGCTTTGCCCTGCTTCATTCTGTACTCCAAAGCCAAATTTTCCTGTTTTTCAGGTATTTCTTGACTTCCTACTTTTGCACTCCAGTCCCCTATAATGAAAAGGAAATCTTTTTTGGATGTTAGTTCTAGAACGTCTTGTAGGTCTTCATTGAGCCGTTCAGCTTCAGCTTCTTAAGCATTACTGGTCGGAGCATAGACTTGGATTACCGTGATATTGAATGGTTTGCCTTGGAAACGAACAGAGATCATTCTGTTGTTTTTGAGATTGCATCCAAGTACTGTATTTTGGACTCTTTTGTTGACTATGATGGCTACTCCATTTCTTCTAAGGGATTCTTGCCCACAGTAGTAGCTATAATGGTAATCGGAGTTAAATTCATCCATTCCAGTCCATTTTAGTTCACTGATTCCTAAAATGTTGACGTTCACTCTTGCCATCTCCTGTTTGACCACTTCCAATTTACCTTGATTCATGGCCCTGACATTCCAGGTTCCTCTGCAATATTGACCTTTACAATTGTTCCTCTTTACAATTACAATTTGTTATTATAATCATACATAATAACTGGCCTAGGAGAACCCTGCCCCATTTGCCCAAAGAGATTAACATCCTCCCTCTAAGGACCTGCCTCAGGGAACTTTGTTCCTCTGTTTAAAGAGATTAACACATCATCTCCCTGAATGTGTCCATTCCAGGACATATTTGCAATGATCTTTACTTCCTCAACCCCTCCCTCCCTATAAAAGGACCTGGAGTCCAGACCCCATCAAGATGGTTATTTTGAGACATTAGTCTGCCATCTTCTCAGCCGGCTTTCTGAATAAAGCTGTGTTCCTTGTCTGAACACAGTTCCTCTCTCAGTTAATTGGCCTGTTGTGCAGCAAGCAGACAAAGCTCATGAAACAGGAATCTGAGTTCTTGTTCCAGGAGCTGAAGAATGAACTTCCCAGTAGGAAGCAAATAGAATTTATTTTAGAGGCAAGAAAAGTACAAAGCTCTCAGCATAGACATTGAGAAGAGGTAGAGAGTCCCCCAAAAGGAAGGACTTACAGCAGTTATATCCTTACTAGTATTGATCTGTACATTTTTGGTTGACTCCTGTTCTTAAAATGTTTAGGACATTAATGTTTAACCAGTTAGTTTAAAGGTCACAGTGTTTAACTTAACATCTTTATGGCTTCTCTTAATCCAACTTCCTCAGATTACGTTGCACCCTTTTTCATGTCCCCTGCCCATTTTACAATGGACCAGGTATATGGGCTAAAGATTAATGATCACCTGTTGTTTTTCTTTTAGATAAGAGTGCCAGGAGTTAATGGTTGTCCTGTCCTCGATCTGGGTGTTTTATTATCTACCAGACAGAGGATGCTTTCATTTGAAAGTCAGGAACAAAGGGTATAGCTTAGTTTATAAAGCAAGATGTTTATTGAAACCAAGACCAGGGTCTCAGAGTCCTACACTGACTACCTAGCGATTTCTGCCTCACTTGGGCTCGTAACACTGTGTTATGATGCGTGTGTGTTATGATGCGTGTGTGTTATGCTTAGTCACTCAGCTGTGTCCGCCTCTGCCACCTTATGGCCTGTATCCCTCCAGGCTCCTCTGTCCATGGGGACTCTCCAGGCAAGGATACTGGAGTGGGTAGCCATTCCCTTCTCCAGGGGATCTTCCCAACCCAGGGGTCGAACTGAGGTCTTCTGCATTGCAGGCACAGTGTTTACCAGCTGAGCCACCAGGGAAGCCCAAGAATACTAGAGGGGGTAGCCTATCCCTTCTCCAGCAGATATCTTCCCAACCAGGGATTGAACCAGGGTCTCCTGCACTGCAGGTGGATTCTTTACCAGCTGAGTTACCAGGCTAGCCCAGGATAGGTCTGCTGCTGCTGCTAAGTCGCTTCAGTCATGTCCGACTCTGTGTGACCCCATAGACGGCAGCCCACCAGGCTCCCCCGTCCCTGGGATTCTCCAGGCAAGCACACTGGAGTGGGTTGCCATTTCCTTCTCCAATGCATGAAAGAGAAAAGTGAAAGGGAAGTCGCTCAGTCATGTCCAACTCTTAGCGACCCCATGGACTGCAGCCTACCAGGCTCCTCCATCCATGGGATTTTCCAGGCAAGAGTACTGGAGTGGGGTGCCATTGCTTTCTCGCGGGATAGGTCTAGTTTGCTTCTATTCTCAGTGAGTATGAAGGGGGAGTGGAAACTTGCCCATTCTTTTTGAGATGGGCAACCTGAAAGTGGAATGTATTTACTTCTGTTCATATCTCATTAATCATCACTTGGCCTCATCAGGTTAGAAGGAAGAGTGGTAAATGTGTCTCTGGCTAAGACTTTTATTATTAAAGAAAGTAAGAGTGAATATTGAGTGACAAATAATCTTTGCCATGTAGTTCACTCTCATAGAGGGAAACCATTGTAGACTTAAAAGGGAGGATATTGGCAACTTTAAATAGAAAGTTGTCATAGAGTATGGTGAAATCTAGATTTCAAGGAATTGAGTGAAGGGATGAAGAGATTGCAGAATGAATGAATGAACATGGCCTCTTTTGAGAAGTATGATATCCAACGAAATAAGAGATGATTCTGGGATGGTACGGGAATTAAGGACAAGATTGTTTCTAGTTAGGAGAATCTGAGTCATCTCAGAGAAGGAATAGCTTAGAAGGGGAGAAACTGAAAACTAGGCAGATAGCTAACTTTAGGAGATATGACAACACTTCTTACCCACAAGTGCAGGATAAAGAGGAGAGGTATGGTTGAAATATAAACATTTTAAATGGAGAAGAAACACAAGAAAAAATTTATGATGTCCTCTTATTGAAGTCAATGGCCAGATAAACTACTGAGAAGGAATGTGACGCAGGTATATAATTTAAGACAGCCACTGAAGGGAGTACGCCATTAGAAACACAAAAATAATCAGAGTAGAATTTGAGCCCCAGCTGGAGATAGGTTGGATTTACAGTAAAATCAGTAGTGTGTATTTTGATTTTTTGTAATGAAGCATGGCAGCCCATGTATAGAAGCTAGAAAAGCAGATAATGGAATTTACCAAGGTTAAGGATTAACAAAATAGGAATGAGAATTGTCAAATTGATGATAGTTTAGTAAAAGAAAATCTAGGTAAAATTAAAAAAAAAATCTAGATAAGCATCAGGCTTATCTAGATAATCCTAGGGATGGGGGAACCTGGTGGGCTGGAGTCCTGTGTGGGTTAAAACAGGTCAAGCAAGTGTAAGGAAAAATAGATGGAAAGATGTGTTTGTTTTGTATTGCTGTCTGATGAATTACTCCAGAATTTTAACAGCTAAAACAGCATTTCTATCTCATACAGGTTTTTTTTTTCGGATTAGGAATTTGAGAATGGCTTAGCTAGGTGGTTCTGGTTCTCTACCTCTCATGAGAATGTAGTCAAGATATTTTTTGAAACTACTGTCATTAAAGATATGACTGGGGCTTCTAAGACAGCTCACTTACAAGATTGGTGAGTTCACAGGAGTCCACGGCATCTCACCACAGGGCCTACCCCATAGAGCTGCTTGAGTTTCCTCAGCATATGGCAGCTGACTTCCTCAGGCCAAGCGATCCGAAATAGAGAAGGGTGGTAGACACAATATCTTTTACAACTTAGTCTCAAAAGTTCCACTGTGTCATTTCTGCTATGTCAAGTTGGTTACACGTGTCCGCTGTATTCTGTATAAGAGGGAGCCTGCAAGAGCTTGAATTCCAGGAGGGGACTCCCATCATGATAGCTGACCAGCACATAGGAGAACTGGAAAGGGTGTTGGCATCCAGTAAGAACTTACTCTAAACCAGGCATATAATTTAACTTTTGCAATAATGTTATGAAGAATGTATTAATTTTGCATTTTTGTTGTTCCCTCATCACTAAATCATGAATTATCACAGTAGAGGTGAGGTATCCTAGTTTATATATATATATATATATATATATATATATATATATATAAGCACAGTTAGAAGATCGAGGTAAAGTAGTCACAAGAAGTGTGCTGCCAGCTCTGAAAAAAAAAAGTGGGGCGATCAAGAAAGTGTCAGCCTCAAAATTTGTAAAAATGCATGTCTGAGGCTTGGAAGAAAAATCCAGAGGTAATAGTGGAGAATTCTTTTAAAAGATGCTGCGTCAGTGATGCTCTTAAAGGCCGTAAGAGCACTATTGTGAGGAAAAACATAGCCTTCAGCAACTTCAGGTCAGGAAGTCTTTCAGAAGGGTTGGACTCTGAAACATTTTATGAGTAACCAATTAATTACATTTAGATTTTTCCCCTTTATGTGTAACAGTTAATAAAATCTATGTCTAAAAAGTCTGATAGCTCTTTCAATCAGTATAACATTAAAGTTCTACATCATACAGCATTGTGATATCATTATTTTGCCGCTCTTTTTATTTCTTAGCAATCCATGAAATAAAGATTCATCTTACAGTCAAATGGAATCTTACCTTTATTAAATTAGTATATTTTACTAGGCATGATATCTTTATTAATGTTTAGTGGATTTCAAGCAAAGGTCATTGTATCCCTGGAGCTGCCACAGCAATTTCTAAATGCTTTGAACATAGATTTTTTTTATCTATAAAAAGGCATCATGGGTTAAATTCTACTTCCTGTATTTTGGCTGCTTTAGATCAGATCAGTTCCATTGGTTATCTCATTCTAATCAGAAAGTCTGTCAGACAAATATACCTCTTTGTTAGATGTATAACTTGTCCATGGAGAACAATGAAATAATAATTTAAAAAGACACTGAGATAATATTTCCTAAGAAGAGGGCATGTCCAATAGGTAGTATTTTGCAATTTCTTATTTTATACCAAGTTCTTTCCGTTTGGGTCTTAATTCACTAAGTCTTCAAACAGCTACCCATCAACTAGGAATATTGAGCTTTATAACTAATAATTACCAGATCTGACTCAAAGTTCATTTATTTAAAAAAGCCAGGGAATTCCCTGGCAGTCCAGTGGTTAGGATTCTGTGCTTTCACTGCCAAGGGCCCAGGTTCAGTCCCTGCTCAGAGAATTAAGATCTCACAAGACATGTGACCCAGTCAAAAAAATAATGAAATTTAATTAAAAAAAATTTTTTAAGCCATATTGCAGTTATCAGTTTCCAAGTACCATGTCCTTGTCTGCACAATCCATACACTGTCAGATGTTTAAAAACTCAAGAAAGTTAAATCCATTTTCAGACTATATCCCAGGAGATCCAAATATGGTAAACAAAAAGACATCCATCCTGTTCACAAGAGTGAGAGGAGGAGAATTGGGTAATGCAGTAATGTTTTTAGATGTGTATGTAAGAAGCTCTTTATAAAATATGTTTTTTAAATTACTTGACATTAGCATGTATAAGCTAAACAGGGTTTGGCTCATAGTATTTTCTTCCTTCAGAACTGGCTTTCCAAGAGCATGATAAAGTGAAGTATAAACATTACAGGAGATGGGAACTGATTTCTAAACATTTCACTGATTTTTAAAAAAATAAACAACAGATCATTGTTACTTTAGAGAGGCTAACATATCCCCCATCATTACATAATGAAAAGTAGGTTTTAAATGTTTTTATATATTTGATAGAGTCCAAATGCTTCTGTAATGGTTCTGACTTAGATCTTGTTTAAATGTGAACTTTTTTGTTAGGTTATATAACCTCTGTAAGTGCTTTCCAGAATGACACTGTGATATAGTAGATATAACTCAACCTTGCATTTTTTTTAAAAAAGATAGTTTAATGGACAGTTTTGCTTTATAGGTTCTTTTTTTTTTTCATTTTTAGAGATGTATCTGAGGTTTTTAATTTTGTTTGAGTAGTACTGCTGATGGAAACGTGTTCTGGAGCTCAGATAATGAATAGTGGGTTTTTCTGAAGGTAGGCACTGACCTAGGGACATTGTGCTTTCTCTCTCCTTGAGAAGCGAGAAGAAAGAATTGGGATCTTAGAGGAATAGGCAGCACAGAGTACTGTGAAAATCTGGAACCTCGCAGATTTGGAGAATGACAACTAACTCCTAAGTCACTGATGTTTGAGCCTGACAGACCTCACTTAGTTTGTGTTGCTTTAAATCCTTTCAAGTAACACACAGTAGCCTTTTAAATAATATATAATATCTATAGTTTGTGCCTTTTTAGTATCACTGATTCTAAAATCATAGAAAATAGCCAAATATAAGGTTAAGTGGGCCTTAGGAAGCATCACTACGAACAGAGCTAGTGGAAGTGATGGAATTCCAGTTGAGCAATTTCAAATCCTAAAAGATGATGCTGTGAAAGTGCTGCACTCAGTATGTCAGCAAATTTGGAGAACTCAGCAGTGGCCACAGGACTGGAAAAGGTCAGTTTGCATTCCAATCCCAAAGAAAGGCAATGGCAAAGAATGCTCAAATTACCACACAATTGTACTCATCTCACACTCTAGCAAAGTAATGCTCAAAATTCTCCATGCCAGGCTTCAATGATATGTGAACCGTGAACTTCCAGATGTTCAAGCTGGTTTTAGAAAAGGCAGAGGAACCAGAGATCAAATTGCCAACATCCACTGGATCATCGAAAAAGGAAGAGAGTTCCAGAAAAACATCTATTTCTGTTTTCTTGAGTATGCCAAAGCCTTTGACTGTGTAGATCACAATAAACTGTGGAAAAATCTGAAAGAGATGGGAATACCAGACCACCTAACCTGCCTCCTGAGAAAGCTATATGCAGGTCAGGAAGCAACAGTTAGAACTGGACATGGAACAACAGACTGGTTCCAAATAGGAAAAGGAGTACGTCAAGGCTGTATGTCACCCTGCTTATTTAACTCTATGCAGAGTACATCATGAGAAACGCTGGGCTGGAAGAAGCACAAGCTGGAATCAAGATTGCTGGGAGAAATATCAATAACCTCAGATATGCAGATGACACCACCCTTATAGCAGAAAGTGAAGAAGAACTAAAGAGCCTCTTGATGAAAGTGAAAGAGGAGAGTGAAAAAGTTGGCTTAAAGCTCAACATTCAGAAAACTAAAATCATGGCATCTGGTCCCATCACTTCATGGGAAATAGATGGGGAAACAGTGGCAGACCTTATTTTTTTGGTCTCCAAAATCACTGCAGATGGTGACTGCAGCCATGATATTAAAAGACACTTACTCCTTGGAAGGAAAGTTATGACCAACCTAGACTGCATATTAAAAAGCAGAGACATTACTTTGCCTACAAAGGTCTGTCTAGTCAAGGCTATGGTTTTTCCAGTAGTCTTGTATGGATGTGAGAGTTGGACTATAAAGAAAGCTGAGCGCCGAAGAATTGATGCTTTTGAACTGTGGTGTTGGAGAAGACTCTTGAGAGTCCCTTGGACTGCAAAGAGATCCAACCAGTCCATCCTAAAGGAAATCAGTCCTGAATATTCATTGGAAGGATTGATGTTGAAGCTGAAACTCCAGTACTTTGGCCACCTGATGTAAAGAACACATTTGAAAAGACCCTGATGCTGGGAAAGATTGAAGGCAGGAGAAGAAGGGGATGACAGAGGATGAGATGGTTGGATGGCATCACTGGCTCAATGGCTATGGGTTTCAGTAGGTCCTGGGAATTGGTCATGGACAGGGAGGCCTGGCATGCTGCAGTCCATGGTATTGCAAAGACTCGGACATGACTGAGTGACTGAACTGAACTGAAGGGTTAAATTGATTATCGTAAATTTGCTTATGTTCCCTTTTTTTGATATGAAAATCATTGGCAGTATTTATAAGTGGAGTAGGAGAAGGCAATGGCACCCCACTCCAGTACTCTTGCCTGGAAAATCCCATGGACAGAGGAGCCTGGTAGGCTGCATTCCATGGGGTCGCTAAGAGTTGGACATGACTGAGCGACTTCACTTTCACTTTTCACTTTCATGCATTGGAGAAGGAAATGGCAACCCACTCCAGTGTTCTTGCCTGGAGAATCCCAGGGACTGGGGAGCCTGGTGCGCTGCCGTCTCTGGGGTCGCACAGAGTCGGACACGACTGAAGCGACTTAACAGCAACAGCAGCATTCTCCATAGAAGAAATGTGAAGGAACTAGCTGAAACACTTGAATATCGACATTTGCCCCTCTCCTGTGCTATTTATTGCAGTGAGGGGCTAAAAATGGTTTAGGGTATAAGCAAATTACTTCATTTTGATTCTAGATGCTGAGCTCCTAATAGCTTTTAAATTTATACAGTTTTTGTTTAGCTGTCAAAACATTTAATTATATCATGCCCAAAGGTGTAAAGCTGTCAAATAAATCTGAGTTTAGGCATAAACATTCACTAAGTTACATGTGCTACTACACGGGAGTTGTTCTTGGACAGCTTGTGAACGTGTCTAAGGGGGAGGGGCGTGTCGAGGAACATTAACTCAGCAGGTACAGAACAACACCGGCCCAATGAATTGATGATTACTTGTAAAACAGCAGGTAGTAATGCCCCAGTCTTTGTAATTCCCCTCTTTGTAAAATAAAGCAGACTAGAGAGAGTGGATTCTTGGGCTCAATTTGCCCTTTAAGAAAGCTGTATTTTTGTAAAAAATACATGTTCTTTCTTTTCTTGCCTTAACATTGTTTTTTTTTTTTTTTTTTCTCTTCAAAAGCAAATGTATATATCATTTGTGCTTTCTTTCCTTCTCCCTTACTCCAGGATCTCTTGCTATAGAAAGGATGATCCCAATACACTTTATGAAGGAAGTATTGACACTGATCACCAGTTATTATGCATTTCAGGTTTTCTTTGTAAAACATATTTACAGAGTTATTGAGTATGAGTAAGAAATAAAGATTGTATATACTTAAAAATACACATGGTGATGTAAAGTTTTTTTCAAGAAAGGAAAGTTTAAAGTGCTTTAAAATCATTGTTATCTGATTATTTCATAAATAATCATTTTTTGGTATTTGATGACATTATTTGGAGGCAGACCGTTAGCATAAATAGTCATGCGGACTTGACTAACACAAAATTCACTAAGAGGTAGGGGAGTAAAGTAAATTAGTTCTACTTTGAAGCTTTTATTTTCTTCCCCTTTCAAAATGAATGGGAAGGCCCTTGAATGAAAGCTGCTTTTCATTAGTGCTACCAAATACCTACTTGAAAGAGTTGAGTTCTCACTGAACACCCACAGAAGAGAAAGGGAAAGCTTCCTTTCTCTACTGGAGGACCATCAGCTAAATAGCTCTTGGCTTCTCTTTTCCAATCAGGTGGTTTCACATCAGAGTTAATTACTCCAGTCATTTATTCTAATCACCCTTCTCTTATGGCTAGCTGCATTCTGTCATGGGGTGGCATCGTTTGAAGCCAGTTAAGTTTGAAAACCACTGCAGGGTACTTGAGGCTCATTAGTGAGGCCTATCCATGCCTGGCTTTGGATTTGCTCCCTGATTAACTCTGGATCTCTCTGCCTAGCGCCCTCCTCCCGCCAGCCACCAGCCCCCACTCGTCAATGCAGTTGCTCCAGAGAGGAATGTTTCAATTAACTCTTGCCTTGCTGTTTGTCTTTTCACCTGCATATTTAAGGAAAATCTCAACGCTTTTATCACTGATACATATTTCATAGATTCTGACCTTATAACCGTATCCTTTGAGTTTAACTGCAATGGTAGACATTCTATAAAGAAGAGTTTTATTTTTGAAAACAAAGGAGGAGAATGGTGGTCTCTCAGAATGAATACATCTATGTCCTTGATCCAGTTCTCCTAACCTAATAAAGGTAGTGATTCCAACTCTGGTATTACAGTATTCTAGTGTGTTTTACCAGCTTGTAGCAGTTACCTGTAAAGCTTAAAAGATGTCTCAAAACAGTTTTATGTTTGACCTTATTGTTTATTATTATAGTAGTTTAATTTAAAAGTGATTGCCAAGGTGGCACATTTAAGAGATACTAAAATCACAAAGACAAATAATATTTGTGCTGTACTTAAAAAAAAAAACTTAAAGAAAAATGTGTATTCAAGGCCCTGAGTAGTTAGTTTGAGACAGTGTTATTACATGAAGGTATTTAAAACACTTTCTTTTTCTTTTTTGTTTAGTTCTACCAGTTTACTGCTACCAACCCACCACCCTCCACCCTCATGCACACATGCTCAGTCATGTAACCCCATGGACTGCAGCCCGCCAGGCTCCTCTGTCCATGGACTTTTCCAGGCAAGAATACTGGAGTGGGTTGCCATTTCCTTCTCCAAAAACATTTTCTAAAAATTAACAAAAACATACATCGAATTTGGTAGCTAAAGTGTTTATTTAGATAGGAAATGAGAGAAATTTTCTCCTTTCTTTTTGCACGGTAGTTTGATTTAAAAGAAATCAAATAGCCTTATGTGTCAAAGCAAAATCTGATACACTTTAAAATATGTGAATCGCATTTTGTTTTCTGTTTCTGATGTCCATGGTTGTTCAGAAATTCGCAGAATGAATTCTTACTGTTAATTCTCAAACCAAAATAATTCAACTGCTTCTTTATTAAGAGTCTTTGGACTCAGCAGTTATCAAACATGTTGGTATTCTGTCTTGTTTAACGGTTGAGTTTTTTAATTCGATTTTTAAAATCTCCTAATATACAGTTAAATTAGTGAAAAGAGGCCTAGAATATAATTTATTTAGCTCTATAAATGAGATACAATCTCTGCCTTCCAGGAATTCAGCTACTAGTAAGGAAGGTAGAAAAATAAACTGTAAACTTTTAGTTTTGAAAAGCAAGTGTAAAAATGAAAACCAGTTGAGAGAACAGTAAGATCTGTAAATAAAGCCTTTGGGTTGACATGGCACACCAGATTTGGTGTATACTCAGCAGTACTTAATACTAGTGTTACCAAGACGATCCTAGGTACAGGGCGGCAGAAGAGACACAGATGTAAAGAGCAGACCTTTGGCCTCTGAGAGGGCAAGGGTGGGCGGTGAGAGAGAGCGGCAGTGCAGCCTGTGCAACCACACGGGGAAGAGACGGCCCGTGCAAGTCCAGAGCTTCACATGGGCACCCAACGCCGGCGCCCTGGGGCAGCCTGGGGGGCGGGGCGGCCAGGCAGGCGGAAGGGTGTGGCTCAGGGTGAGAGGTCCCACCATAGCACCCGTGGCTGGTTCATGTTGGTGTGCTCAAGAGACATCACAGTATTGTAAACTAATTATCCTCCAGCTAAATTAATTCAAAAAGTACTAGTGTTACCCAGTGGTATTGGGTGAAACCCATTAAAAATAATTCTTAGTATAAAAGGTTTCGTGTTTTTAGAATAGTGCAACTTTGGCATATACCATTCTGTTTCAGAATTTTTCAAAAGGATGTGTACTAACATGGCTTCAGGAGTCAGATCTCGGTTCAGGTTGCAGCTCTGACATTTACTAGCTGTGTGACATTAGTCTATTTACTTAGCGTTCTTAACCTTGTTGGTAAAACAGTTTTTAAAATATAGTGCTTATCTCATAGGGTTACTATGAAGATTAAAGAAAATAATCGATGTAAAACATTTAACATAAAACTGGGCACATTATAAGCAATCACTAAATGTTAAGTGCCAGTGTAATTATAATGTTTTTAGTTGGTAGTGAATTTCTTACAAGTTGACCTACAGATGCCTTTTCCTTGCATAATATGTTGGCTTTCTGGAGGCCTTGTCAAGCTTATGAATGACTTCATTTGCATCCATCTTCCTGACATTGTTCAAGAAAAAAGAAAACATGAAAGATGATATTGTAATATACACTTCAGTTTTTCTTTTTTCCATGTAATCACCCTATAGACAAATCATTTGTAATGGCTAGTAATCACAGAAATTCTTCACATTTTCTAAAACTCTACCAAATTAGCACACTATCACCTGGATAAAGTTTCTATTGTTAATTTCATGCTTCTTATACAATGCTTTAAGATCATAGTCCCTCAGCATAGATGCTGAATTGTGCTAAATCACAAGAATTTCTTAAATGCCATTCATTCATTCAGCAGACATTTATTAGGGGCCTACTGGGTAATTAGGTCTGTGATCACAAAATTGGAAGAATATGACACCTGCCCTTTGGGGCTGACATTATGAAGATCAAACAGACGTGGCAGTAACTAATTAGAGAAATAGATTAAGTGATGTGTTTATTTATTCATTCAACAAATATTTAGTGAGTGCCTACAACTTATTAGTCTTTGGAATATAGCAGTGAGAAAGACAGCATATTGCCTGCCCTTTTACACCATATTGTTCAGTGAGGGAGATGAATAGTAAATAAGAAACTAAAAAAATAAACATTAACTTGTGATAATATATCATATAAGAAATAATATAATACTTGTGGTATATACCATAAAGAAAAAGCACAGGCTACGGTTAAAGCATTTAATATTTTATTCGTTTGTGTGTATACATTTTTAATATTAATTTTATTGAGATATTACTAATGTATAACATTACTTTCCAGTGTTCAACAAAATGATTCAATATTTGTGTATTATGAAATGATCACCCCAAATCTAGTTAACGGCTGTCACCATACATAGTTTTTTTTTTTTTTTTTTAACTCTGCAGCCCAAGGGAAATGCCTTATTTTGCTACCTTGGAAAGGTTGGACAGTGCCTAACCCAAGGAAATTACATTTGATTTTAGTCTTTAAGAATGAGTAGTAGTTCACCAAGGAGGGAGCAGGATGACAGAAAGGGGTTACAGAGATACAAAGCAGCGTGAACAAAGATCGTGATGTTATTACAGTATAGCACGTGCACTCAGAAGGTAAGAGTTCAGTATGTGTGCAAGAGACTGTGAGTGATACCCACGGAGAGATAAAACTGGAGGCAGAGTATATGAGCAATCTGTAATGTCTTGTAAGTCAGATGGACCTTTATCTTTGGAATAGTGGTGCCCACAAGGCCGTTGCCGAACCAGGAGCAGCACTCTTACCTGAGAACTTGTTAAAAAGGCATATCTTGGGCTCAGCTCCAGGGCTGTAGAAACAGAAACTGTGCGGGCAGGAGCCCAGCAATCTGTGTTTTCACAAGTTCTCAGGGTGATCTTAGTGGTTATTCAAGTTGGAGATCCACTGCTTTAGAGAAAGGAGAACCACTAGAAAACTGTAAGGAGAGTAGTGACTTGGTCAGGTTTTAGACTGGAATTGAATGAGGAGAGGGGGATTTTAGAGAGAAAGAACAGTTTGGATAGTGTTAGAATAATTGAGCAAAGAAATAATAAAGCATGGAACTGAAGACAGTCACATTAGAAGAAAAAAACAAATTTGAAGATACATGGAAGGCTTATTATCTGAGTAGATAATGTTTTGGAGGGAGAAGAAAAAGCTGTTCAGATGACTGCCCCATTTCTGAATTAGTTAATTAGAGGAAAGTTTATATCCATCATCAGAAAAGCAAGCAAGACAGCAAGTTTAAGAGAAGCAATTCTTCATTTTATATATATATTATATATAATATGTAATACATATATAATAATTATATAACATTATAATATATAATGTATAATATATGATGTCATATATATATATGCATTACCCGAGGCAGACTTTTTGGACTTGAGGCCCTGGAGATGGTCATGATAGTCAGTTGAGGTAGCTGAAGTCTGGCTCATCTGGTCTGAGTTATATCAAAAACAAGGGCCTGGGACTGAATCATGAGGATAACGAACACTGACGATGTCGACAGATGAGAAAGGCCTTCCATTAAAAAGTGAGAAGGAGAATCAGAAATGTAGAAAGAAAATCTGGAGGGATGTTATCAAGGAAGCTTAGAGAAGATAGAAACCTAAGTACCACAGTGCTGAGAGGTGAAGTGATGAGAGGTGAGTGATGGAGGTGGTAATTTTAGCAAAAACATTTTTGGTGGTGTACCTATAATAGACAGATGAGAGATTAGTTAAAA
Organism: Oryx dammah; assembly: GCF_014754425.2. Classification (NCBI taxonomy): domain Eukaryota; kingdom Metazoa; phylum Chordata; class Mammalia; order Artiodactyla; family Bovidae; genus Oryx; species Oryx dammah. The sequence goes on from NW_024070196.1 coordinate 7,495,940, forward strand.
AGTGAAAGTGAGATAAGTAAGCAAAAGTAACATATTTACTTGCTTCTTTAAAGCCATTTACATTGTTGTTCTCACATTGCCTGTGTATTCATGGCTACCTAAAAATAATTAAACAAGACCGATCCTGCTTACTAGTAATTATTCCATCAATGATTCAGAAAGAGTCAGACCTACAGTTTATTGTGATTCAGAGACTCATAGATTGTTACTATAGATGTTATGGGGTTTCTAAGAGTGGGCAAACAGAGGCCAGTGTCGAATCTGCTACTGAAGTGAGAGATTTATGAGGTTTATGAATGCATCCACACTGTCTACTCACTTCATATAACTGATTTTCAGCAAACATTGTGTTTCCTATACTAAACTGTAGTCTGTGGCTATAAGTTAGTTCTTAAAGTACATCGGTGACACAGCTGAGTAGATAATATGTTAGAATTCTAACTACGAACTTTCAAGGATGGAGAATTTGCAGATGACATCATAACTGGTAATGTTAGCCTTGTACTTTTATTGTTAGAGTATTCATAGTGCCATGTTTTGAATGCTGCTACATTTCTCCAACTGTTTATAAATGGCTGAATAATATACATTGCAGAATATTACATCTGTTTCACAAGTGAAGATATTATATCTCTGCTGTCATGTCCTAAAATATAGCCATTCTTTGTGGCACTGAGAATTGTAATGACCACTTCAAAACTGTATCAAAGGTCATTTTATCATCCACTGCAGGTGCTTTTTGCTATGTAAGGTTTATCTTTTTTTAAGTAGGAGAAGCTATATTTTTTTAAGTGTTAAATATTGTTAATTCCTGAATTCACCCTTATATAAAAATGCTGTAAAAATCTGAATGCAGAGTCAGTACTTGGAACTGAATAAAGCTTTGCTGCCCAGTGTGGTAACCACTAGTCACGTGTGGCTATTGATCACTTGAAATGTGGCTAGTCTAAATTGAGAAGTGCTGTATGTATAAGATGTATCCCACATTTCTAAGATTTAATGCAAAATAATTTAATGCAAAATATAATATTGATTATATGTTTAAATGATATTTTTTATTAAATATATAAAATGAAAATAAATTTTTCCTTTTTTTAAAAATGCAGCTACTAAAACATTTTCTGGCTTGCATTATATTCCTGCTGGACATCATGGATATAAAATCTGAAGGTTATTTTGTTGCCTAGAATTTTTTTGGCTCAGACATCTCAGTATTGAACATGGACGTATTTTAATACTGAAATACTATGCAAATTTCTATTATAGTTAACAGATTTACATCCAAGATAGGCTTAGTGTTAAATTCAAATCTGTAAAAGAAAGTTCAAAATATTAATACTAAGTTCAAAACTGAATTAATCTTTTACCATGTAAACTGTTACTTCTCCAATATAATCAAGGTCACATTGAAATATGGGTGTCACCCTTCACCTCTCACATTGGTAATCACTTGGTGGTATAAGTAATAACTTACATCTTGGTTCACTTCAGTTCAGTTGCTCAGTCGTGTCCGACTATTTGTAACCCCATGAACCGCAGCACGCCAGGCCTCCCTGTCCATCACTAACTCCCGGAGTTCACTCAAACTCATGTCCATTGAGTTGGTGATGCCATCCAGCCATCTCATCCTCTGTCATCCCCTTCTTCTCCTGCCCTCAATCTTTCCCAGCATCAGGGTCTTTTCAAATGAGTCAGCTCTTCCCATCAGGTGGCTAAAGTATTGGAGTTTCAGCTTCAACATTAGTCCTTCCAATGAACACCCAGGACTGATCTCCTTTAGGATGGACTGGTTGGATCTCCTTGCAGTCCAAGGGACTCTCAAGAGTCTTCTCCAACACTACAATTCAAAAGCATCACTTCTTTGGTGTTCAGCTTTCTTCACAGTCCAACTCTCACATCCATACATGACCACTGGAAAAACCATAGCCTTGACTAGACAGACCTTTGTTGGCAAAGTAATGTCTCTGCTTTTTAATATGCTGTCTAGGTTGGTCATGACTTGACTTCAAAAGAGTAAACATCTAATTTCATGGCTGCAATCACCATCTGCAGGGATTTTCGAGCCCAGAAAAATTAAGTCAGCCACTGTTCCCCCATCTATTTGGCATGAAGTGAAAGGACCAGAATCCATGATCTTTCATCAAGAGGCTCTTTATGAAAGTTCTTCTTCACTTTCTGCCATGAGGGTGGTGTCATCTGCATATCTGAGGTTATTGATATTTCTCTCGGCAATCTTGATTCCAGCTTGTGCTTCTTCCAGCCCAGCATTTCTCATGATGTACTCTGCATAGAGTTAAATAAGCAGGGTGACATACAGCCTTGACGTACTCCTTTTCCTATTTGGAACCAGTCTGTTGTTCCATGTCCAGTTCTAACTGTTGCTTCCTGACCTGCATACAGCTTTCTTAGGAGGCAGGTCAGGTGGTCTGGTATTCCCATCTCTCTCAGAATTTTCCACAGTTTATGTGATCCACACAGTCAAAGGCTTTGGCATAGTCAGTAAAGCAGAAATACATGTTTTTCTGGAACTCTCTTGCTTTTTCCATGATCCCGCGGATGTTGGCAATTTGATCTCTGGTTCCTTTGCCTTTTCTAAAACCAGCTTGAACATCAGGGAGTTCACGGTTCACGTATTGCTGAAGCCTGGCTTGGAGAATTTTGAGCATTACTTTACTGGCGTGTGAGATGAGTGCAATTGTGCAGTAATTTGAGCATTCTTTGCTGTTGCCTTTCTTTGGGATTGGAATGAAAACTGATCTTTTCCAGTCCTGTGGCCACTGCTGAGTTTTCTAAATTTGCTGACATACTGAGTGCAGCACTTTCCTATCATCTTTTAGGATTTGAAATAGCTCAACTGGAATTCCATCACCTCCACTAGCTTTGAACTTATATCTTAAATCTTTGTGAAATCTGTCCCTCTTCACTCCTACTGCTACCTTCTTGATCGGGGTTCTCAGTATCTCTCATATAAGCTATTACAATCATCTTGAAAACAGTGAAAGTCAGTTGCTCAGTCATGTCCCACTCTTTGTGACCCCATGAACTGCAGCCTGCCAGGCTCCTTTGTCCATCGAATTCTCCAGGCAAGAGTACTGCACTGGGTTGCCATTTCCTTCTCCAGGGGATCTTCCCAACCCAGATATTGAACCTGAGCTTCCTGCATTGCAGGCAGATTTTTTTTACCATTTGAGCCACCAGGGAAGCCCTGTAGTCATTTTAGAGATTACTTTTTACCTCCTTAGCCTCCAAAGGGATATTTCATTTCATTTTCCCTAGAACCTAGTAGAGAACAGAACTGATAGTAAAACCTTTATAAGTAAATCTTATAAAGGTTTGTTGATTGAATGGATGACAGAGCTGCTGATAGTAATCAAAAGTTGCAGAATGAAAAGAGACTTTTACCCTACGTAATGTACATGTATACAATTGAACCCACAAAGTAAGTACAGATGTAATTCTCTGGCTGAACTTGTCAGTGCTTAAAAAAAATATTCAACATTTGCATCCATATTCTTTAGTTCAAGTTTTTCTTTATTGGATATTCTTGGAAGTGGTGATATAATAAGTGTTCTATTTTGCCAAGAATTTTGATTTGCCAATATAAGTTTATGGCAGTCAGTCCAGGGAATCGTTGGTGCCATGAAGACAGCTCCTTGTTTTTATCTGAAGTCCCTGTGGGATTAAACTACATCTGGCAATAAGTAGGGATTCTGGTCTGGCCATCTTCAAAGGCAAGAGACTGCTAGTATTTATCAGATCTATGCGGATAAGCAAATGGGAAGGGATTAAATTTTTTTGGTTTTGTTTTCCTTTTAATAAACAACTATAAAATTAAAACCTCCAGCAGTTCCAACAACAAATTAATACATTTTTCTGTGATTGAAGAGGAAATCTATTCTTTTATTTCCTATACTTAGGCAGATAACGAAGAATTTTGGATTTTTTCTTAAGTATGGATTTTTATAACTAGTTTATCTTAGAGAACATTACAGCCATTTAGAATACCTCAAATTAATTTTCTAGGGATCCTTTACTAATTCTTTGTAAAGGGTTGAGCATTGAGTACAGCGGTTTAAAACATTTTAACATCGATATGTATTTGAATATCATGATTGGTATTTAGAAGCTTCTGTTGCCATTTATCCATGTGGGAAAGTTTATCCAGAATTTCTTTTGAGAGGAAACTCTTGAACTAGTCTTAAGGAAGACAGCTATCCCTTTCAAGTGAAGGTGGGCTTACCTCCCATAGAGACTTGTTGTGTCTTTCACACAGGCATTTGTTTGCTCACATTTTATTTTTTTTTTTTTATTTTTTATTTTTTTTTTGCTCACATTTTAAAGAGATTAGTCCTATGACTCAGTTCAGCTGTTGTTGAAGTATGTGGCTCTGCATTTACTGACAAAATAAAATGGCTGCATTCCAGGTACTTGTCATAGAATGTAATCTAGAATTTACCCTCCAATGCCTTACCTAAGAGAAATACTATTTATGCAGGATTGCCTGAAGAATATGTAGTTTCTCCATTTGTCCATACTTCAGATCTACCCCAGGATTAAGTCAGTCCCTCTGAGAGTCACATACCTGGATTCCATCATATTGCCACGGGAGGAATTTCTTATCTCAGGAATAGAAATAATGTGTTTTTCTAGGCCATCTGGTTTGTTTTTACATTATAGTCACTTTTGACTCTTCTAAGTGTTCTTGTTTCTTTCTTTATGTTGCCTGTTAGAAAGCTTAATGTCAAATACATGGCATACCTCTCACAAGTCTACAGAGTTTCATGGCATAGTTTTTATGTACTTCTTACCCTTAGTTTTGCGTTATTTTATATTGATACCTATTCATTACTATAAGTGTTGTGAACTGCTTTCTGAACCAGGGCATGCAAAGTGTAAGCAAATGATAAATTAGATGGGTATATCTAGCCTCTAATTTTAATTGTTCTCTAGCATTCCTTATTAGATTTTTTTAAAAAGCTCCATCTCCCTAAGTGTTTTGCACTATAGCTAGTTTAACATATCTGTACATTGTGAATTCCTAGATTTTAGATTAAGAGTGACCTAAGGTTGAAATGTTAATTAAATGTTTTAATGTTCTGTAGCTCTAAAGAAAATAGTTGGATAAAATGTCAGCATATAGGACTATTTTAAACATTAGAAAAAAATCATCTCTCTGAAAAGAAGGGTAATTGTACAAGTTTGCCTAATCCTTTTGATCTTGGCGCACAGCAATACAGACTTCAGTTGAGATTAAAACTATGAATTTCAAAGGAAACATGGCCTTCAGTGTATAAAATATATAACAGCTGGTTGACTACTCCATTTAAAACTACACAATAACAATCGTAGACAGAATGATTCTCCTGCCAAAAGATGCACAAGTGCTTGATGGTTATATCAAGATATGATACTAGCTCACTTTTCTTTAGTAATGGTATAAATGTAGCAGCGAGCGTGTGCTGTTGGCTGCACAATCTCTCTTTTGCCCAGCAGTTCAAGGGCAGTTTAGAAGTACAGAACTCCTTTAGTGATTTCTCTATCTGCCTTTCAGTCCACACTTCAGTATGTTGTTGGCTAAATTTCATTCTTTTTAACTGTCAGATACAATTTTTATTCTTAGCATCCCACAGTTTTTTCTAGATCCTTAATGCTCTTTTATTTTCCCCCTTGGCATTCATGAATTGTTGTTCTTCATGTCGGAGCTTCATGCATACTGTTTAAGCCCCAGAGTTAAACTTTTCTCTGTAGCTAATATAAAATCTGTTTTACATTTTTGTTATATATTTACATTAAGGTCAATATCTGAATTCTGAACCATTTTGTAATATATTTGTAATCAATATGGGAGAATGTTAAGCTCATGTTAGATTATAGTTCATCAAATACTTTAGTATTTTCACTGTTGTGTTTCACCTGAACAAGTAATCCTTAAATAGGTTAATTAAATGCTTTTTTTTTTTTTTTAAAGGATTAATGTGAATTTGTCACATCTTGAAAAATCCCATTCGGAAAGCATATCCACATTCTGAATTTGTATCTGTCCAGTATGAAAAAAAAATGTTGATTTTTCTCTTGACCTTTCTTTCTCACAAAATTTGATGTAACAGCAATTTTTCTTTTCTATTTTTTTCAGTTTATTTCAGAAAAGGAAATTATAGGTAAATTAAAAATTTGCTGGAGTTACTTGGATTTTTCATGAATCGAGAGCCAGCATTTAAGGAGTTAATGTATCTTATTAGAGGGACAGGAAATCTGGCAACTATTGCAGAAACTAGACCTAATGGTGCACACAAACAATTTGTCAGTCTTCTTAAATGTGAATAGCTTTCCGCAAAGTGGCTGCTCTTGCTTTGTTTGAACAGGCTAAACTTTTCCTTTTTGGACTTTAAATCTTAGAAGTGAAATGTGATCCACATATTCAATCAAAATCATTTAATTCAAAGCATATTTTGATTGGAACAAAGTTGACATGGAAAGAAACTCTAGAATAAAAAAGTTGAAAGGACTTTATATCATATATTTAGCAGGAAAATTTGAAACAGTTCTAATTAGGCTGAAAAAAACAGCTTTCTTCAATGTAAATTACAAAGGTCATATATCAATGTTAAGGAAACATTACCACTAGTGTTTGAAATCCAGCACATGCAAACATAACAGACCAGTTCATTTCAAATCTGTTTGTGTGTGTGCGTGTGTGTGTGTTATAGGAAGGCCTTATTACATGTATTTAAAATGAAAAATACTTCAAAATTCCCAGTTCATAATGTTGTATATTAACATTTTTGCCAATCCAAACATTAACTCCTTTGAAACTTAGTACTATCTACACTCAAATGAATTAAGAGTCTTAATTACTTGTACAAAAAGTCACAAAACTAATTTTTATGCTTTAAACTATTAAAATATGATTAAATGCAGCTTATAATTAAATGCATATCAAGTCAAGAGAGTTAGTTAGTGATTTTTATTTTATTTGAAACTTACAGCTATGGCATTTTGTATATTGGAACAGAATCAGGCCTTCTCAAAGCCTGGGGGTAGAAATAGTGAGGTAGGGGTACAGAGATGTGTACCTGGGCTGCAGAAACCTATTTCCTTCTGGTTATATAATTATTTCTATACTTAAATAAAATTTGACCTGCTTATTTGATTTTTATAAAAATTATTTATGCTATAGATGCCAGTAGCTTTTATTTAGCTGCTTTTCTAACATTGCATGATATGAGAAGATTTAGCAAAAGTGTAAGTAACTATTAACATTAATCTGGGAATTACAAGTATGAGAAACACAAATAATATACAATTAAGGTTTCCTGATCATGAGGTAAACAATTATCTGATAATTTCTTTTGTTCATTGAAATTGGTTTTCTTGATTTTACCTAAATTTTGCGTTAGAAAAAATTTGATTTTTTGAAAATAAAAGGCAATTGCTAGAATATTTCTAAAGCATGAGCAGACTACTAAACATATGATTGCGTTATATTTTAGAATTTTTATTCTCAAATAGCTTAGAATTTCTTTGAAAAACCAAATGATTTCTGCCTAAGTTACTGTATTATTTGACTCCACTATAAGAGACAAGAATAATTTTGTGTAACATTTTTCAGCAATAAATAATTCATTTCCTTAATGGGTTAGTTTCAGGAAAACATAGATTGTGATCTTTCAGTGAGATTTATTGTTAGACACATATTCATATATGTTATAATTATTTCTGACACAGGGCTACACAAATGAGTTATTTATGAATAATTTACTATTTTCTTTATAATATTATGCCTTTAATTTGTTGATGTTCTGCATGTGGACCAAACAAATGAAAGTTACTAATAAGTGTTTGTATTTGACATCTGTATACTGTACTTTTTAGCATATCTCAAGTGTTTTAGACTCTGCTTAATAGATCTCATTAAAAAAACAGATATCAGCCCCAAGACAGTTTGTCAAGACTAATATGAGTCCCCCTGGATTGGACTGACAATTCATGTGAGGCCTCATACAGTAGTCTTTTCATAGTCTTATTTGAACCTTAACAATTGAACATTAGTTACTGATTTATTTTATAATAACTCAGATGAGCTGAATATTATTGTATTGTGTTGGACATTTTAGTGGATTTTCTTTCTTACAAATTTTACTCAGAGCACACATTGGATGTAAATGATGTCTAGCCTGCTAGGGAAGTGCTAACAGTTGATTGGTTAGGTTTGAGAGCAGCATGGGAAGAATGTTACTATCCCCTAGCTGCAAACCGTATTTAACTCCAGTCTTAATGAGGACTGTCTGTCTTTAAAGGCTTTGAAAAATCTCAGATGCTTAGCATTCCACTGGCATATTTTTATATTTTTTGTGATGCAAAATGTATATATAAACAAGTATTTATATAAAGAGTATCTTTAAAAATCTTATGAAAGAGAAATTAAAGAATTTTTAATTTAATGGGTTGGAATCTCAAAAACAGAAGTTATAAAATGTATTCCCAGGGTTTTCCATTTTGAATTATTTGTATTTTTTTACCCTTAATAATTTCCTCCTGCTTGTCCTCACCTCTTCTATCACGTCTTCAGTAACTGCATTTGTTTATTATCATATACTATTGGTTAGGCAGTTGTTGCTCATTGGTATCAAAAGAATGTTAAAGTCCTGAACTGATTTTGTACTAAAGTGATTTTTAAACTTTTGGAAATTCCCATATATCCGTGGTCGTTGTCTTTGTGTGTTCCCTTTAAAAGCTCTGTTGTAAGAAAGAGCTGAAGACTGCTTTAGCTTTTTAAAATGTGTTTAAAATTTATTCATAAAAGTAACGTGTGTATCAACCTCTGGAAGAGATTTTGCCAATAATGTGATAAATTACTGGGCAGCCCCTTACGGATTGGCCAGTGTAACAGGGTAAGGGGAGGCCCGAACTGTGACACTCTGGCCATTTTTGCATGCACGTTTGTGACATAATGCGAGCATATTGCCTGTCATTTCAGCATTTTTGCTGAAACATTTTGATGTGGTGTCCGATGTAAAGGTTTAAGCATCTAAATCTAACCAACTTCACCATTTTGAATGTGTGTAAAAAAGTAATCAACATTAGAAAGGCTCACAATTCTGTTTGATAACACATAAAATAAAATTGCCCTAGTTTTTAGAGCTTTAATATTGAGAAAATTTGTACTGCATCATTTGCTGAGCCTTCTGGAATTTTATAGTCTGAAATCACACCACCACCGACACTCAGGAGACTCCTGACTGTTTTATCTTATTAAACAATTTTAAAATCATTAATTTTTAATTAGCTTAGATGCAGGGTTTCTTTTTATCGTTTCAATAGTGTGTATATATGAACTAAATGTTTTTTATTTAAACTACTGGCGAGAGTATTATTTACATAAATAAGTGTAGGTTCTTCCTTACAGTACCTACTGTGAGTTTGCTTCATGGATTCACACATTTTTGTAGACTCAGAGATATTACTTGCTCATCTATTATTGTAGAGCTTTTCAGCAGCTGATTAACTCAGATTTTGAACAACAACTAAAAAGGATGTAAGCTCAAAGATATGTACAGGTCCTTCCCTGATTGAAAGTTCTAATTAAGTGAATTGGAGAAAATTAACTGAAATTAGCTGTCAGAAAGTCACATTTAAATGAGTGATGAGCTAGTCTGGCAGTAAACATTTAAATGATATAAATTGCCATTTAAGTGTATGGTTTAATGTTTGTCATGCATTAATGTGACATGAGACTGCAGTGACAATCAAGCAGCTTGCTCTAATTTGAACATATTTAGGGCTTTTGTGTAGAGAGTGCTGCACACAAATTAAGACAATTGCTGTTTTTATGTGTCACTTTAAACATGTACTCCACCCCCACCCCACACTCTCATCGCTACCCAAGGCTGAAATTAATGAAACAAACGTATCATTTTTTGTGTGCAATTTACATCAGTAGTTCCTGGATTTTCAGATTAATTTTAAATCTATGAGCTTAACATAGGAATTTACTGAAAGTTATTACAGTCCCTTGTCTTCTTATGTCAAATAGGAAGTTTTGTGCTCTCTTAGCTGTTTACTAAATTTGTAAGTATAGTGAGTTTTATAAGAGATGCTTTAAACAGTAACTTTTCCTTTGAAACTGGCTAAATATTTTCAAGGCTTATTTCAGTCCAGGTGTACTTTGAAATATGAGAATTGTCTAGAGTTTTATTTTTACACTCTATGATATATGATATATTATGAAGCCGTGTTAAGTGTTATTAGTTAAAGGAAATATATTATTTGAATGTAACCATAAACAGTTTTTTTATTCATAGGCCCTCATTTTAATAAAGCACATATCTACACAAGTGTACACCTGTGAACTTCTGGAACATCTTTTGTCACAAGATTGTGTATCTTATTGGTTGTTTGCTAGACAAGTCAGTCAATTTTGTTTTAAAACCATCAGTTTTCTTTTCATAATATTGATAACATAGCATTAAGCCACACCAAAAATGCATCCCAGTCATGCACTTATGACTCTGAAAATAAGAATTTCAGTGTGATACATTACCTGATGTAACTTGGTACACTTCAAATTAAACTTCAGAGTTTGAGAGCTCTGTTATTCAAACAACATCATTTATTGATAGACTAGCCCATCATGGTTTTATGTTGGAATAATTTTTAACAACATTAAATAATATACAAATGAATACTTTTCTTTAAAAAAAGTCTCTGCTTATGAAAACTCTTTAGCTTTTTAAACTTTATTAAGTTTAGCAAACATTTATTGGCACCTATGGTGTTTTAGGTACAGTGCTTGTAACTCTGGGAATGTGGTGATGAATTGGAAGTGATCTTGAGCCCAGCATTTCTACTGAAAACTTGATTATGTTCATTCATTATTTATTGGACACTGTTATGTTTATAGCATCAAATATTCAGTCCAATTTGATATTATTACATAGAATAATAATCCAGTAATTACAAGGATCACTCCCAAGATCTAATCTGTTGGTGCAAAATCTCGGTTGAAGTAACCAAATGATTTAGTTATTGTTGTTGCATTGGGCAGCAGAATGTTTTAATTCTAGAAAAACTATAAATATTTCAAGTGAATAGTCAGTGTTTAATATTTTCACATTTGCTGTTTCAAACCAGCCTTTACACTGTATGACCTCCTTTCTTTGAAACATAAATTGAGTACCTGCCAGGTCCTGAGTTACAAATGTGACCAAGATAGACCCAGTCCTGGTCTTCACAGTGCTTACAGTACACAAAGATGAATACTGAAATATAAACAATCTGTTGTAATTCAGTGTGAAAAGTGCTGCAGAGTCTCTAATTATAAAAAAGGAGAACAAATTCTAGTGGAAAATAAGGACTTTAGAATAACTTGGTTCACAGTTTAGAGTTAAACTTCAATGCTTATTCTAAATTTCTCTGTATCTTAAAAATAGAATTCAGCATAATAATAAAAACTACATTTTTTTTTTCAGGCCCTGGAGAGTGAATTTGTTTCCTGCCAGCTTCACCAGTGGATTGACCTCATTTTTGGCTATAAACAGCAAGGACCAGAGGCTGTTCGAGCCCTCAATGTATTCTATTACCTGACCTATGAAGGAGCTGTTAATCTGAATTCAATAACTGATCCTGTATTAAGAGAGGTAGGTTACCTGATTGAGTCTAACATGTATCTCTAGACCAGAAGCTGTTAAATGCCATCTTCCCCACGCTTTCATTTTACTGATGATGAAACTGAAATGGCAGCCCACTCCAGTGTTCTTGCCTGGAGAATCCCAGGGACAGGGGAGCCTGGTGGGCTGCTGTCTCTGGGGTCGCACAGAGTTGGACACGACTGAAGCGACTCAGCAGCAAGCAGCAGCAGCAGCAGCAGCACACTGAAACCAGCTGGGTAGAGTAATGTGAGCAGGAAAGCCTTTAAGTTAGTGACCTGCCTGGGACTTGATGTTTGACTCAGTATAAAACGAGAACTTTTCCATTTTGACCCCATTAAGGGAACAGTAATCATATTTATTATTTTTATAACCTTTAAGGCTATTCACTGGTTTAATGAACTAGGAAAATAATTTGTTAAAGAAATAAGATTATAAGCATCAATCTATTTAAATGTGATAAACACATATTTATGTACAAGTACACATATAACCAAATAGAAGTTAAGAATAAAGTCTGCAGCTTTTGTACATCATCATACTTGGTGCTGGACATTATTGAGAATTGTTTTATCCTTGTCATTGATTTTCTTAAGTAAAACTCAAAACACGGTTTTGACAAATACAGTATTCACCAAAAAGTCTGTGTGTGACCTTAAATTTTTTAAAGTATTTTAATTTAATTACTCTTCTTCTAGTTAACATACCTCATATACAAAGATGTATGTATATTAGTGAAATTGAACAGATAAAACCTTATATGTCTATACAATTTTAGAAGAAACCAGGGAGTTTTAGAAGAAACCAGGGAGTTTGATTCATAGGGAAAGTTGTCTGTCACTGTAAAGCGAACGTCATTTGTAGTAAGTAAGGTTTGTTGTTTTTCACTGGCACTTGATGTATTTCTTTATAATTCTATTCATGACCTTATCATGTTGACCATATATGAAAGTACATATTTAAATATATTTGCCATCATGTATCATCACCTGGTTTATGTGCTAGATAAAGAAGATTGGTACACAAACAAAAGCACTGCTCATTTGATGCAGTTTTCTTAACTCACATAGGTTGAAATTGCCGTTTTTTAGTTTAGTTTTGAACGGGATCAGATGGGCTCTAAAAGACACCATTTTTCAGTTCTTTGAAAATGTTCCTTCTAGGGGACATTTTATTAGAGCAACAACTGACTGCATAACACAAAATATACAAAGAGTTCTGTGTATGAAACTGAGGTTGGAGCAAACGTGCAGTTGTTTACAGAACAGTAAATAATTCATTATTAGAACAGAATTGAATATGCCCATTTACTTTCTTTTTTATTGTTTTAACCAGGTTTGAATAGTGGTACTATAAATGTCCATAATTATTTAATACCTGCTCCTGTGTTTTTGTATTCCTTTGTAGTTATCATCCATATTTCTACTTCTGTGACTGGAATCAGTATATATTTGGCTTTGTCATGTCCTGTTTACTTAACATACGAGCATATATTATTTTATGTTGCTATAAAATCTGAGTAGTTTTAATTTTGAAATTCCCTTATATTCTGTAGAGTTGCAATGAAAATGTACTTAATACTATTTCTCCCAATGTGAGGGTCCTATTCCTCTTTTTAAGACTTGTGTGTCCAAGTCAATATAGCTGAACCTTTCCCATCATTCAAGTTTGTGCAAGCTATGAGCAGAAAGGATGGCTCTCTGTAGCTCTGTGATGCTGCTAGTTAAAAGGTGAATCATTCCACCAGCTAGGTGTTTTCTCTATAGATCAATGTCATTGGCTCTTTGTGTTTATTCTCGACTGACCCACCCTGCTTCTCACACCTCAGTTATTTACCAAAGGAGCTTATCATATACTGTTGGCAGTATAATCTAAAAAAGCAATGGAAATGTTCATTGTATCTATGCTGCCCAATACAGTAGCCACTAGTCACATGTGACCATTGTGTGTTTGAAATGTGGCTAGTGTGACTGAGGAACTGAATGTTTCATTGTAGCGAATTTAAATAGCCACATATGGTTAGTGGATATAATATTGAACAGGAGACATCTAGAAGATTGTGGTGTATCTTTGCTTACCAAATTTTCAAAATCCAGATTCTAAGCATGTAGTCAGACAATGGGACAATAAATGTTCATTAAATTAACTTGGTAGAATATTTGAAATTGGGGTTCCCAGGTGGCACTAGTGGTAAAGAATGTGCCTGCCAATACAGGAGATGCAAGAGATGTGGGTTCGATCCCTGAGTCGGGAAGATCGCCTGGAGGAGGGCATGGCAGCCCACTCCAGTATTCTTGCCTGGACAATCCCACAGACAGAGGAGCCTGGCGGGCTACAGTCCATAGGGTCGCAAAGAGTCGGACACAAATGAACACACAGTGACTAGTGACTGTATACCATTTGAGACTTTAGATGTGTATTGACATATATGTGCTAACCAGATTATATTTTTTCTTTCACTTTAACATGTCATGACTTCAAATATTGGTTTCTACTATGGTTTGAGTTATAACTCAGTGGCATTGAGTATATCCACATTGTTACGCAACCATCACTACCATCTATCTCCAGAATTTTCATCTTTCCCAAACAGAAGCTCTGTATACCTTATACAGTAATTCCTTGTCTCTCCCTGCCCTCGGGCCGTGACAACCGCTATTCTGTTGTCTCTGGGGAATTTGATTATTCTAGGTATCTCAGATAAGTGAAATTATACAATATTTTTCCTTTTGCAGCTGCCTTATTTTATTAAATTCTGTCCATGTGGTAGCATAGGTCAGATTTCCTTCCTTTTTAATACTTCATCATATGTATGTACCACATTTTGTTTGTCTGTCAGTGGATCTTTTGGGTTGCTATTATGATCATGCATATATTAATACTTGTTCAAGTCCCTGCTTTCAAGTCTCTGGGTATATTCTGAAGTAGAATTGCTGGATTATATGGTAATTCTGTGTTTAACTTTTTGAGAAACTGCCATATCAAGTAAGCTTTCAGTATTTTTCATGATCAGCATTTGCTAAAGACTATTTAAAACTTAAAAAAAAAGTTTTAAATGTTTATTTATTTTATTTTTGACTGTGCTGGGTCTGTCTTGTTGTGCAGGCTTTTCTCTAGTTGTGGTGAGTGAGGGGCTACTCTATAGTTGCCATGCTTGGGCTTCTCATTGAGTGGCTTCTTTTGCTGCAAGTAGTAGGCCCTAGAGCTCAGTAGATGGGGGCACACAGGGTCAGTTGCCCCATGGCACATGGAATCTTCATCGATCCCATGTCCCCTGCTTTGGCAAGTGGATTCTTAACCACTGGACCACCAGGGAAGCTCTGTTTAAAACTTTTGCTTTAAGTTTCTTTGACTTCTTTTTTCCCCCACAACTCCAAGTAGTTAATTATTAGCAAATTAACCTTTAGCTGAAGAGCTTTCCAACTCATTGCACCCTATTTATATACATATATATCGTGTATTAGATTCAGCATTCACTCAAAAACCATGACCTAATATATTCTAAGTATGGTGGGTACTCAGTGTTCTTGAAAGACTACATCAATTCATTACTTAGCATTATTCATCTAAGTATATATACTTCCTGAATGTTATTGAAACAAATGTGATCTTTTATTATATCCACTCCATATTATGGTGCTGAATTTTGTGACACAACACTGTGATACAGTTGAATCAACAAATAAATGTGGATTTGATTCCTGGCCCCAGTGCCTATAGTTGTATGACTTAGCTCTTCCTGAGACTTTGTATATGGAATTGGTAGGATGATGCCCATTTCATGCAGATTTAAATGACATATAATAGATAAAAAGGCCTGGCGTGGTACCTTTCCCATCATAAATACTCAACAAGTGTTAGCTCCTTCCCTTATGTTGTTCACTGTTAAAATGTTGAGTTAGAAAACCCAGCTATAAAAAAGAATTAAGAATTATCAGTTGTATCTTAAAAAAAATCATAAAATGTTAATGCTAGAGAAGTTATTAGAGACTGTTTCCTAGAGGATTCATACAGAGTTCATTGTAGAGTGAGACAAAGAGAAAACAAAAAACAAGACTAGGTCATTAACTTCTTTTCAACAACTTTTTACCAAACTTAAATTATGTGATAAGGTTAAAGAGTGAAAAGGTG
The DNA here is from genome assembly GCF_014754425.2 of Oryx dammah. Taxonomy (NCBI): domain Eukaryota; kingdom Metazoa; phylum Chordata; class Mammalia; order Artiodactyla; family Bovidae; genus Oryx; species Oryx dammah. Next base: position 7,511,716 of record NW_024070196.1, read on the forward strand.
AGTCCCTGCCCTCATCAGCTGTAGTATGTTGTCTAGTGGAGAAACATGGATAAGCACTTCTAATACTGTGATAAATTCAGTATAGAGATAAGTACACTATATGTATGCACAGGTCTGGAGACTAGGCACTGAACCTGGGCTGCAGGTTCCAGCATGTCTGGGCAATGAGAGGCTGGAGCTGGAGATGGCAGGGTGAATAGGAACACTTGCTAGCGTTAGGAGCGAAGGATAGCTGCGCAGGAGAAACTGCACGAGCCTCCTGCACATGGTAAAAGAGACCATGGTGGGGAATTAGGTCTGTGGAAACAGCTGAAGGTGACGAGAGAGAGGAGCCAGAAAAAGTAGTTTTAGGAGAAGTCCATGCCGGTCCAGTGGTGAAGAGTCTACCTGCCAATGAAGAGGACAGGTTTGACCCCTGCTCTGGGAAGATTCCACACGCCACGGAACAGCTAAGCCCACACACCGCAACTCCTGAGCAAGAGTGTGTGCGTCAGTCGTCCTGACTCTTCCTGAGCCCGCGTGCCCTAGGCTTGCACTCCACAGCTAGAGTGTGTGCGTCAGTCGTCAGTCGTCCTGACTCTGTGACCCTGTGGACTAGAGCCCATCTGATTATTCTGTCCGTGGGATTCTCCAGGCAGGAACACTAGACTGTGTTGCCACCCGCTTCTCCAAGGGATCTTCCCGACCCAGGGATCGAACACATTGCAGACAGACTCTTTACCATCTGAGCCACCTGGGAAATCCTGGGTGCACCGCAACTAGAGAGTTCCCCCTCACGACCCCCACGCTGACCCCTGTCACTCACGGCAACTAGAGAAAGCCCACCCACGTGCGGTAATGAAGACCCAGCACCACCAAAAATAAATAAAAAATTTTAAAAAAGTAATCTTAACTGTATTATAAGTGGGTTGGAGCATGTATACTTTATAATCTGTCTCAAAGAAGACTGAACAAACGACTGAAAACTCTTCGTTGGATTATTCTAAGGATCATTAGAGAAAGAAGCTTGGATTAAATAGGACTGTGCTGTGAATGGGATGTGAACAACTAAACACAGTGAGGAAAGGAAATAACAGAGCTTTTCAGTGCTTTATTAAGAGATAGCTTACACATGATACAATTCACCCACTCGAAGTATACACTAGTTTTAGTTTATTCCCAGAGTTGTACAGGCATTACTACAATTTAATTTTACCTTTTGTCACTACCCACAAAGAAACCCCGTATCCATTGCCAGTCACTCTGAGGGAGTTTTTTTTTAATGGGTAGGTAATTTATGATGTTTCTCTGTTAATTGGAAAGCTCCAAAGAGAAGCATGTGTCCTAGGAGTATGTAATAGGCCACTAAGCTCTATGAGAAAAAGAAAAAAAAAAAAAATCCAGAGCACAGATAGATAAGCCCTGGAGAGCAGGAAAGAATACAGTCTTGTGTGGGGGGAGTGGAAGGTCAGCCTGGGGCTGGTTTAAGTAACTGTCCGTGAGTGAGGTGGGGAGGCAGCCGCCTCTATGAGAGTTTGTACCAAGAGTGAGGTAACATTTGTGGAGATACCTTATATAGCGATAGGTGCTTAACTGGTACTCAATAATATATAAAGTGTTATTTCCTTTCCATGTTGTTTTTCTCTGTTCTCAATAGCAGGAGAATAGATGTAGAAAAAAGTTGAATAGAGAAGGTATGTGTGTGTGTAATTATACATGTGGAGAGAGAGAGATGGGGGTTTGGCCATAGGAGTATGGTAGAATATCTATAAAAAAGAAATGAGAGTGGAAGGGTGGTCAGTGAAATTGTTAAAGGGATATTGTTGAAATGGTGGCTCTAGGCTGGTTTGGATAAGTAAGAAAAAGGGCTGATAAATTGGAAGAGTTTGTTCTTTCATTAATTATTCATTTATTCAGCAAATACACATTTTGTTCAAGGTCCTAAAAATACAGTGATGAGCAAGAAAGTCAGTCAAAACCCCTTCCCTCATGGAGCTTGATACACAGAAAATAAACAGTAAAAACTAAGTTCAGTTAGTAATAAGTGCTATGAAGAAAAAAGGCTGCGTAACAGAATACAGAGTGATGTGGAAGTAGGACAATCTTTCAGAAAGATTGTTCACAAACTGCCTCTCTCTTCATAAAGCTTTTCCTCCTGCACTTTGAGAATAACTTGCATTTGTGCGTAGAACCCAGGGAGGTAGCTCCCACTGCTCCATCTCCAGCCAGCCTTGTGCCTGCAACCCCGTGCCAGGACAGCCTCCAAGTCTTCAGGTCTTGCTACTTGTAAAGCTTCCACTACCGCCATCTTCTGATTTGCTCTCCACCCCAGCTCCAGACTGTCCCATCTTTCCTTCAGAATCTCGTTCTTCTAAGAGGCTTTAACATCTCTGCTGCTGCTGCTGCTGCTGCTGCTGCTGCTGCTAAGTTGCTTCAGTCGTGTCCAACTCTGTGTGACCCCTGGTGGCAGCCCACCAGGCTCCCCTATCCCTGAGATTCTCCAGGCAAGAACACTGGAGTGGGTTGCCATTTCCTTCTCCAATGCATGAAAGTGAAAAGTGAAAGTGAAGTCGCTCAGTCGTGTCCGACTCTTAGCGACCCCATGAACTGCAGCCTACCAGGCTCCTCCGTCCATGGGATTTTCCAGGCAAGAGTACTGGAGTGGGGTGCCGTTGCCTTCTCTAGTATTAGGAAATTTGTGCATACACTTGGCTTATACTAAAACATTATCCCTGCAAAATCACGGTAACAGTATCAGGATGGACCTGGCCTCTCTAGTCTTTAAAGCAGACCGGACTAGACATTTCTGTTCAGTACCTCTCGTTTTGCTTATTTCTATTCACTACTGTCTACTTAGTTTTCATCTGGAAGATTTAGATGTCCACACAGTCATACATGGAGGCAAGCTGTCTATAAACAAGTCATGTATGCACCTATTACTTGGGAAAAGCTCCATTCCTCAAGAGAAAGTTTTATTCTAGAATGAATGGTTAATACATATGGTGAAGTAAGTGATCATAAAAATAATCTCTCTATAAAAAAAAAGCACTAAACGATAGAAATAACCACAAGAGGAGGAAAAGTAATCAGAGAAACAGCCTGCAGCACATTACACTTTTATGTTGTTTTTAATTTTTAGAAAACAGCTGGGTTATCAATATACAGCTCTGTCTGTATTTGCATATGTCACACACCAGAAAGAATTATTTTTTCAGGCAAATATGCTTTTTTCTCCGCAAATATCTGTGACCTCCAACTAAAGGATTTGTTCTTATCTTGAACACTTTATTCTAACTGACTTCTTTATTTCTCTATTTTTGGTACCCTTTTCTCTCCTGTCGCCACTTTTAATATACTCTATTTCTTGTCTCTGGGATTTCCCTGGTGGCTCAGATGGTAAAGAATCCTGCCACTGCAGCAGATGCAGTAGACGTGGGTTCGATCCCTGTGTCGGGAAGATCCTCTGGCAAAGGAAATGGCAACCTACTCCAGTGTTCTTGCCTGGAGAAATCTCATGGACAGAGGAGCCTGGCAGGCTATAGTCCATAGCGTTGCAAAGAGTTGAACATGACTGAATGACTAACACACACATTTCTTGTCTGTACAAAGTACAAATAAATAAAGATTTGTTATTTTCTGATGATTAATTTTTTGACTGTGGTTTAATTCATTCACCTTTCTTCCTTCTACCAGCATTTCAAAAAAACTAAAAAACAGGGAAAGAAGTAATTTAAAAAGAAGGAAAATTTAAGATAATTGAATTCAGAGTCAGATATGAATAAGAATAAATGTTTTTCTTAAGGAAAAAACCTTCCAAAATCCAAATTCACAAAATAAATTCATGATGAGTTGAATATTAAGTTTACAAAATAATTTTTATTTTCCAAAAAAATGGAAACCAATTTCCTTAAATTATTTCTTTAATATATTTAGAATATAATTATATTTAGGGGCATGATTTCTAGAATTCTGTATCCTTTCTTATATCCAGAATTTTCCTATCATTTATCATATAGATGGTATTTGCTCTATCCAAAAGTTGAGAGCTCAGTTAGCAACTCCTTAGTGTAAGACAATTCATTGCTGGAGTTTTATTAGGTCAAAAATAAGCATTTAGAAGTTGCATGGACAGTGATGTGCTCTGAGTGAGACATTTCCACTACATGTCAGAGCACAGAGGAGAAACAGCCAGCCCAGAATGAGGCAGTACTAACCCGCCTGAGCATAGTCCTTAGGGAATGAGGGGTAGGCGCCGCAGTAGGAAGGGCAGGGGAGCGCAAAGCAGAGAGCACAACGTGTGGGGAGAGGTTGGGGTGGCGGGGGCATGAGCAGTTGATGACCAGGAGTGGTTAGGCAGATGGTGTCTCCAAAACACATTTGGAAACCATTTATGTCTGTGTGTCATGCCTTTGTCCAAGCCGCCATCATCAGCTCTCCCCTGACTGGCCTGGTCACCCTTTTCTACGCTTAACTGCCTGCAGTCCACTTTCCACAGAGCTGCCAAAGTGACATTTTGAACGTGTAAATCAGACTGTGTCCCTCTACTTAAGCTCTCCTGTTTCACATTAAACGCAGAGTAGAGCTCTGCTCGGTCCGCAGGGTCTGGCCCCCGCCGTCCTGTCTCATCTCACGCCCTGCCGTCCTCACCCTCGTTTGCGTGTGCTGTGACACCCACCTTCCTTCTGTTCCTGACCTTGTCGTTCAGGCCTCAACTTTGGTCATCTCTGCAGCAAAGGCTTGCCTTCACGCATCCACACCTGGTGTCTTTTTGTTATTAATTGTAGCTTAATTTAAAGCTGAAGACCAATACATGTGACACAGATTCTTTGAAATCTTTTGGAGACTTAAGTCACCTCGGTCTTTGTAAATGTTCTGTGTGTGCCTGAGAAAGGATGGGTGCTCTGCAGTTTTTAGCCATAGAGGCCACTTTCCTGTAGACAGTAATAAGTAAAGACCAGTGAAGAATGTGATTAGTGAGTATAATTTTTTATTAATATTAGTGATTGTTCTGTGGTATATTTGACCCTACAATAAAGAATTCCATACTACTTGCTTTCTCAGTTGGTATGCTCTCTTTTTATATTTATCCTGTTTCTACTTTAAAACTATCAGCTCTCACTTCTTGTTCCTGTGTCAATGTGTCTGTCTTTTGGACACCTGCCCTCCTACTCTGCAATTAGCTATTTCTTAAACGTGATAGCCTGAGCAACCGAATGACCAGGATAGAACTAAATTTAAAGTAAATAAATAGGTTTTGATTACTTCCTCAGAGACAAAGTATGAACTAGAGGAACGAAAACACAGTGCTGTAGTTTTAAGGTTCAGTGAAACAGAATAGAGCTTTCAGAAATGTGTGCGTGTGTGTTAGTCGTTCGGTCGTGTCCGACTCTTTGCAGCCCCATAGACTGTAGCCCACCAGGCCCCTCTGTCCATGGGATTCTCCAGGCAAGCACACTGGAGTGGGTTACCATTTCCTTCTCCAAAAGGAACTATAGAAAGAAAGAAAGTGAAGTTGCTTAGTCGTGTCCGACTCTTTGCGACCCCATGGACTGTAGCCTACCAGGCTCCCCCATCCATGGAATTTTCCAGGCAAGAGTACTGGAGTGGGTTGCCATTTCCTTCTCCAGTTTCAGAAATAGATATGAGAATATATGATAGAGGTGGTATTTTAAATCACTGGGAAAAGGCTATCTTTTGTAACCTGTTATGTTAAGACAGCTAGCTAATTGTTATAAATTTACATCCCTGTTTCACATCATAAAGTGAAAGAAATTACAAATGAATTACATGTATTTATTTGGAATAAAGGTTATAGTATAAGTATAAAAAACTGAACTGTAGGACATAGAAAATACTGTAGTAAGTAGTTTTATAATCTTGGAATGGAAAAGGCCCTTTCTGTATGTCAGTAACAAAACCAAAGTCATTAAAGAAATTGTTACATTTGTCTACATAAAAACTGAAGTTTTTGTACATCCAAAAAAAGACAACAAATGACAAAGTTCAGGAATAGATAATTGACAAAAGATGAACTCTGGGCCATAAATGAATAAAGCCTTGCTAGTAATCAGTGAAATTCAGTTGCATTCAGTAAAATCCAACACATTTTTTTACCTGTTAGACTACCTAAGATGAAAAATAACAAAAATTCCTAATTGTTAGAAAACAGATATAGTTGCTCAGGACTTCCCTGGTGGCTCAGCTGGTTAAGAATGTGCCTGCAATGCAGGAGACCTGGGTTTGATCCCTGGGATGGGAAGATCCCCTGCAGAAGGGAAAGGCTACCCACTCCAGTATTTGGCCTGGAAAATTCCATGGACTGTATCATCCATGGGGTCACAAAGAGTTGGACATGACTGAGTGACTTTCACTTTTATAGTTGCTCATAATAGCAAAAAACAACCCCACAAGAACCACATAAATATCTAACGGTCAGTTCAGTTCAGTTCAGTCTCTCAGTCATGTCCGATTCTTTGCGACCCCATGAATCATAGCACACCAGGCTTCCCTGTCCATCACCAACTCCCGGAGTTCACTCAGACTCACGTCCATCGAGTCAGTGATGCCATCCAGCCATCTCATCCTCTGTCGTCCCCTTCTCCTCCTGCCCCCAATCCCTCCCAGCATCAGGGTCTTTTCCAATGAGTCAACTCTTCACATGAGGTGGCCAAAGTACTGGAGTTTGAGCTTTAGCATCATTCCTTCCAAAGAAATCCCAGGGCTGATCTCCTTCAGAATGGACTGGTTGGATCTCCTTGCAGTCCAAGGGACTCTCAAGAGTCTTCTCCAACACCACAGTTCAAAAGCATCAGTTCTTCGGCACTCAGCTTTCTTCACAGTCCAACTCTCACATCTATACACGACCACTGGAAAAACCATAGCCTTGACTAGATGCACCTTTGTTGGCAAAGTAATGTCTCTGCTTTTGAATATGCTATCTAGGTTGGTAGAGAAACTGATTAAATAAATATAGGTAAATCTATACAGTGAAGTGCCACTATATACATCATTAAAATTATTGCTGTATATTTCTATATTTATTGTTATGGAAAAATACTTTGCCATATTACATACAAAAACAGATCATGTTTTGAAATATAGGAAATACCGATTTTGTGATGTGTATTTATACATTAGGAAATTCCTGATGTTTATATGGTCATCTAACCGAAAATATTTAATCTTTGATTAGTGAGATCATGGAATTCTTTTATTTGCTACTTTCTGTATGCTGAAAATTTTTCCTCTGGAAGATTGAAAGGAAAAAGCCAAGCTCCAACTCTTTCACTTTTGTGAGGGGAAAAAGTATCTGCTTGAAAATTCAAGCAAGCAATGCAGGTTAACATGAAGATAAGACTACTGACTTTGGTTTTGACTTTTTTGGAGTTCTTTTGTGATTACTTTCTGGGACTGGCCATTTTTAATGTTGGTAGGATAGTGACTTTATATATAATGATCTTTGTGTAACTTCAGTAAAGATGAAGGAGGTTACAATTCCTTCACTTAAATCTCTCAGAAATTAGAGTACCTGTAATCAGTTTTTTAACTTGCTGAACTAGGATTGTTTTTCATACATTTTGGAAACAAATTCCCTCATTTTTTCCAGCATATTTGAGGAGGACCACAAAAGATCACTTCTACTCTTTCAGAAAATATCTTTGGTATATCACTGTAAATTGTAGTTCTTATCATCATTTTCTAAAAGCAGGAAGGGTTTTGACTCAGGACTCATAAAATCTTGATTTCTGGGTTCACTACTAAATTGTGTATGTGTGGTGTTTGTATGGTTTGTATATAATTAAATGGTATATAAAGGGATTTTACAACTTATTTATCCAAAAATGTGCCAGAACCCTGAGAATTCAAATACCATGAAAGTATAAAGTTAAAGAGTAGAAAATCTCCAGCTCTAAGATTAGACTGTGTTAACCAATGCCAGAGTCGCATGCTAAAGTCAGCTATCGTGGTTTCTATATGATGATCTTTGATATAAACAGAAAAAAGCCTCTGCCACCGAATTCAGTGCCTTTTACTCATGTTTGAAACTTCACCATTAGAGATGATTTATTTAATTACAGACCTAGTTTTTGAAACAACTTTTTCTAGTCATTCAGCTCCCTGTGTGTAGGACTTGATAGTAGATTTTGACAAAAGGAGAAGTAGAGACACAGCATAGGGTTCGAGCACCCAGCGTGTAGGGAGGGCAGGGACAGACTCCAGGGTGCACCGGAGTTAGGAAGCAGAGGTGGGGGTTCAAAGACCACAAGGTGGGCTGCAGGTAGATGCTGCTTAGGACAGCGGTAATGGAAACAGCATCTGCCGTCTGTGCTTTTCCTTCTCTCGCCTTACTGTAAATACCCACTACCTTTGCTCTGGAAGCATCGTTTTCTCCTTTACTTTTCAAGCAAATGCAGTGTTATTCTGTGTTTATGTGAGTTCAGAAATTAAAGTTATTCATTCCTTCTGAAAATGGAACTCAGCTCTATTTATAAAGATGGGTAGAGAAGAGGAAAAGGAGAGACGTGATCCTGCTCGATTTAAGGAATTACATACAGTGAGTCTCATAATATGAAAGTTAAAACCTGAAAAATTTCCCCTAAGTTGTGTTTAGTGTCAGTGGTTGGTTTTCCCTCTTCCAAATGCTGTTGTAGTAACACATAATCACTCTGAGAAGATCTGTTTTCCAAAAGCAGCAGCAGCAGTGTTTAAGTTTACATGACCCCAGTCTCATGACAGCAGTAGCAAATCAGATATCTTATCCAAGGAAAAGCATTTTTGGCTTAGAATTCAATCATTTTCATGGTGGGAGTCAACAGCTTACTTCAGCTCTAACACTACTGCAGAACACTCGCTGCAGTGAATCTTTCAGAAAGCATAAACACAATTGGTATTTATAGCATTGTTAACATTTGCTAAATAGTTAGGGGAATGGTCTGTAAGCCTGTTTGAAGCAGGTGGGGGAGCAGGAATCTTTGTTGTGACTGACCTGAGATTTAGAGTAGGACATTAGTACAACAGGGTCACAATGGTTGTAGCGAGGGAATAAAGTGGAAATACTGAATACAATAAGTTAAGATTTCACACAGCCGCAATTCAGAGTGTTACAAAAATAATCCTGATGCATCTCTGGCCAGAAGTGTGTTACACAGATGGCATATTTGACACAGTGCAGGGCAGGAACTGTACAGTGAAAAGCCAAATAAACAGTAGGGATTAGTCAAGTTTTAATTGAAAACCTACATAAAACCTTGAAATTATGCCAAACTTTCTGGTATATTAAAATCACAATCAAAGTTTCCCTTACAAAAACATTAAAATTGTCAATAAAGTGAATCTTCATATCTCGCTAGTTATTATGCCTCTTGCAGACTTATAAATAGGTGTAGCTAAATTTATACACCTAAGGACATGAAGCAGAGTGTTCATATTTTTATGAGTTTTTTCTCGATCAGCTGCCCAAGGAATCCTGAGCCACTCTATTATGCTGATGAGTTCTGTCATAACCCTCTGCTCTCTAGGCACCATCTTTATTTTAAATGGAAAGTGTGAAAGTACTCTCAAATCAAGTGACTGAATTTTTTTTCCAAAATATTAAACTAAATTCAAGCTTCTAGAACAGTTAAGTCAAATTACCTAGATTTGAAAAATCTCTGTAAGACTATTTGCAACTGTAACTGATTGCTGACTGTTAGAACAGCATAGTCATATTTCACATTTCAGAATAGCAATGTTGCTTTCTTTTGTTTCTACAAAGATGAGGAAGTTTACTTAGAATCACTATGTTTAGTTTATGTTATTGGTGCAAAGGAAGAACTGAGATTCTGTGAATACAGTATTCAGGAACCACTTCAGTGCAGAATTGTTCAGTGTTGCATATGACTTAACACTGTTGTAACAGTAGACATATTGCCTTCCCTCTGTCTCTGCCAGGTGTGTGTATGTGTGGGTGTGTTGTTTTTCAGTCTTAAGTTTCTTAAAGTCAAAGATTCCTCATTCTACCTCATTTTAGTGTTTGTACATGGTGGATACTCACAAATATGATGGAGAAAATAGATGAAATGATTCTTAACAAATGAATGACCAAATGACTGTTTCCATGACATAGTTTAAACAGACTTATCTAGTTTTAAGAAATAATTTAATAATTCTGAATGCAACTATCCTGATTTTTTTTTTTCCCCTTTGAGAACTTTGACTGTGTTTTCACTGTTTGCCTCTTAGTATTGGCAACCTCTTTGAAGCAACATTCCACTTATTTTTCTAGGCAGGCAGCTTTATCTGCTCGTTTCCAGTAGCTAGAGATGGAGGTGTTTTGAATGAGCACATCAGTGTTCTAGACAGAGATACTGTTTGAAATTATCCATGAGCACAGTACCGCTGAACATTATTGAGTGACATTTGTTTCTGTTGGTTGTGTCTGCTCTGACTAGCTGGTTTCTTTCAGATTGGCAGCTGGAATTATGCTGCAGTGGATGGACAGCTCCGAGAAGCAGAGATTGTAGTGAGGCTGCGCTGGGTCTCAGTGTAATGTGCCCAGAATGTATGGGCTCAGTTCAAGGCTCTGATGGGAAACCTGGGCATATTTTCACAATTTATAATTACTTTATGTATAACTTAAACATAAAGTTTAAGTGGTGACTTCCATAATATTATTGAGTAGATAAATAAGTAAAACGACTCCTTTTTCTAATTTTCCCCCTCCCATGGTTTCTTGTCATGGCGTTCTTTTTTTTTTTTTTAAAGAGGTTTACTTTATTTAGCTAGCTATTCTCTCTTTGCTCTTTATGTATATTATATGCCATCATGATATGTATATGTCTCCAAATACCAAATGTAAGTAAAACATAGTTTGCTTACAAAATGTATACTGCATACCTTTCTAAATATTTAGTTAGCAGTAAATGATGGTAAAATATTGCTAAAACTAATGGCTCCTTGAAACCAGATAGAAATAATTTAGGAAATAACCTCAAAATAACAAAATTAACTTTGTAGTAAGGTCTGGTTTCACAGTGTTTGACCAATTTATCAACTGGAGTTGTTCTGAGATGGTTAAGAAACACTTCTGGTTACTATATCAATGGAAAAATTAAACTTCATAAAGCTATGTTTTGTATTTTCAATTTTTCCTTAGATTTTTTAGTTTTAGATTTTTTTAAAAAGGAAATTTTTTTGTTACTCTTTATTTTAAAAGTAATACTTGCTTTGTTTAAGACACCAACTAGAATAAAGGTGAAGAAGGTATTCATTTTTATTCTGCCAATCTTTTCATCCACCCTCCACCAGAGATAATAACTGGTAGGTTTATGTACCTTTCCAGATTTTATACACGTGTATTTATGTATGTACTCACATAGCATGTACTCATTTAACATATATAAGGGTGTTGTTATAGTTTATTTTTACAGTTAATTTTTTCATTAAATGAGATAATGCACTATATTCTTTGCTGATTTGGAATTGTTTTAATCAATATACTATAGGCTAGTTTCCATATCACATATATTCAGTTCAGCTCATTCATTTTAATGACTGTATAGTATTCCATTAACATAGTTTAGTTTTCTCCCCTAGTTTTTACATAATAATAAAAAATTTTCTCAAAATTAAAAATAGTTTCAGTCTTTCAAGTCCAAATTTACATAGAATGACTTCTGTTCAGTTAACATATTTATTCACTATATCCATCTTTTGTGTGGATTACTTTGCATAATTTGTTGATTAAATATTGTCTGGTGTTTATTTTGACCATAAATCTAATTGGCTTTTAAAAATTCCAATTGATAGTAGTATATCCATGAAACTTTTTTCCCTGATAGGTTATCTTTTACCTTATGCTTTACAAAGTTTGAATTCTATATTTCTTATTTCCAGAGAACTTGAATATTTACATTTTTATCTTAAAAGATTCCTTTTAAATAAGTTGAGTTAGGTTCATTATGCTTTTTAATTTGTACATTTATTGTTCTGGCTTTTAAAAAGTAATTCTGTATTTCATTTCTTATATTAAGAGGGAACTTGGTTTCTCAATGTTTCTAAATGTTGCTTTGCCTTTTTTTAACCAGCTAAAGGTATTATGCAAACAGGTATAATAGGTATTGTGCAAACAAGTGTAACAGGTATAGGTTTATAAAGATAAACCTATCTTTATATTAGATATAAAGATAATTTTCTCTTTTAGACTCTTCACCATTTTAATCAAGTACTTTGTCATGGATTCTCTTTTGACCTTAGTAGTTAATATTATCAGGATTTTTGTCCTTTAGGAATTAAATACTAACTTCAACATATAATGATTAGTATGGTTTTTTAACTTGCTGATATCCAGCATATTTTAACAATGGCCTCAGTAGACACTGAGGCTGGTTAACTAGAAAGTTAGTAAATTTTGAGTGGAAACTGGTCAAATATCCAGTAAGTTTTTCTCCAGTTTAATTCAACTGTGTGAAGGGTAAGGGGAAAGAGAGGCTCAAGTGATATTATGTAACAGGAGAAATCACTAAATGTCCTATTGGGACTCTTTTGAAAATGGAATTAATTCTGAAATCCAAACTATGAAGTCTTATTTGGATTTGTAAATATCTTCTGGTGAGTTACTCTACAATCTTAAGATAGCCTTCTAGAACTTAATTTTGGTAATGTCAAAATTTTAGTATACTAATAATGGCATGTTACTTTTTATTAAATGATTTTTCCAATTTCCCTATCCCAATTTTATAGTGCTTTTAGATGTAAATATATAGGGGATAAAATGCAATTTCAGAGTTGTGTGCTTAAGAAAAGCAGAGTACATATGTGTTTACCTTAATTGCATCCATATGTTTAAGTTATTTCTCCCCCAAACCCATCTTAAAATAAAGTTTTACAGCTTTATTGTTGGTTACTAAGTATTGTACTGAGTTAACTTGTTTCCTATGTTAGATTAAAAAGACCACTTCAGAGAGTCTAAAATATTCATTCTTAAGTTGAAGCCCTACATTGTCACTAAGCCAGTCTACTTTCTTTTCCTTTTCTTTTGTTTCTCTCATTCTTTCATTTTATCTAGTGTGTGTACCTATATTCCCTCTACATATTAATATAATGTCCCTTTCAGTATAGCCATAAAATCTTGCAAGTATGCAGTGGTTGGCACAGAAAACAATAGAATACACAGCTTGTTGAAAATCTTTTCATAATATTTCCATTTGGAAATCCATTAATAAATTCTCTAGGTAATATTTGAGATGCTGTTTATAAAACTAAGTATGTGGTTTTACTGGAAAGTCTTGAAGTATTTGCATAGTCTTTTTTATTACTATGTATTTCAACATCTGGAATGCTGCCTGCTGGATTCAGCTTTATTATAGAAAGTATTAACAGGCTATTTACAGAAATAATTGGGAATTGATGAATAAGAACGAAGTAAACTTTCTAGTAGAAATGTTTAGTAGAATGTTTTTTTCAGTGCTAGGCTGCTCTGTGATAGTGTTAGGAGGTATCTCTTAGCTGCATCCCTGCTGGATTGTGCTGACTTGGATAACCTTTCATTCATTTAGCATTTCATTCATATTTCTTGAGCACCTACTGTGTGTCAAGCCCCCAGAAGCACAGCAATACTTGGAAGTCTCTGCTGTCAATGAGACAGGGATTAGACCAGCAATTTAGTTAAGTAGGTAAGAATTTTAGTTAAGTAGGTAAAGTAAGTAGGGGGTCTGGACACAGTTGCTCCAAGAGCAACAGAGAGGGAGAGCAACTGTCTGGATGAAACCTAGAAAGAGACTTCTCAGAGTACAGAGATACGTGAGCTCATCTTAACGAATGAGGAGGAGGCAACCACACAGAGAAAGGGGATAGAAAAGAATAGGAAAACAATATATATAAAAGCAGTATGTCACATTACATCATATCTTACAGAGTTTAAGAGGGACAGTGTCAGGATGAGACTGGAAACATAGGCAGGAGAGCCAGATCGCTATTATTATTAGTCTTAATTATAGGTGATTAGAAACATTTAGTAAATGCTTCCTTAACCCCAGCCAGACCCCATGCTGTCTTTTATGTATATGTTGTAATACTAACATCAGACACAGAGGTGTCACGAACTGTTCTGTGTTTTATATTATTTCATTTAAACTTTACTACAACCCGATAAATACCCACTATCATTATCACCATTCTTAGACAAGAATACTAAGGCCTAACTTGCCAGAGTCACTCAGCTAGTATGTGATAAAGGTAATATCTGAACTGCAGCACTCTGATTGCAGCCGTCTGCATACTTAACCTCATGCTATGGGGCCAGCCTATGATAAGGAATTTGGATGGAAGGATTTTAACAAGAGAAGTCACCTAATCAAATTTGCAGCTTTAGCATTGAACATCTCCTTTCAAGTCCACATGTGTTTAACCTTTGTAAACAAAGATGAAGGCTGCTGGCTAATGTTTATAATTGGGGATTATTTTTTGATATTTTTGTTCTCCATGTAGTTTTACAGTAAACCTGAAAAAACAAACTGCTTAAAGGCAGGCACACTCTCCTATTTTCCAATAAATCTTTCTAGCACATTGCCTAGGCTGAATTCCCCCTTGGAGTAACCTAAGGCCAAATGTGTTAATAATTATTGAAATTGACTAATGGGTACATGGGGATTCATTATCCTATTTCATAATAAAAATTTAGCATAATAAACAAATTCTAAAAATTTATCACCTGGGACCAAAACTCTCTAGATGAAGTAGAGTTTATTAAAAACAGTTTAGGCATTTGGTAGAGTTCATTAAGCTACCCTATTACCTGTTCATCTTCCTGTTATACCTGTATGTTTCCTGTGATTGCAGACCTCTTCTTATGCATCTGAAATATTCAGGAATAGAATAGAATATCAGGAATAGAAATATTCCTGTATATACAAAGGGCTGGAGTGAAAAGTGAAGAGAGAGCGATAAACAAAATTACTTGAAGGATTTTTTCAAATCACACGTATTCCCTCAGGATTTCTCACTTGACCTTTGAGAATCACTGCTACAGAGAGACCCTGGAGGGTTTTTGTATCCCTCAGGTGTGTTGGGGGCTGAAAGAATGAGGATTACTGCCTTTCAGTTCAGTTCGGTTCAGTCGCTCAATCGTGTTCAACTCTGCGACCCCATGAACAACAGCACGCCAGGCCTCCCTGTCCATCACCAACTCCCGGAGTCCACCCAAACCCATGTCCGTTGAGTCGGTGATGCCATCTAACCATCTCATCTTCTGTGGTCCCCTTCTCCTCCTGCCCTCAATCTTCCCCAGCATCAGGGTCTTTTCCAATGAGTCAGCTCTTTGCATCAGGTGGCGGAGTTTCAGCTTCAACATCAGTCCTTCCAGTGAACACCCGGGTCTGCCTTTAGTGATACCTTATAGAACTTTTCTAACAAAGACTCTTTTGTCCTCTTTGTAGCAACAGATATCAGTCTTTACTTATCACTCCCCATTCTCCCTCTCACCCCCATTTTGTCTCATCAAGAACTGTGCTCCAAACTTCCTGGTATATCTACTGCCGGGAACACAAGTTTCAATCCTTGGTCGGAGAACTAAGATCCCACATGCTGTGTAGTGCAGCCAAAAAAAAAAAAAAAAAATTAACGCTCTTCTCTTGAGCTTGTTTCTGTCCCAGTATTGGGCGTTCTTGGTACATAAAAGGTACTCAATATGAGGAAGGAAATGGCAGCCCACTCTAGTTTTCTTACCTGGAAAATCTTATGGATAGAGGAGGCTGGTGGGCTATATAGCCCATGAGGTTGCAAGAGTTAGACAAGGCTTAGGAACCAAACCACCATATAACTTTCATATTAAAAGGCAATATAAATAGACAAAATAACTTTTAAAATAGTTACTGGTAGCTTGTCAGTGCTGAAAAGTAATATTTTGTCTTATTCTAGAGCTTCATGACCTTTTAAATTACACCCACCCCCACAGGCAAATAAAAAGATGTTTTGGAATGCCACATTGTGTGGCTCTAGAAACTAGTAATTTTGTGTGTTATCCCAGGAAGAATATAGGTTAAAGTGTATGGTTCATTTTGGTTCTATTTTGCAGTCCAGTTTTTGTTTTACTTTGATTTCCACTTAAAGTTGGCTTTTAAAAAATACCTTATTTGTGTATCTTTATAAATCAGTCATTTGGGGTACAAGACTGATTGATAAAACATATGTGCAAAATAGAGGATGTTATTTTTAACAGCAACAGCAAAAAAAGATCAGGTAAACTTCTTTGTTGTGTGAATGGTTTGTACAAGGCATTGTTCTTCCTGCTTGCACACTTCTAAAATACATGATATTCTAGCCTTATGGTTTAGTTGCTTGACAGACCAGTAATATACTAAAAACTAACATTACAAGGAAAACTGAATTAAATGTGTAATTAGCAGCATGAACAAGCTGTAAGATTTCGGAAATCTTAGTGATCCAGATAACCACAGTGGTGTGGTCAGTCACCCAGAGGCATACATCCTAGAGTGTGAAGTCAGGTGGGCCTTATGAAGCATTACTATGAACAAAAAGCTAGTGGAGGTGATGGAATTCTAGATGAGCTATTTAAAATGCTAAAAGATGATGCTATCAAAGTGCTGCGTTCAATATGTTAGCACATTTGGATAATTCAGCAGTGCCCACAGGACTGGAAAAGGTCAGTTTTCATTCCAATCTCAAAGGAGGGCAATGCCAAAGAATGCTCAAACTACCACACAATTGTGCTTGTTTTACATGCTACCAAGGTTATGCTCAAAATCCTTCAAGCCAGGCTTCAGCAGTATGTGAACCAAGAACTTCCAGATGTATAAGCTAGGTTTCTAAGAAGCAGCAGAACCAGAGATCAAATTGCCAACATTTGTTGGATTATGGAAATAGCAAGGGAGTTCCAGAAAAACATATGCTTCTTTGACTATGTTAAAGTCTTTGTGGGGATCACAGCAAACTGGAAAATTCTTAAAGAGATGGGAATACCAGACCGCCTTATTTGTCTCCTGAGAAGCCTATGTTTGCAGATCAAGAAGCAGCAGTTAGAACTGCACGTGGAACACCGACTGGTTCAAAGTTGAGAAAGGACTATGACAAGTCTGTATATTGTCACCTGCTTATTTAACTTATATGCAGAGTACATCATATGAAATGCTGGGCTGGGTGAATCACAAGCTGAAGTCAAGAATGCCAGGAGGAATTTCAACAACCTCATATGCAGATGACACCACCCTCATGGCAGAACTTTGGCCACCTCATGCGAAGAGTTGACTCATTGGAAAAGACTCTGATGCTGGTAGGGATTGGGGCAAGAGGAAAAGGGGACGACAGAGGATGAGACGGCTGGATGGCATCACTGACTTGATGGACGTGAGTCTGAGTGAACTCTGGGAGATGGTGATGGACAGGGAGGCCTGGCGTGCTGCACTTCATGGGGTCGCAGAGTTGGACACGACTGAGCGACTGAACTGAACTGAACTGAATGGCAGAAAGCAAAGGGGAACTAAAGAGCCTTTTGATGAGGGTGAAAGAGGAGAGTGAAAAAGCTGATTTAAAACTCAACATTCGAAAAACTAGGATCTTGGCATTTGGTCCCATCACTTCATGGCAAATAGAAGGGAAAAAATTGGAAACAGTGACAGATTTCATTTTCTTGGGTTCGAAATCACTGCAGGTGGTGATTGCAGCCATGAAATTAAAAACCAGTCACTCCTTAGAAGGAAAACTATGACAGACCTAGACCAAAAAAAAAAAAAAGGCAGAGACATCACTTTGCCAACAAAAGTCCGTATAGTCAAAGCTCTAGTTTTTCCAGTAGTCATGAGTGCTGAAGAATTGATGCTTTCTAACTGGTGTTGTTGGAGAAAATTCTTGAGAGTCCCCTGGACTGTATGAAGATCAAGCCAGTCAATCATGAAGGAAATCAACTCTAAATAGTCATTGAAAGGACTGATGCTGAAGCTCCAATACTTTGGCTACCTGATTTGAACAGCCGACTCATTGGAAAAGATCCTGATGCTGGGAAAGATTGAAGGCCAAAGGAGAAGGAGGTGGCAGAGGATGTGATGGTTAGAGAGCCTCACTGACTCAAGGTGTATGAATTTGAGCAAACTCTGACAGATAGGAAGGACAGGGAAACCTGGCGTGCTGCGGTCCACGAGGCTGCAAAGGGTCGGACACGGCTTAGCAACTGAACACCACCACCACCACCACCGAGGTAGGACCTAGAAAAGCAGGGCTTTCTAGAGAGTGGTATGACTTAGAAAACTGAAGATGAAGGAACTAATCTAGGAGAGACAGTGGCATAAGAGAAAATGTGAGGTAGAAATGGCTGGTGAAAGAAAACCTGCTTGACTGTACAGAGTTGGATGAGGGACTAGCAGAAGGCCTTCATCTTTTTCTTTCTTTTAAAAAATTTATATTTTGAATTAAGTTTAGCCACAGACAAGTTGCAAAATTTCTCTTGTATGTTTCTTCCCAAGCACCCTCCCTCCCCTACCATCACCATGTTACATAACTTTAGTGAAATAATCAAGACTTTGGAAATAATATTTGCTCAGTGTAATTAAGCTACAGACCTTGTGAAAGTCACCACATTCTCTAAGGACTCTTTTTCTGTTTAATGATCTTATGCAATGACTAAATCACATGTATTTAGTCGACATCTTCTTGGTTCTCTTCTAAATGTAAGAATGAATCAGTCTTTACTTGTCTTTAATAGTCTTGATATTTGCAGAAAGTGGTCACATATTTTGTTGAATATCTCTGAATTTGTCTCATATTTTACATGATTCAAATGAAGCTATTTATTTTTTGTCAAGGCTACCATAGAAATTATATAACATTCTTCTCAGTGCCTCATATGAAGGAGTAAGACTATCTTTTAAGAACTGCCAGTTAATTGAAGACATTTGATCAGGAGAGTTTGAGAAAGCACAAGTCTGTAGGAAGAAATGAAATGACAAATAACAGAAGAGACACTGTTATAATTCTCAATACCTGAAATTATAAGAAATTCCTGGATTCAAATAGAAATGATGAGTATGAGAAACTTATAAAAGAAGTGATTAGGTCTAGTTACTGATTATATGCAAGAGGTAAAATTTTTAAATATTAGTAAGATTCTGAACATTAAAAATAAAATCAAAAGGGGGTCTGTCTCATCCTTGATTGAGGAATGCTAGAATAAAATTAATTTTTCCAGATTTTAGATTTGATAATTCTAAGTGTGCTGAGATATACACATAGTATAGATGGACGGCCATCAGGCAAAGTGTAAATGAACACTTCATAGACATTGACAGTCCTCTGGCTTTAGATTTGGAAATCCTTCATATAGAGCTAAGATTTGAAGTCATGACAGTAAAAAAAAAAAATGTAGGGCAGGAAGTTTAGATCAAGAAAATTGGAGTGTGAAAAGAGAACTTGCAGTGATGAGTTCATTTGTGGATGAGAAATAAGAGTAGAGGTTGGCAGAACACAGAGAATAAAGGAGAAGGTAGAGAACCAAGCTAGTGTAGAGCCATGGATGCCGGAGCAGAGAGAATGTGAAGCAACCATGGTGTGATCAACAGTGTGAATTGCTTTAGAGATCAAGAAAATGACAGAATGGCAATGAGCTTTAGAAACGATGAGAAGAATCTAGAATTATCAGTTGATGATACTCGGTTTGACTATAAAGATTTGAGATTACCTTACAGTCTTATTCTATAATCTTTTCCCTTGATAAAGCCCTTTCTATTGTATTATTATCACCAACAACTCAAAGGTTAGTCAAGAAATATAACATTTGTGTCTAAGAATTATATAATTTTTTTTAGGACTTAGAAAGGTCTTAAGGACTTAGAAAGAAAAATATTATTTAACCTATGTGGGATAATACAACTTTTATTTCATAATTGAGTTCCATGACTTGAAAAATCATTTCCCTGTAAAAGGTCAGTAATGTGTAAATTTTATTAAAATTTTAAGACAAGAAAAAATTGTGTTTGAAAGGGGAGATTGGTGTTTTTAAAAGTTTTCTCACCATCTATGTACTTTTCATTTCCAAACAAGGCTAAGTACATGTAGTATTAAGGATATTGCTATTATGTAGTATTGAGGTCAGTCGCATTTAATTTATAATAAAGATTTATGTGCGATAATGTCGTTATTCTCAGTTTCTCTCTAGTAGTTGGTGTTACTGACCATTTTCTCTTTGAAATTCTCATCTATAGCTTCCATATCACCCAATCCTGCTCCCCAGCTCCCAGCAACCTCTCCCTTCTATTGTCATCGTCTTCATATCAAATCCTAAATATGAGCATTCCCCAAGTTTCACCTCTGTCCTTTTATGTATGTGTCTCATGTATTTTCATCCTGGGAGCTTAACCAGTGGACTTCAAACTGTGCTCCAGAGTCCTAAGATTTCTCAGAATTGTCTCAGGAGCTTCTGTGTAAGGATGGTTTTGCCCATCTTTAAAGTTAAGTAGCCCTGACTCTGTGTATTGGGGTTTTGTGTAAAACTTCATTTGAAAAAGGAAATCATTTCTGCTGCTTAAAAATACATACATAAACAGAGTGAGAGGGAAGGATCAAAACCATTGACTTAAATTTCTCTTGTTTGAATGACACCCAAGTGAACACCTCTGATGTTTCAGCCCAGGGCCAGTCCTAGGCTCTCTTTTGTCCCCTGGACGTCTCAGCCTGGCTCGACAGCTGTCACTATCACTTCAGATTTCCACATCTGACATAAAATGCACTGTCTTTTTCCTGCAAAGCTAGTTCTCCCTCAACAGAAATGTATATTTCTATTCATTGCTTTACTACTCTAAAATACACAAGTTCAAAAGAAGAGAATTAGTGTTGTCTTTTCTCTTCATTGCTGAAAGTCATCAGTCTCTAAGACTTGATTTTGCCTTAGATCATGGTTCACATATTTATCCCTTTCTCCCAAATAACACAGCTTCCATAAGGACTGAGGTATCCAGTTCTGGACTGCTCTGTGAATCTCCAAGGAGATCTCTCCGACTCTGGCCACTTAGCCCTATAGTATACTTTGAAATGCTGAGCCAGATTTCAGTTTTGTTTTTTTTAATAATGTATTCGTTATTATCACCACTCTCCTTGTAAACTCCCGAAGCATTTCTTCCTTTTCTGTTTTAGCTGTGTGTAATGGGGATCACGCTAAGGCCCCAAACCCAACAATATTTTATTTAGTGCCTTGTATGTGCTTGGCATTATGCTAAACACTTTATAGGTATTACTTAATTTTCCATATAATTCTCCAAGTGAGGTATTATTATTCTCTCTATTTTATCAATGGGGAAACAGAGATTAACCAACCTATTCAAACACAGCAAATAAATGGAAAAATCAGGATTAGCAGTCTTAACCAGTTAGCTCCATAGGCCAAGTGTGTAAGCTGCCTGTTCCCCATTCCGCTTCTTTTAAATGAGGGGAAATGTATGTGGGCTGTTGGGCCAGGACCACTGAAGGCAGCAGTCAAGGGAAAGGGCACTGGCTTTGCTGTTTTTAAAAGTGCCTTAAAGTTTACATTAAGCCGGTTGTGAATCCATGCACCTTAAAAGAACAGTGCTCCCACCTCCTTCTCTGTGCTACTTTAGGCCTGCCCACCAAAAGGTTGCCCTTTTGTGATATTTTTTGCCTCAAGATTGTCGTTGATGTTGATCATGAATTGATTTCACTCCATCAAAAAATGTTTTAGAACTGCTCTGAAGTGGCCCTAGTCTCTACTCTTCACTTCCTGGTGACTTCTAGTTTCTGAAGTCTGGGGCCAGCCTTATCCCCTGCCAAGCCATGCTCTCTAATTGTGTGTGAGCAAACGCTTAATGATGATGGTGATGTTGATATTAGAGCTACTTTATTAATTCACCCATTGGGTTGTAAACTCATGCTTTTTCTGTGTTAAGTCTTATCCCTAGGCCATGGCATTGTCCCTAACAGATAAGGAAGAATAGCTTACTGGTTGAGAGTATGAGCTCCTGAATCAAGCTGCTTACGTGCAAAATTTGAGCCTGCTGTTTAATTACTGTCTGACCTTGGACAAGATATTTAAGTTCTTTGTGCATTATTTTTCTTTATCAGTAAATAGATATAGTAAAGTACTCACATCATACAGTTTAAAGATTAAATGAAACAAGATACTAAAATCACGTAGAAAAATATCTGGCAAATAGTAACTACTAAATAAATATTTGTTATTGATGTGTGTGTGTGTGTGCTCTGTTGTGTCTGACTCTTTGCAACCCCACAGACTCTAGCCGGCCAGGCTCCTCCATCATCCATTGGATTCTCCAGGCAGAAATACTGGAGTGGGTTACCGTTTCTTGTTGTTAGTAGCCCTCAATGAATATTGGTTGACTGCATATTAAGAGTCTAATCTGTACCAGTAAGCACTTTGCTTCATTTTTTTTTGCATACATACTATTTGCTCCTCAATATCAAAATCACTGCAGATGGTGATTGCAGCCATGAAATTAAAAGACGCTTACTCCTTGGAAGGAAAGTTATGACCAACCTAGACACCATATTAAAAAGCAGAGACATTACTTTGCCAACAAAGGTCTGTCTAGTCAAGGCTATGGTTTTTCCAATGGTCATGTATGGATGTGAGAGTTGGACTATAAAGAAGGCTGAGTGCTGAAGAATTGATGCTTTTGAGCTGTGGTTTTGGAGAGGACTCTTGAGAGTCCCTTGGACTGCAAGGAGATCCAACCGGTCCATTCTGAAGGAGATCAGTCCTGGGTGTTCTTTGGAAGGACTGATGTTGAAGCTGAAACTCCAGTACTTTGGCCACCTGATGTGAAGAGCTGACTGATTGGAAAAGACCCTGATGCTGGGAAATATTGAGGGCAGGAGAAGAAGGGAACGACAGAGAATGAGATGGTTGGATGGCATCACTGACTAAATGGACATGGGTTTGAGTAGACTCCGGGAGGCCTGGCGTGCTGCAGTTCACGGGGTCACAAAGAGTCGGACACAACTGAGCTGAACTGAACTGAACTGAATAACACCGTGAGGTTGATATTATTATTATTATCCATATCTTACAGGAAGAAAATTGAAACTGAGGTTGAATGACTTGCCCTGGGTCACATAGCTTGTAAATTGTGAGCAGTCAGTATTAGCACATGGTCTGTGTGACTTCAAAGCCCATGGTGCTTTTCCCATACCACTCAGCTTTCACAGAGGCCTTTGCAGTCCTTTCTGCCTAAGCCATTCATAGTGCATTCCTTGAATTTATTGAGCTAACTGCATCAGATTGTTATTCAATCATCCAAGTACATGCTCTGCTTTCTATATTAGGAATACTTTCTTCAAGGGCAGAAACACTGATACCTCATATGCTGTTTACATCATTGATGATTACGATTGAATACATAAATGGCTGAATTGCTATCATTGTTTTGTTTTTTTGTTTTTTTTTGCTATCATTGTTTCTTAAAAGATGGTGGTAAAGGACTAATGGCATCCTCATCAAATAAAAAAAGGAAGTTAATACTGCATAATTTTATTTCCCTATTTATGATTTATTAATTGCCTACAGTTCTGCAGAGCATGTAAAAATTGAAATACCTGTTTTCTTAGGAATTAAAAAATAGCATGACAAACATATCTTCCCTTAAAAAGAGATTTTCTTCCTCCTTTTAGCCGAGAAGTTAAAAATACTGCTGTGGGGGTGTTGAAGTCACCTTCATATGTCTCTGCTTCCTTCTCTCCCCTCACACATACTGAGGCATTTATTCATTCACCCAATTTTAAAGATCTAAGAGTGAAGAAAATAGATAAGGCCCTTGCTCTCGCGGATCTTGTTATAGTGGGAGGAGACAGGCATAAACAAGTAAAGAAATAAAATTGTTACAGACAGTGACCACGTCTGGCATTTCAGAGTTTTCTGTGATGAGGCTGGGAAGTGAGCACCTGGGCTGGGTGGACAGGAGTGAGGGGCTGGCAACAAGCAGCTTAGGTGCACGTCTTCCAAAAAGAGCGCACACGCGGTCCCTGGGCTATTGCTTGGGTGCAACATATGGCTTTTACTTTGCTGTTCATCCACCTAGGTTCAAAGAGACTGTCAACAATAATGCTCTGGCAAAAGTAAGAGCATCAGGTGATTTTCACAGGTGCTGTGTTTCTTTCTTCTACTTCCCAGGGTGAGATAGGGCCTAGAATCAAAGCAGCGCTTGGTTTTCTCTGTACCTGTAAAAGATTAGCCTTAAGTCAACAGGGATGATGCAAGCAGGGGGAAAATAATGCAAGAAAATAGAGACGGAGCCAAAAAAGACAATTTCTGATTGTAAGAGCTGGTTTCTGTTTCCCATCATGGCGCAAGATGAGAAAGTTCTGCAGGGTTTAGGAGGCACAGCTGCCCTGGCCCTGCAGAGCGGCCTCAGCCTCATTGCCGGGCCAGGTGCTCAGCCCCACTGTGGAAGCATGGGGTTGATTTCCAGTGTGAAACAAGCCAGAAGTAAGGGCTGACATTTCCAGGGGACACTTGTGGTCCTTTTGCCTATAATTAGCACCTCTTAACCTTCAAACTTGCCCATGCCTTTTTCAGGCTGTGGAAGCGCAAATCCGAAGTTTTGGGCAGACACCGTCTCAGCTGCTCATAGAGCCCCACCCTCCCAGAGGTTCTGCCATGCAAGCGGTAAGTGCAGCCTACTCTCTCCTGATTTCTCACATCTCTTTGAGACCCTGCTTGACATTCCTAACAGTCTTCCGTTGTACTTGAGCTTCTCCACCACACCTTGGCCTGTTCTTCTAATGCACTATTTGTGAACCTGGTAACAGCCAGCAAATACTCCCTCTTCTCCTGGACTCTTAAGGAGGCCAGACATTGCTCCAGTGCTCCAGTATTTCATCAGGGCGTCATGATGCATGTTGCAGAATTAAAAGTTCCATCACTGTCTTATATCCCCATTCTAGGGTAGAGGGTGGGTGCGTTTTCTGGTTTGATCCTGTGAGTGCCTAGGTTAGTTTTCCTGTTGTGTTTATTCTTTACATCCCAATGTTTTCACTTTGGGAATTTTGAGAGTAATCCTAATATGTAGGCTATGTTACTGAGAGTCAGGAACCTTGGAGGAAAAAAATGATGGTGTGCTATATCAAATACCTGAAGCTTAGTGCCTAGAGCAGTGGTTTTTCTCTCCTGTGATTCTGAGGGGTAGATAGGCATTTCTTCTCGTTCACCTTGCCTCCCTCATGCACGCTGTGGCCGGTGCTAAGAGGCGAGACTGCTCTTTCCATGTGGTCTTTCATCAAGGAGGTTGGCCCGGGCCACTCCCACGCGCAGTGTTCCGGGTCCGGGAGAACACTTTTGCATGACTCCTTGAAGCTTGCTTTTGAACTTGCACAGCATCATTTATGCTGCTTTCTGTTGGCCAAAGCGAGTCAGAGGCCCACCTCGAATCAGAAGCAGGGAAATAGACTAGAGCTGCAAAATCTGTGGCTATTCCTCCTTCATGTTTCCGGAAATTTCAGGGGGAAATTCTTTCATGACAAAACAAATTCAGTGTAGGAAGACACACTGCATGGCATGATAAAAATATTTTAAGTGTAGGCTATAGGTGTTTTATTTTTTCTTGAATTGTCCATCAATAAAACAGGTTGCTCATTACTGTTTTAAAGTAAGAACGGAGACATAGAGTCTGTTTCCATAAATGCAATGAGTATTTAGGATAGGTTCTAATTCCATGTTGGGGCTTAGAATGTAGGATTTCACTGGATGCTGGGAGGGAGAGGGGCAGCCAGCAGGGCCCTGGATACAGATGAGGTCCTCTCTGCCTCTGACTCTCTGTCTCTTCCCATCTTTCCTCCTTCTTTGTGTCTTTTTCCCCTTTCCCCATCTTTGTCATCATCTTTCCTCTTCCAAGTCTTTTTTCCCCTTCTTTCTCTAATGATACGAATTGACCATTACTATAAACTACAAACATTTAAACATTTATTTACGTCACCTTTTCCCCTCAGTGTTTTTAAGCAGGGGAAATCATATTTAAAAGAGCATAAAGGGTAGCTTTTAGTGAAAAGACTACACAGAACGCGGACATTTGGCAAGAACAATGGAAGATAATGCCATAAAAATAGTAAGAATGATTTATGCTTGGGGACTGGAATTAGTTTTAGTAATAGCTTGTCAATGAGACGCAGGCTGCTGCAGTGCTGGCTAATGGGAGCACCTCCACTGCTCATTGACTCTCTACTGGGTCACTGCACGGCCTTGGTCACTGGGGCCAAGAGGGAGTCTCTACTGCCAAGCCTCTCTCCGGGACCAAAGGATGACTGGCTCACTGAGGCAGATCGGCCTTCCTGTCCCGGCGGTGGGAAGGCCGGGGCGGCACACGCTCATCTGAGGACGGGAGGCCATCTTTCCCATTATCTTTATCCTCTGCATCGAAAACCTGAACTCTTTTTCAGACCTGTGCAAATTGTGCTTTTCCCTCCTACACATATGTGGGTGGGAAACAAAACTGTGTTAGAAAGAAAGCAGAGTTGTCAACAAGTGCACACGTAATCTGGGAAAACCAAACGAAATCTAGCTACAGTGGCTTCCCACTTCTGTGTCAGATGGGGCTGGCAGGGGCCCGCAGGGCTGATGAGGGTTTCTTTCTCTTCCTCCCGTGACTGGTTGTCCTGCTCATCAGCAGCTGTCATCATCCCTCTGGGCGAACCCAGTATGCCCGGCTGGCTTTTTCTTGCATCTAGTGCCCATCATTCCATACTCACTGGCTAGGGATGCGATGGCACTCCCCAGAGAGTTTCTTGCTCCTCGCCTCTGTTAGGCGCTCTCATCAGGCTGAAATGCACAGGAACTACCAGAGAGCCAGCATGTTCTCAGGGTGCAGGAACGGCTCTGGATATGGTGTCTGCAGCTTTCTGTGGAAGAGGGCACTTCCTTGCCCTGTGGCTAAGAGTTGGCCCACTAGACGCACTGTGTACGCAAGACATCCTTCCTATATGTTAGAGATTTTTCCGTGTTTTTTTTAAGGGCATAAACATTGGAATTATTCAATTTGAGCCTGATTGTATTTACAATATGAGCTGTTAAGCTCAGAAATATGTATCAGCTTCCTTTCAGTGAGACTTCATGATGTATGTTGTCGTCTGACTTCCTCAGAATTTATAAATTGACTTTGGTAAATATTATTTTTTTAAAAAACCCACACAATTGGAAAACACAGTTTGGTTTTCTGAAATGACATTCATTTCCTTTTCTCCAGACTTCATCAAAGCTAGCTTATAGGAAATTTTGTTTGTGGTTGGCTCATTGTTTTTCATTTTTACACAGTTTCACAGAAATCCTTAAAACCATGTAAGGGGTTCTTAGCATAACAGAGATTACTTATTGATATCAGAGGTTTTGAAACTCAAAGACCCGAATGTGTATTGCTTTCACTACTATTCAGATGAGTCCCCCCGTCAGTGATGACTGCAGCACACACACGCGCACACAAATGCAGCAGAAATTAAGGCCGCCTCGTGCTGTGTTGAGCGCAGGAACCATAATATACACCAGGTGTAGTAATTAGCAGGCCCACGAAGGCTGCCTGTTTGTCTGCTTTTGCTGCTGTTGCTGTATCCCCCTGTGCTTTCACACCATCAGATAGTTGGATTTAATTGAGGCCACATCAGATGAGGCATTACTGACACCTTTAATTGAATGAGCATCCAGGGAGGATTAACTCATAATATTGATTGGCTTTTAGCCACTTGCTCAGAAGGGTGTCTGGGTAGCTTATTAGTTGCCTTTATTTACACCTTTATGCAAAGAGTGCAAATAGGAATTCTTAGTGCAATATGTTTTTCTAAGTACTCTTAATAACTTTTTTAAAAGGACTGATAATAAAAATGCAAATGTATTTAATTTTTTATTAGCGGTTCTGAATGAATACGTGTTAAATGTATGTGCCTACACATTTACATATACCTGGTGTTTTGAAATATGGCAATAAGAGAGCAACCAGAAACACTTCATCAAGGTGTTTCAATTCTGAATGATACTCATCAGCTATTAGAAAATAGACATGGCTGTGGAGAATTGCTGAAAATGCAGAGTGCAATTACTGTATGATAGCATAGTACCACAAAGTATAAATAAAGCCAATAAATCAGTGGGGTGTTGTATATGTCTCAGATTATGACATATGGTTTGTAGGAATGTTCTAAATCCTTAGTAGTCTTCCAGATTTATTATGTTGCTAGCTATTAGAACAGTGTTTTGTGTATCATTTCAGTTACATTTTGCTTTTCAAAGGAGAAATCGAAAGGCTTGAGCTTTCATTTCTTTACCGACCTGGAGGAGAGTCATCTAGGTATTTCTGTTCACCCTTAGCTACAGCACAAAGCAGTGGCAGCCACATTATAATAGGGCAGTGTTTATGACTTGGTACACTATATAAATATATTGTTTCTACAAGTACACTTAATTATGCATTGCTTTGAAACACCTTTATAATTAAGTTTGTGCATCACATTCATAAATTATTTCTGTACTGTAATAATGTATGCTGCACAACTGTTGTTTATAAATAGATTTGTTAATTATCTCTTTATTTAGTTGTCAAAATCCTCATACTGACTCAACACAACTTTTGATAATCTTTGGCAATTACCTTGGCTGGCTTTTGTGCCTATGGCCTGGTCTCATTCTCATATTATTATCTCATGCATAATAACTGTTGGAATGGTTTAACACAATCCTCAATACTTTGCCTATTTAGAATCTAAATCAAGTCACTTTTTCGTTCTTCTTGGGAATGGGGTGGGGAAGAGAGTTAATCAAAATTTATGGGTTTTTAAAGTGACCATTCATGTATTTTACTTCAGTCACCTAGAAATTCAACTAATGACATGTGAAAACCAGACAAATCCTAACTGCTGTTTCTCTAAGCCTTTCTGCTCACTGTGCTCTCACTTGCAACTTGGGTTAACGTGGTCTTCCTCTTCTTTTCCTACACCCTCTTTCTTTCCTCTTTCCTTGTCTTTTCCTTCTCGTATATTTGGATCTTGTCTTGCCCACTCAACAGTATCTCCTCCTGCAGAGTCCATTGATGTTCACAGACCAAGCTCAGCAGGATGTTATCATGGTTCTAAAGTTCCCCTCCAACTCCCCTGTCACTCACGTGGCGGCCAACACCCAGCCTGGGCTGGCGACTCCTGCTGTGATCACAGTCACTGCTAACCGGCTGTTTGCCATGAACAAGTGGCACAACCTTCCAGGTAAGTGAAGACATACTCTTCTAAGGCATAGTAACTGCTGAACACTGTATAAAGATATTGTAAGTGTTGGTCAGTCAGTTGTGTCTGACTCTTTGTGACCCCATGGACTGTAGCTTACCAGACTCCTCTTGTCCATGAAATTCTCCACACAAGAATACCAAAGTTGGTAGCCATTCCCTTCTCCAGGGCATCTTCCTGACCCAGGGATCAAACCCAGGTCCCCCACATTGGAGGCAGATTCTTTACCATCTGAGCCATCAGGGATCCAAAATACATTGTTATATCTACCTAAATATATTATATCTCAACATTTAAGCTTTTTAGTTTTCAAACATATTAGTCTGAATCAAAATTTGAATACTTGGAAAGGTTTAAAGAAGTCCCTCTGAAGCATGTAATATTAATACAAAAGTTAAAACACGAACTGTTCTTTGGCATCTAGTGATCTGTCTTTACTCCTTGGAGATAAATATTATCATACAATAATATTCCGTGTCATGTCCATAAATAGCCTGTATTGATTTATCAGATGTTCCTTTTTTTCCCACGTATTCATTTGCTCCGTATACACTTCTCATTGTCTACCGTGTGCCTTTTTATGCAGGGCATGGAACTATTTGTTGTGGGTGACAGAAAAAAGAACACGTAAATTACACAGCCAAAATACTACAAACCCTTAAGTATATCCTGTTCTTTCATTAAGTGCTGAAGAATTAGGGTGACTAAGGGCAAGATACTGAAATAACCATTAGACTCATACACCGTCACAACTTGAAGAGACATGAGAGTTGGTCTTGTCCAAGCCCACATGCTACCCCTGAAGATGCGGAGCCCCGGGGAGCCTGGCTTGTTCAGTATCACATATGGGGCACTCGGTGGCAGCGCCAGGTTTGAACCCGAGTTTTCTGACTCAGATTTTATGATCATTCCTCCGTGATTTATTGCCTCTCATTAGAACAGGAATGTTGGGATCTGGATTTAGTACTGTTCCTTGTGGCCACTGGTTAGAAATTCTCTTTTTAAAGAAGGAAAATCTTTCAAAGTCCTGAAGATTATAGGGTTTTTATCCCCAAGCCATTGTTTTAGGTAGGAAATTTGAAAGGATAGCCTTTAATAGTCTGTTAACTTATTAAATCTGTAAAGTGTACATAAAGCACCACCCATTATAATACCTGAAATGGTTGCACAGATATGAATTCTTGAACAAGGGTCTCATGCCGCATTAAATGCTAGAATGTTTAGAATGGAACAGAAGTGAACTGATGTTCAAATAAAAACTAGATGTACTAACTAACTATGGTCAGTAAGGTAATTTGGTACCCTTCATGAAAAATCCATGGTTGGTGTCAGAATTTCTTAAATATAGCCATTTTCCTGGCCATTAGAAATGAATGATAATATTTGATTAGAGAAAAGATTTCATAAATGGTAGAGAAAGTTAAAATTGAGATACATATAATGTCTCTATTACTAGGTCCATTCATTCCCTTTCTTCAAGGGAACTTATCTTGCAGAGGTAAATGTGTATGCAGATGACATACTTACATTTTGGGACTAAAGATTTTAATTTGATTAATGAATTTGATTTTTTTGCTGTTGTTTCTCTAAATACCACTCATTAGAAGAAAAAGATGCTGGTAGTGTGCTCTGTCAGGCACACGGAGGATCGTCTTCCTGCGCTGTGCGCGGTTATCTTAGAGCCTGGCATAAGCTCCAGTGTGTGTGGCACCAGGCCCCTGCCAACGGTGCTCATCCTGGGCGGCTGCTTGTGGCAGCTCTGGGAACTCGTTCAGTTTAAACAGAGCGACAGTACGTGTGAGGAGGGACAAACCTTTTCAGCTGCTAGGAAGCCCCAAGCACTCTGCATTCCTGGCTTTCCTCTAGCCTAGCAGTGAGCAGGAGCTGAGCCCGCCCCACCAGAGAGCTGCTAGGCTGATCCTCAGGTGCCAGGCTCCCTCCCTCCCTGTGATGACTGAGCTCCTGACCCTCCCCTTTGAAGCAAGCCTGTGGCCCTGCCTGGAAGGCTGGCTGCCCTTACTGCCTGCTGGTCAGCTCTTCTTCTCCCTGCTCGCCACTGTCCTCTAGACCTGGAAAGTGATTCAGGGGCAGCCTCCTCCTGCTGGAGTACCCCATATGGGACATCCGACTTCTCTGAGCCCAGGCTCGCTTTTCTGTAAGATAAGAGGAGAGAAGACGGCGTATGTTTTGCCAGCTCCTTGCCTTGAATCCTCCCCATTGAGCCTTCTTTGGGTCTGTGCCTTGGGTTACTGGTGGTTTTGCCCCTGTCCTCTGGCTTTATAGTATGATGCAGCCACTCCTCACCAGATAATGCAAAGAATTATAGCCTATGGAAAAACGCAGGCGATTCTCTTTCTACAACATGCTCCCCAATTCTCAGGACACCTACACCTAAAAATGTTAAGTATCCATTTTATTAAGTCTGCCTCATTTCAGGTATGTAATAAACATACCCGATCTTTCATCCTATGTTTTGCTACCTTTACCTGTCAGTGTGCCTTGATTGAAACAAATGTCAAAACTTCCTAACAGTCTCTTCAGTGAATATCAAATTCATGTTACACTATTTTTTTTTTTTTAGTTTAGATTCTGATTCCCATAATTCATTCATAAGACAGCTAGTTCTTGTCAATGTAGTGTCTTGAGTCCTGATTTAGAGAAAAAATCATCTTTATCCTTCCATTTCATTCAAGGGACCTTGAGGAACATCCAGAAAAAAATAAAATAATGGCACCTAACCTTCCTAGAGCATTTTCTAGCTTCTGAATACTGTTTTAATCGCTTCACATCTATTAACTCACTGAATCCCCTCGACAACCTTAAGATGTAGGTTCTATACTTAGGTTGAACCATACAAAATTGCCATTTTAATAGGTCAAGCCATCAGGTGTTGGTGATTCCATGAGGTTTCAGCCTAACCCATTTAACAGAGAGGAGCCTGAAACAGTGAGCAGACATGACTGGCCAAAGGCCACACAGGCAGTCAGCGGCAGAAGTGGAACTTGAGGCATCACCAAAAATAGCTTACCCGCTAAATCTCTTTCACTGACAGTTTGGTTTTAATGTTTCTGTGATCCCAGATTCCTAAAGACATAGAAACAGCTTCTCAAGGTATTAGTGTTAATGGGCACTGGTGTTGCTGGAGTAAATGCCACGTTGGTAAATCAGAGGCTGAGCTTCTCCCTGATGAGTCTCTGTGTGCTGTGATTTCTTTACTGGCAGAGCTGTAGTCAGCAAAAACAATACCTTTAGCAAAAGAGGGAGTCCTAAGGCTTTCATTTTTCATCTACTTTAATATCGTATGTATACTCAACTATAATGTTTAGTGCTAATATTATACTCAGGTATTTTATCAGTATTACTGATATTCAGGTATTTTATCATATTAGTGATCTTCCAAAAGATCATTGAAAAGTCCTTGAAAAGTTGGTATTTACTAACAGCGGAAATGCTGACATAATGATTTTAAAATTAATCTAATGAACACATTGGAATGTATGCCATTTTTATTTTCAGCCCCTCAAGGACAGTCAGATGTCTTAAAATCTGATGATATTAATATCGTCTTAATCTTAGAATCTGATGATATTAAGCAGAGCTCTAATACCAACCAAGCAGTAGTTAAAATGCTTATGAGTCTATAAAAGGCAGATATCGACCAAAGTGAATGGCTGAGTCATTGGAGGAAAATCTTTTGGAAAAGGACCAAGAATTTAACTCTCAGAATTACAAAGCTGAAAAGATTATCTGTTCTAAACCCTTCATTCTGGGGCTTATGATTTGCCCAAGGTTGCACAAGTGGCCAGTGGTCAGTCCTGCTTCCTACAATACCTCTTATCCACCAAAAACCCTTCTACCTTTCACGGGGCTGCAGCCTATAAAATCTCTTTTCCATCACAAAATAGGTACCTCTGAATCCTTAAAACCATTTTGAAAATTAAACAAACTGTCCTTAGTATGGATTGATTTTTGTTACTCATTTGCTTCTCATTATTTTTAAATGGAAACCATGGAAATATTAAATATTAATAAAAGTTTTTTTTTCAACCGCAATCAAATCTTCAGGAAAACATTTCAGCCAAATGCATTTAACTAAAACATTTATCTGCAGATAGCTTTCTTTATTTTTATTCCAACTTTCAATTGATTGATTTAAGTGATGGATGAAGCATTGAATGTACTTTGACTTGGAGCTTTCCCTTTCTCCATCATAAATTGACGTTTTTGTGGATCCTTTGTGCTGCAGCATTCAAAACTGCCTTTTTAAGAAGTAACAAAAAAACTAGTATTTGCTACAGTCAGCAGATGGTTGTCACATTTTGTTTTCAGCGCTCTTTACCACTTAATTTTGTTTTGTTGCGGCATCAGAGGTTGCCAGTCAAGCATCTGCTATAGCTTATGGCCTAGGACTGGAGCCACTGCTGATGGCACATGTTCAGAACGGCACTAATCTAAAATAAATGTTTAATAAGCTAGCCATAGAAGCACCTGGAATTTTTGTTTGTTTAAATTTCACAAAACTGTCTTGAGAGATTTGGAGGTTGGAAACAATTCTACATGAGATTTGACTTAAGCATTTTTATGTAGCTCAGTATATGAAAAATAATGCTCTCTCTCTCTCTCTCTCTCTTTTTTTTTTTTTTTTATCTTTTGTGAATTCCAGCTCATCAAGGTGCTGTACAAGACCAGCCATACCAGCTGCCAGTGGAAATCGATCCTCTCATAGGTCTGTCACTTCCTTCTCTCTTTGCGATTCATTAAGCTCTGTATGGTGGCCCTGAAGTGTAGATTACAGTTGTTTTTCACTTGCTGGTTGCTGGGAATGGAATTTTCCTGATAAACCATTTGCATGCAAATTGGAATGCAATGAGCTGTGGCTATGCTGGTATTTCATCAACTCCCCCTCGTTGGTTTGCCTAATTTGAACAGGCCTAGGACGCGTGTCACTGAAAATTAATATGGATGCTGTAATAATGTGTGATTGAGAATGCGCATGAAGTACTGTCAGGGTAATATTGGATCTTTTCATCACTCAGACTTGTTGATGAGCAGGAGCGAGGCACGTTGTGATGAATTGGTGCACCAGTAATGTGATGGAGCTCCTTTGCTAGGGAAATTTTCATAATAACAGTGGGTTCTTAGCAGCTCTGTGTTGAGAAAAATAAAACTGTAGTGCCAGGGTTTCATCATTAAAGGAGATCAATCCTTTCTTCCTGGACCCTCCTTCCAGTCTGAGGGGATTAATGTGCAATTGCAGAGCAGTTTCAAAGTTGAAATATATCGCCCAGCCAATGGCAGTGTTAAGATATTTGTATTCATTTTCCTAGGGTCCTGCAGCCCAATAAATTGCCATTGGAGGTTAAATTTGTTCAGGGAGAAAAAAAAAAAAAAAGTAGAAGGAGACCAGAAAGAGCCATTGGGATGAAATGAGCATCTGCGGCAGACGACTTAGAATATTTAATTGCTGCTGTGCTTTTTGAGTAGGTTAGTTGAAATCTCTAGTTTAGCATTTTCCACCCTGTAGTGGGGATTTCAACTGTGACTTCACTAAGAATGGTACACCTTGGTATTGAAGATAACTGTTCAATAGCTTTTAGAATAAAAACCCTAATTGCCCAGCTGTAGGGGTATATTGCTAGCATGGATGTTTGTGTTTGCCTTGTAATTTTGTCATATTTCCCCAGCACAAATGAATTTGTTAGTATTTTTAAGTTTTTAGATAAACCATAAGAATAAGCGGATTTATTATTTTAAAATTCAAGGTGCTCCTTGTGCCCATGTCACTTTTTTTTTTTTTTTTGGTCTCTAACACCATTGTTTCAGTGGGGAGTTAAATGGCCACCATTTGCAGATGAACTATCAAGATGAACTAAAATAACCTTAAGCTCTAAACTGTCTGTTATCATTTTCCCAAATATAAGCAGAAATCTAAGAATTATGTGTCTATATGAAAGACAACTAGTACCCTGGTTCCTGAATCTTGTTTTGCTTTGAGTAGATATGATTTGCCAAATATATATATATATATAAATTAAATGCCCACTTGGGTAAAGTTCTAAGAGTCAGGAAAATAATAAAACCCATTTGTTGTGCCACGTAGAGCCTAGTTTCTGAAGTACAGAATCACTGTTTGTCTTAAAACTTGATAGTGAATATCGTATAGTATAAAGTCTAATGAATTCAGAAATGGTAACCCTGTAGAGAAGGCATGGGGGAAAGGGGTGAGGTAGTCACTATTTTAGGTTTTGTGGGCCGTAAGGTCTCAGACCCAACTATTTAACTCTGCTATTGTAGCACAAAAGCAGCCATAGATGTTATATAAACAAGCGAGCATTGCTGTGCTCCAATAAAACTTCATATGCAAACCCAGGCACAAGCCAGATTCAACCTTCAGGCCATAGTCTTCCCGCTGACCATTGGTCATCAGACTGTTCCGTGTCTCCTGAAGTAGTTGTTTAAAACCATGTATCTTCTCACACATTTTTAAGTTGATGTCTAAAATATTTTAATGTGATATCATCACAAGTTTAAATAGTTGCAAAGATTATGATTTTTGGCATAGTATGTAAAATTTTGAATACATCCAGCAGACACTAAATATCAAAGTCACTTGATAGTCAACCTTTTCTGTTTTTAAAAAATTCATTGGAAGAAATTTTTACCATTTGAACGTTTTTCTTATCTTGAATTTGTACTTTCATTCTGCTTTCCCTACACAATTTTATTTTAACTGTAGAAAATTGATTACCCCATTAAACAGTTTTCAGCAATAAAAATATGTATGTAAATATAAATGTTGAGATTTCCTGTGACCTTAAGGCCCAGCTTTAAAAAATTAATCCTCATTGAGTTATTAAAAATATTAATATTTATTAAAATTACAAATGATAAATTTTAGTACTGTTAAACATACACAACACATATTTATTGAAAATAGGAAATACAGCTTTAATGAATGGGAGTGTCTCCCTAAATAGTTCATGTATTCATGGATAAACATTATTTGTTGCTGAAAGAGACAGAATTTGTCAACAGTTCTATCCTAATTTTTTGTTTTTTATAGATGGATGCTCTCAGGAGTGTTACTCACATGAGAAGATAGATGGGAAAGGAGAGAGTTTTGTTTTAGCAATGTCATTCAAATCTTCAAACTCTTCCCGAGTTACATGACAAAATTCATAGAGTGACATATTGTTAAGGATTACTTTTATGTTTTATCATTAAATAATCATTTTAACAATCTGTCACTGAAACTTATTTTTAATGATCTATCAATTGACAGCGTGATTAGATCCTCCTTCCATTTATTGAAAGCAGTGAATTGGAAACCACCTGCCCTGCAGAATGATGTGATACCTAGGTGTGCACTTTCTAGCATCACATCAATAGTTTGAATTGTCTCTTTATTTGGCTCTCAAGAGATTTTTGTACCCTGGAGTAAAGCACCATAGTAAGATTCTATCTAGTGGAAGAAGACTGAGCAAAAAGGGAGGTAAGAAAGGAAAACTCACAGGAGAGTTCTCAGGCAAATCTGTTTCAAGCTAGAGAACTCATGAAAGTTGCGGAACCAGAAATTGATTCCCTTAAAACCATCTGTGCCTGTGTATCCCTTGGGATTATACCACCCCCCCACCGCCCCCTGACAAGGGTATACATGCTCCAGTTTGTAGACTGCTTATCTAGACAAATATACCTAATGTTCATCAAATAAAAATACTTTCAGTACTGAATCTTGTGAGATTTACTAGAGAAAACAGTAAGATAAAGAAAAGGCAGTTGTAGGGTAGGTTATATAGACTAAATGGATAGATGGACGGATGGATAGATTAGGGGTTGCATTGTTAAATTATAAGTAATTATAAATAATCACTTGTTTGGAAAATAGTTCATCTGAATGCTGAAGGGCCATCAGCCTTTACCCATGACGAGTTTGTGGTCATTCAATTCAAAATTCTATACATGTCCAGGTCTGTCGAAGTAGTTCCTCCCAGTCGGGAAGATCTCCTGGAGAAGGAAATGGCAACACACTCCAGTATTCTTGCCTGGAAAACGCCATGGATGGAGGAGCCTGGTAGGCTACAGTCCATGGGGTTGCAAAGAGTCAGACATGACTGAGCAACTTCACTCACTCACTCAGGAAGTAATGCCAAAAAGACCAGTGAAAGTTTATATATCATATAAGCAAAAGTCATATAAACACTAACAAAAATACGGCATTTTTATAATTTTCATGTGTAATGAAGAACTGTAGTAATCAGTATAGAAAATACCATATATCTTGTTTTAAATTGCTAGGTTTCTGGAAATCAAAAGATTTAGTTGTATCACACAGGTTCACTGCAGTGAGAGGCTAATGTCTCTCCATGATACACTATGATACACAAAAGCTTTTTCACCTGCCAGGAACTTCCCTTTGTGTGGAAGGAGGGGGCACGTGATTCCTGACTAGAGGCCTACCCTTTTTACTACTGCTATCACTTTCTAGGCCATTAATCTCCCCAAAGTATATGAAGCCCATTATCAAACAGTTATCTAATAATCTTACATGGTTAGGTTGTACAGTCAGACACCAGCAGAACTTTGCCGTATTTCACATGAATACGTTTGCTATGTTCTGTATGCCATGAGGGCAAGGGGTATTTTATCCCTCTGTATCCCAGTGGAGGACTGGAAAGTATTTTGAACACTTTTTTTCTTCCATATTACTTTCTGAGCCTTCTACTGAATTGGCCATCTTAACTTATTACGTATAATGAATATAACATAAATATATTTCTATTTTTAATTATCAATAATGCATCTATAGTATTTTTTTCCAATAAAAACTGAAAGCTATGATGCAAAGAACATAATAATTAGATATAGACATTTATTTTGTTTTAATTTCTGGTATGATCAAGGGTTTTTGTTTTTTTTTTTTTAGCAGTATAAGAACTGATTTGTGTTGGAAAGTTGATAATGAAATAACTCCTAGATCACGAACAGCAGAGCTTTCTATTTGGTTGGCTTCATAACGCCAGAGAGGGCACCTCCGTGAAAATCCTTGCTGATAATGGCGTGGCTGATAGTGTGTTTCTAGAGGATCGCTACCCTTCACATGCGTGTGGCGCCGTGCTGTGTTTGACCTTATGCCTTGTGACAGACTCCATCCCAGGTGCTCTGCAGCACTCTGAAAACATACTGCCAGACGGTCTTGTTTTATTGTTTACAGAAGTAGCAAGAAAGTTGCTGTGTGCTGTGCTTTGACTTTCTCAATTACAAGTATCCTTAATAAATAGTCATCGTACCCTTTCCTTGCATGCAAGTGCGGCTGTGAACGGGGGAAACGGGAGCTCACATCTGGTCAACTTAAAGACCTGTTAAAGCCAAACTAGTACAAGATGCCCCAATATTTCACATATATGACATTTAAATTCGAATGTCTCTTCCTTGTGACAAAAAGTTAGAGGTAATAGATTGTCACAACATGACTCCATTCTCATGACAATAGATGTAATGAGATTGTCGGAAACACAAACCTAACTGGGATGCAGTCTGGAGATTCTAATCTAGTTTGGTCCTGCCCAAGAGCTAGATAGCATGTTCTGAGAATTGTATACTCCGTATTTTAAATTTGTAGTGTATTATTGTTTCTTTCCTCTAGGCAGAATTTCTTACCGAGCTGTTGAAGTTGGCTACCTTCATTCTTCCAACAATCGGATTGTGTTTTCCTGTGGTTTTTCAAATATTATTGTATTTAAAATTAAAGATCAAATGTTTTTATCCTGGAATGTGTTGTCTCTCCTCCCTTGGCCCCAGCCCCCAGCATGACAAATTACGGGATTTTTTTGCGCATGTGGGTTTATAGGCTTTTTTTTTCCCCCTCTGTTCTTATAGCCAGCAATACAGGAATGCATAGGAGGCAAATCACTGACCTCTTAGACCAAAGCATTCAAGTGCATTCCCAGTGTTTTGTCATCACGTCGGACAACCGCTACATCCTGCTCTGTGGCTTCTGGGATAAGAGTTTCCGCGTCTATTCTACGGACACAGGTAACCTCATCATTTCTTTATCAGTGACCTCAAGTTTACAACAAGTGGCAGTAAGAGGCTTAAAAGGCTTTCTCATCTCCTCTGTAAAAGCTACACAATTCTAAAATGTGTAAAATATAGTTTTCCCCTTCAAATAATAATCTACTCTATAATCCATTAATAAGTTAACTTCAGAATGTTTGTAAAGGGGCAGGTTTTGGTAGGTTTGTCTCCCAAGCGAATGATTTATTTTGAAGGCATACCCTGGGGTGTAAATACCATATGTACTTGTCCATGCATAATCGTATGGCAAGCGCACACACTTACAGGCGTACTTCCCCATTTTAATATTATTTAAAGGTTATTTTTTCCCCTGGAAATTCTAAGTGAGTGGGTATCTTACCTCCCCCCAGTTCCATTGAATCTTGCTGAAAACTACACCATCGTGAAGAAAGGTAGCTGACTCCTTATTCATTTGCATGCAACTCCCTAAGGGACTAACCAAACTTAAATCACTGTTATTATAGGATATCCAGTCCAATGAATGGTTGTATATTTTTGCATATAGGCAATTATGAACATTGAAAAATTTAATGGAGTCTCTTTAAAGTAGTTTAGAAACTGGTAGAGGATGACATAAACTTATCCTGAATGTGTAGTTGTATATTTAAAATAATTAAAATTAGATAGTAATGCATTAGAACTTAAATACCATGGAGGTAGATAGTTCAACTAAAACAAGGATCTACAAATGATTATATTGATTAAATGTTCTGGGGATAGGAAATTTTTTAAATTGAAATTTCTAATTAACTGTTTTACAGCAAATCCTCTTTCAGTCATGTTAGTAAATCTCTATACAATGTGAGTCCATACTCCTACTTTAGTAAGTATAGTATAGTATATTAAAAAATTAATTCTTGGGTATTCAGGGAGTTTGTCCTAGCTACATTTTGATGATTGTATTATAACCTAACAATGAGAGAGTAGGGAAAATAGTTGAATATGTACTGTGTATAGAATAAACCCTAGAAGTTAGACATGATCTCGTTTAATTTTTGTTTCAGGGAATCAATGACCTAATATTTTTATAATTTACTTCTTTATTCTGGAGGTAGGTTCAGAAAGAGAACATCATTCAGCTCTTCTGATTACTTGGGCTTTGACTAGATGTTTAGGTCCATGATGTTAATTACTGTTGAACCTAAAACTCCCCTGGAATTCTTTAAAAATGCATTGGAGATTGACAAGTTTTCCTAAAATTATTTATTATTATAATAAATTTTCTCTGGCTTAATATTCAAGTTTAAATTTTAACCTTTTCTTTCACTATTAGGGTAATGACAACCTTAGTGTTATTTGACCTCAAACTATGCTCCCTTCTTCACAAACTTTCAGACTAAAATTGTTACATCCTCTCACAAGGTTTTCTTAAACATTCTTTTAGATTCATATTGTTTTTTATACATTGAAAATTATCTTTCAATTTATGCACAGTAAAATTCCTTATTTTGGCCTTTAGTTCCATTAGTCTCAGGGCATTGTATCCAGTTTTGCAACCACCCCCACAGTTAAGACGCAGAGCAGCAGAAAGTCCCCAGAAATGCCTCGGGTTGTCCCTTCGTGGTCAGTTTCTTCCCTCACCTCAGCCTCTTCAGAATTGCTGATATACTCTTCATCTCTGTAATCGTGCCTTTTGCGGAATGTCCTAAAATAGGATCATATATTATGTCAATCTTTGGGTTCAACATTTGAGCCTTTCTGAGTTTGTTGACATTTCATATCATCTTAAAGACACTGAATATTGATATTTATAAATTAAAGCTAACCTCTTTAACCTTTTACTTTAACCTTTGTAAAGTAAAAGCTAACCTTGAGACTTCCCTTGTAGCTCAGTTGGTAAAGAATCTGCCTGCAATGCAGGAGACCCGGGTTCGATTCCTGGGTCAAGAAGATCTCCTGGAGAAGGAAATGGCAACCCACTCCAGTATTCTTGCCTGCTGCTGCCGCTGCCAAGTCGCTTGAGTCGTGTCCGATTCTGTGCGACCCCTTAGACGGCAGCCCACCAGGTTCCCCCGTCCCTGAGATTCCCCAGGCAAGAACACTGGAGTGGGTTGCCATTGCCTTCTCCAATGCATGAAAGTGAAAAGTGAAAGTGAAGTCGCTCAGTCGTGTCTGACTCTTAGCAACCCCATGGACTGCAGCCCCCCAGGCTCCTCGTCCATGGGATTTTCCAGGCAAGAGTGCTGGAGTGGGGTGCCATTGCCTTCTCTAATTCTTGCCTAGAGAATCCCGTGTCCTGGCAGGCTACAGTCCATGGGGTTGCAAGAGTTGGACATGACTTCAGCAACTAAGCCACCACCCCCAAAGCTAACCTCACTTTTATATAATACTCATAATAAAATAATTTTTATAGTCACACAGTTCTCTAGAATTTATAAAATATCTTCTTTCTCATATATGATATTGTGTCAGCCTCACAGTAATCTTAGAAAATCAAATGGGTGTCCATAGGCCCATTTTTTCAATGATGAAATCAGGGTTTGAAAAACTTAAGTAACTTGTTGAAATTTGCATAGGTGATGGTGCTAGACCTGGGCATTGGAGGTCTTCTGACCTCAGATGTGGCATCTTGGTGATTAGTCCATGTTATCTCATACAAGTGTTACCCATTTAAAATCTAGGTTCCTAGAATGTCTGCCATGTTACTTTAGACTTAATAAACTAGATGGCATTCCTTTCTCTCTTTCCAAAAACCTTCTACTTCATTGTTTTTTAAAATGTGCACAAATGTGTGTATGTATAAAACACTTTCATAAGAAAGTAGTCTCATTTTAAACTTCATTTCAGTGGGACTGAGCACGTATACCAAAAATACGTATACTTTCCAGGAAAGCTTTGAAGAAACTCTCATATGATAATTCTAATACCTTTCTTAATATCTTGTATACAAACTCTGATGCAAATTTTATTTAAAATTATTTAAATTTTAAACGTGTCAGTGTCTTCATGATGATAGGAATATTAAATGTTTTCTCCTAAGTTTAGCAGAAAAATTGTATGATCAATAATATATAATGGCAGAGCTATCACAAGTGTTGAATTCAATTATATTTTGGCACGTAAGCCAAAAAAAAAAATCCTTCTCTTATTAGATTTGGCGGGGTGGGGAGGTGGGGGTAGAGAGAAACATGGTTGTAGCAGGAAATTCTTTAAACATAAATCATGTTTTCAAGACACAACCAGAGCAGCAGAGGCAACAATAAAACCTTCCCCCGGCAGTAGGAATTATTTTCAGGCCACATTTTAGATTCAGTGGTGCA
Organism: Oryx dammah; assembly: GCF_014754425.2. NCBI lineage: Eukaryota > Metazoa > Chordata > Mammalia > Artiodactyla > Bovidae > Oryx > Oryx dammah. The sequence goes on from NW_024070196.1 coordinate 7,554,231, forward strand.
GAGTCCCAAGCTTGAATTTTTTTTTTTTTTATTTGTAGCACAGCTGTCAAATAAAACATTAACTAGAAAATTTGTTCTGTCAAAAAAAGGATATTCTAGTGCTTGTGGTAATATTTGATATTAGTGTGTGGAGAGGTGGACTGGTATTAAAGGAAACAAAAAATAAAGCTTGAGGAACACTTATGAGATTATCAGAAAATAATTTACCAAAAAGAACAGCAGGTATTTATATGCTGTGATTTATTTAGAAGAAGTGAACCTCCACCTCATAGCAATAACAAATATTGCTGAGGAACACTGCCAGACAGGAAAAAGCAAACTGAAAAAAAAATAATAATGTTTTCCAGAGTTGAGCCCAAAGTATAAATTGTGGAGAATGAAGTTAATTTGTATTAAAACATGAAACTCTTTAGATGTAAATACTTAACTGTCACTCCCTCATCTCACTCTTCCCTGACACCCAGGCTCAGTTTGTTCTCTCCTGTTTTTCTCACTGCTCCTCTCCTCTTTTCTAGTAGTTAATACTAGTCACAGTTACATGTCTGTTTCTGTTTGTTTAATGAGGGCAGGAACCGTTTCTCTGTTTGCCACTATATACAAGCCCGAAGATCTAATGCTCGGCACTTGGTAGGTGCTCAGTAAATGTTTGTTGAATGAAAAATAAGTGTGATAACTTTTAGGGGCAAAAATTAAAACACTAGGAAATTTTAATTAAAAAAACCACAGTCTGAATATACATGTTCCTAACACTGACATTGTAGACATAGAATGATGACTTAATTATTGAGAAGTAACAAATTATTATGTGTCTTGAGAAATTCTGACAGTCTTTTTAATCCATCCCACTTTTGCAGCTAAAACTTTCCCCTTTGTTCTCACTAGCTGGAAACTAAGCAGGTTACCAAGCAGACAGTTGCTCTTTCGCAGGCCTCCTGGTGTACGTGGAGCATTTCGGTTTTCTTTTTGCCACAGACCTCACATACCTAGATGTATTACTTTGCTCATCTTCACTTCTACAGCCCACTGAATTGATGGTTGTCAAATCTTACATAAGTCTACTCTAAATAACCTATTTAAATCACTTGTATAGTTGACATGCTCTGAGCATTTAGCATAGGCTGAGGCAGAAGTCACTATACATACTCTGTGATCAAAAACATAATCACATTATGGGGTGTTCAGTATTTTCAGTAGTTAAAACTCATGATTTAGCTTTCACTTTTCTAGTTAGTACTTCTTTCCTGATGGCTCAGACAGTAAAGAACCTGCCTGGAAAGCAGAAGACACAGGTTTGATCCCTGGGTCAGGAAGATCCCCTGGAAAAGGGAATGGGTACCTGCTCCAATATTCTTATCTGGAGAATCCCATGTACAGATTCGCCTGGTGGGCTTCAGTCCATGGGGTTACAGAGTCTGACACACCTGAGCGACTGTCACTTTCTAATTTGTAGTAAGAGTACATTGAGCTACCTTTTGTCTCATCCTTAGTTAGGTCTTCCCTCTAATCTAAGTCCAACCATTTTACCACTAAACCTCTCTACTTTGTCCTTTGTATAAATTGGAAATGATAAAAAATTATTATATTTTTAATATTTAATTTTCTTTTTCTTTTCCATTTTTTAATTCTAGAAAGTCTTGAGTTCTTATATTTTTTATTAATAAAGTTAATTTTTAAAATGAAAGGTTCTGGTGTTAATTTAAAAGATTGGAGAAATTCAAAAGTGAACATTTTTAACACTTATTAGTTAAAATACCTGCTTTGACTAAAGTCTTTTTCCATAGGAGACAAAAGTATACTTTATCGATTTCGCAGTTTGAGAATGATATGAATCTTTCTTAAGTTACTATTAGAACACTACAGACAAGGGAAAACACTGTATTTGACTTCCCATCTGATGTAGATGAAGCAATATTTTATTTCTAAAGTTGCAGACTTTGTAATATGCTTTGGGTTTATTTAAATCAATAATGTAAAAAATTTAGTGGAAATACTTTTAGTTGTATTTATTATCTTGAAAAATTAAATACATATAGATACCAATGCTTAGTTGAGACCTTAAGCTTTTGATAGGCTGTGATCTGTTCCAAGTTAAACATATAAACTTTGGGGGCATACTAATTTTTTTCCAGCTTAATGGTTTTTATCTTGAACATCTGAATTGTATTTTTATGACCCCACCGAAATGCTTATTTGAAAAAAGAAAAGCATTCATGCTGAATATTAAAGGTAGACATTCTATGACATTAATTTTTAGATTCTGTAGACATTTCAGAGAGAAACGTTTGCCAGAAACTGCTCAGAGTAGAAGAGCTGCTATAGCTATTTAATTCTTTAGACAAGTTTGTATGAATTACAAATACCGTATCTGATTAAGCAAAAAATCGAAAAGGTAGGACCTTTACTTTTTTCTGACACTGTTACGTGAGCAGTTCATCCTGTGCTTGACATCCTAAATATATGGTGAGTTTACTGGGTGCCCCCTCCCCAGTCATTACTGGTAAACTGTCATCTTAATTTCCCTTCTCCTCAGGAGTTTTCCTCATTCAGACAGTTAAAGAAAGAATCACTAGCTCAAATTGCAGTCACAATATATTAGTCCTTTTATCAAAATTTAGCTCATGTAATCCTGATTTGAAAAGCAGAAACTCTTGGATGTGGTTTATACTGTCTTTGTGTAGATCACTTCAGAGAAGAGAAGGAATAAATTGCCTTTACTGATTCAGAGATAGGTTTGTATTAGTGAAGTCTGAGTGATGGAGTACTTACAGAAAGGCAACTAAGTTTTGCTTTGTTTTGAATCATCTAGAGTAACTTAATAAATTGTTGAAATGGTTCCAAATAAGGGTTCTCTTGAGTCTCCTTTAATCAGTAGACATAATTCATTTGTAATTCCTATGAGCTATGTATAATAATATTATTAGTTGAAATAGTTTTAACATATGTCTTTCAAAAATGTTACTGTCACTGTTCAATTGATTCTTTTTGTTGTCATTAATTATTCAAAGAAAACTTTTAGGTTGGACCAGATCGAATTTTATTATAAAATCTGAATTATCAGAATATGAGTTAATATAACTTCATTATCTTCTTAAAAGTTAAACAATCACTGGAAAGTTTTTCAGTTTTTTAAAATAGCAGTTTAAAAGAAACTTGTTTTGTATTTCAGGAAAATTGATCCAAGTGGTGTTTGGCCATTGGGATGTCGTCACTTGCCTCACTCGTTCGGAGTCGTATATCGGGGGAAATTGCTACATTCTGTCAGGGTCACGTGATGCAACCCTTCTGCTCTGGTACTGGAATGGAAAAAGCAGTGGTATTGGAGATAACCCGGGCAGTAAGTACAATTTATAAGTAAACTTTTACAAGTGATGTATAATAACATTTTGCAGTGAGGTTTTACCTATTTCATCATGCGTGGTGAAAGTGAAACTGAAGTATCAAATAATTTTAATTTCTTAGTTATAATTTAAGAAAGCTCTAGATAACCTTGTTATTAACATTTTGTGACCAATGATAATCCAAATTCAAGGATAAAATCTCATTTTCATGTGTTTGGTTATTCTTATCTGAAAATGCTAGTTCTTCGTTGGAAATGGCTATCACCAAATAAAATAGAAGAGTTTAATTCACAAACAATAAGATATAATGCAAAAGAGCAATCACATATTGTTTATTGAATTCCTATTTCAAAGGGCAAAAAAATTATAATTTTATGGAAACAAACCAGTGTTTAGAAAAAATATGCTTTCATTTACATATTAAAAGATAAAACAGGTCATAAAAGGCCAATATGGAATATTCAAATTGGTTGTTGGTTTCTCAAATGGGAAATGAAAATGTTCACCAACAGCCTTAAACATCTTTATGAAACTATGCTGAAGGCAGTAAAACAAAAAATGTGTAACCATTTAAAATTGTAATTCACAGAAGGCAAAAAAGGAAGCAGCTACCATTAAAACCAATCGCACACAGCTGCAGAAAAGAAATGGCTTTAGAAAAACACATTAAGAAGTAGGAAAAAACAATTAAAAGGACCACCTGAAAAATGAGAATTTAATTAAAATGATTATGACAACACTGAAGAGATCCTGCAAGAATAGCATTATATTTTTTATTTCATAGGTAGAGCATTTTAACTGCTCTTAAATATTTAGTTTCTTAATTTAAAGCAAGCTGCAGTTTGTTTGGCTAAGGAAGGATCACGGTATTGCTGATTACCTGAATACTGTGATACTTCCATCTGTCACTCAGTCCCAAGTTATAAAACAGCCTGATTATGTTTAAGTCCATCATATTTTGAATTGACTTATTAAAGCTGTGCTTATTAAATGTATATTATTTGTATGAAAGTGAAACCTTTTTAAAAAATTTACTCAAGAGCCAGTACAGTTTTAAAAGAAGTATATGCAAAGTATTTTTACCAACACTGTTTCTGCTTTGTATATATTATGTTTGGTGTGATGGTGAATCAAAGTTTTTATCTTATGAAACTCTAATATGTATTTCTTATTTCAAAACATGGATAATTCCCTACACAAATTAAATGTGAAAAGTAACTTTACGGCTTTGATACTATGGGTAATAGTAGTCAGGGCAACTTCAGTGTGTGTGCCTGTTTAGGGAGGTTAGTGTGTACATGTGAGTATTTCACGTATTTACACAACATCTCCATTTTAATATGTAATTAAAAGTAATGATTTTAAATTTGTAAGCTTCAGGGAACTTTGGTTTTCAGATTGTTTTGGGAAGTGCTCCATGTTCTTTTCTTTATGGAGCCTTATTTTCTGTTCCTTCCTCCTTTCTGGCCTTTTAAGATGAGCGACTACTTTCAATTTCCTTTTTCCCTGTTTCTATAAACTCAGTTATTGAGATTCACTAAACTGTCTCAGACAAACCTAGATTTGACACAGACAATAAGCATACCATTTTGTTATTTATGTGAAAATATTTAGGAAGAACTTTGCTTTAAAATAGTGTGAAATGTTTCATGCACACATAGCAATCCAAATGAAAAAAAAATTTGTTCTTTTTTTTTTTTTCTTTTACTTCCTTGACCTAACCTTGTTCTCTATGTCATTACTAATGGGTATTTTGAAAAGTAGCTAAAGGCTTTCTAGCTACACTTAATGTGTAATTGTTGTTACATTTCAGAAATTTAAGTGTATTTTAAAATAAATGTATTTTAGAAATACTCAGCTTTTCTAGAAAGGATAAATGTATATATTTAAATACCTTGTAAATCAACCTAAAGATGATTTTTTTATGTGCATGATATTATAAAAGTGAATCAAGCAGGACTGACCAAATCCTGGAGTTTAGAGTAAGGCAAAGCTAAGTTCTATGCTTTGCTGTGCTGTCTTGTCCGTAAAATGAAAGCAGCGATAGTAACTGGCTTAAGGTGTTATCAGAAGCACAGACTGCTTCAGAGCAAATAAATCACCACACGAACACCATCTTGCTGGTATTAGAGTATATATTATAATGTTATATTTTCCATAGAGCACTTCATCTATACCCTCTCATTGTCTGCAGTATGGTGGACATTAACTCCTAGTAATGCTGGTAATGAAAGGAAAAAAAATAAAAGAATAAACTTAACAGCACATCTAATAAAAATTTTAGAGAATTGTAATGACTCTTGATAAATTAAATTATCTTTCTCACAGTGAACCTCATCCTTTTGGGTCCTTTTGTAATGTCCCAACTGAATTTTGCTTTAACTTTGAAGGGTGAATCTGAGAAAAAGACAAATAGGCACTTTTTCATATAATGAGAATTTCCACACATTAGAATGGAAAAATGAATAAACCACTGTAAGCTTTTCAAAAGAAAATGACAAACAAAACAAAGACATTTGTGCTGCATGTGAACTGTTTTAAGCACTAATGCAAGCTGGTTCAGATTTTTTAAGCCTGTGGCTCATTGATGGCTCCACAATACAGCCGCTGAAGTCTCAGATTTTTGGATGAAGAATTTTAGATTATGCTTGCTTCTATGTTGTATCTCTTGGATGAACTGACATTTAAGAAATAGCCAGACTTTTATATACATAACTCCGACGTGGTCTGTAGATACATACAGTGCCTCAACTTAAAGTTTTGAATTTAGACTTTTCTCTTGCTTGGAAAGAAAATGGGTAATTTTACAAAAAAAAAAAAAAACAAAAACTAGACTATTGCCTTTCCTGCATTTTATAGGTCTCATCCAAGCATATAACTTATTTATTTCAAAAATCATAAGAATAAGCTAGTAATTTTACTTGCTAGTGTCATAAGCCTATGGCATTACCTACAAATCTAATGTTAGTGCTGTATGTAAAGTTGATAGCTTTATTAGTTGTTTTTTTTTTAACTCATGTTATCTAGAGTTAATAAGCACATTACTCAGGCAAAATCATGCTAATTCAAACTGGATAAAACCTGTATATAGTATAATATGAGGCTTTTAAAAGGATGCACATGTTTTATGAAATCTGACTAGGTTATATAGCAAGAGCCTTGTTTTCCTGTATGACAGATAGTTTTTCACTTTTGACTCTATTGTCTGTGATAGTTATCTCCTGTGGAATGCAGTTTTCTTAATGAGAAGAAAAATTAAGATAGGATTCCATTTAGTTGTGGATTTTTAAAATAAAATTAACCAAGAACATTTCAAAAAAAGACGTTTTCTGCATGAAAGCATATCTCTCTTTGCCCTCGTACCCTTTGTGTTTAAAACTGGATTTTGTCCACCAAAATGCTTTCCTGGAGTACTCATTTTTCCTTCACAATAATGCTATCCAGACTGCACATTTCCAAATTTTGAAGAAAATGTTCCCTGATGCATTCAATTGACATTTAAATACTTTAAACTTTAAAATGATCTTGTAATCAAAATGAAAATTCACAGAAGAGTTATTCACCGTTTTTGTATTGTATTAGATCATAAACTTAAAATCAAATTCTCATTAAGCGTCTAAATGTAAGTGCTTATTAAGCATTTTTAGGTATCTGAGTAATTTTTTTTTAAGTCACAGTTGAATAGCTTTAGAAACAAACAGTCGCTGACTATGAGGTGTTGCATAGACGGTGTGCATAGTATTTCAGTAAAGTAGTTTTCCATTCTCACATTCTGTTTTTGATTTGATTGAAAGGTGGCATTTTTTTTCTTCTTTGCAATCAGACATGCTAATCTATATCAGCTTTCTCCCTTATACGAATGGCGTCTGCTGGGAAAAAAAAAAGTTTTTCTCATAACAAGATTCTGTTAAGAATATTTCAGCACCATTAATTAGAAAGAAGGTTTTATTAACCATAAGGCTAGCACTAACAGACCACAGAGCTGTTTTTTAAAGTACTGTATGCCATGGCTGCCCTGCTTTTTCTCTGTCGAAAACTTCATTTTGTTACACTCTCATCAATCACTTAAGTCATTACCGTAAATCCTATAGTTGTTAATTTTACTAGTATCACCCTAATGAGACATCCCTGCTATAATGAAAAATGAATTCTAACTTTAAGGCATTCTAAATTTTTTTTTAATGAATTTAGAATGATCTTGCCATGTAACCATAAATACCACTGATATACATACGACTACTCATCAAGTCTTTAAGAAAAGTGGTATCACAGTATGTCCAGGTGTGACTTATTTACTGGTTGTCTCTGTGCACATGTGCTTATGCATATGTATATTTTTGCGCACATATTTAGGAATTATGTTCTTTTTATGATAAAGCCTACTACGCTTTACTGAAGCTACCGATAAATCCTTATTCTTTGTCTTGCCAGAATATAGGTGGATGTGATACAAGAAGTAAGCGTCCTAGAGCGCCATCTGCTGGACTCATTGGGGGGCTTGATAGCTCTGAAAATCAGTACTTGTTAAAACAGGTGTACTTTGTTTTAATTGCCTGTGGTGTAGTATTTATGGTTCAAAAATGTCAAGATATGTACATCTGTGTTGAACTGTATGAGTTTGTAAAAGAAATAACATTCTTTCTTCTTTTGCCCTGCACTAACCTGGATTTGGACTGTTATAATCAATATTTTGTTTAAGGAAAAAGTAAGCACGATATATACCTAATGAAACAAAGCATCACAGTTTGTAATGAGAAGAACTCTTATCTTATTAATCACAGGTCTTCAGTAGGCTACAGTTGGAGGAAATTGTTTGGATGATATTTTAACTTTAGCTTCCTTATGTTCACAGCTACTATGAAAGCAGTGTTTGAAACGGTTTTTTATATCTGGGATATGACTCAACCTGATTCTTTGTCTAGAACATGGCTTCTTCCATATATATCTCATCAAGAACATTCCTTGTGGTTTGCGCTATTGCACTAAGATTGCCCTGTATTTCCCCTTTTTCCTTGAAGAATTCATCAAGCATGGTTTGAAGCAATATGTTGGCAGTGTTCAAGTTCAGGTGACATTAAGACTATGTCTATGAAATTCTCCAGAAGGGCCAGGATGTTTGGTGCCCCATGATGTAATGCAGGCCCTCCTGTTCCAGCAAAACAACTCTGTATTTACTGCTTGTAACTAATAGTAGATGTGGTAAAAGGAATTATATTCATATGGCAAATGAATACAGCCTTAATGTGCACCATATGCAGAGTGGTGGGGTGATGTGCCAATATATCACATTTATTTACCTTGTTTAGTTGCAGGAAAAAATGACTTTACCATTCAACCCATGGGTTCTTGCCATATAAATATGAGAACAGAAGAACAGATGATTTATCCCTTCAAATTGGAACTGGGTATCTTCATACGAACACTTTAATAGTGCAACACCAAAGAAAATTGCCTAATACTTTATGCTCAGATAGGAAATTTAATTTCAAACAACGGCGGGAATTACCCATTAGCTAGAAGCTACAAATTTTCTATAGTCAATGAAGTGTAGGCTCTCAAAGAAAACTGTGACTATGTCTCCTCTCATTTAACTGAGACTGGATGTACTCTGAAATTTCAAGCTACTTCCTCCCCTCTCTTCCTTTTTTAAGCCTAAAGTCAGGAGTCTTCTGCTTTTAGAATGTTGTGTGTGGGATGTATATTATTGTAGAACTACTAAGGACATGGTTAATGAAGACCTCCTGCAACAACATATTAGGTTGACTTTCAAAGAGTTTGCTGCTTTAGAGAAATTATACGACATCTTTGTGCATATGTACCTTACATTGTGCTTTAGATAGTCCTGAGAATTCGTGAACAGAGACACGTTTTTATATGAAATTAGGTAGTAAATGTCCCTGATGGTTTCTTTTACAGTTGCCCTGTTATTAAAAGTAATTTTTTTCATATTCAAATGGGTTTGGTCAAACTTTGTATTTTGGATTTGAAGTGGTTTTTGTTTTGTTGCTTTTATTTATTATTAAATGTATTTATTTTTAATGGAAGGGTAATTGCTTTACAATATGGTATTAGTTTCTGCCATACATCAACATGAATCAGCCGTAGGTATACATATGTCCCCTCCCTCTTGAACCTACCTCCCACCCCTCCCCACTCCCTCTGGGTTGGGGAGAACCCTGGTTTGAGTTCCCTGAGTCATACAGCAAATTACACAGGGAAGAAAATCCTTAGAATTCCTTCTGCCTCTCATGGCTTAGGTCTTCATGACCCTTGAGCTTTTTAGTTTTTATTCTCATAGCTTACAACTTTCTACAGCTGAGAGAATGCTTTATATTTCCTCAGGGTGAGCAGGGTTGGGAAGTTTCTGTTTTTTTAATTGAGATATAGTTGGCATCTAACATTATATGCGTTTCAGATGTACAACATCATGATATTTGTATAATTGCAAAGGATCACCACAGTATCTAAATAACATCCATCACCACACAGCTACACTGTTTTTTTCTGACATGAGAACTTTTAAGATCCACTCTCTCAGCAACTTTCAAATATACAATATAGTATTATTAAATGGGCTTCCCAGGTGGGTCAGTGGAAAAGAAGCCGCCTGCCAGTGCAGGAGTCAGAGGAGATGTGAGTTCCATCCCTGGGTCGGGAAGGTCCCCTGGAGGAGGAAATGGCAATCTACTCCAGTGTTATTGCCTGAGAAATCCCATAGACACAGGAGCCTGGCAGGCTACAGTCCATCGAGCCAAAAAGAGTTGGACACAACTGAGTGACTGAGCGTGATTGTTAACTATATTCACCATACTCTACATTAAATTCCCAAGACTGACTCATTTTGTAAGTGAGTTTGTACCTTTAGACCACTGTTGCCCGTTTTGCCCACTTTCCACCTTTGGCAGCCACCTCTGGCAGTCTGTTCTCTGTATCTTTGAAGTCAGTGTTTTTTGTTTTTAAAGTTCTACACATAAATGAGATCATAAAGTATTTGTCTTTGTCTGACTTATTTTACTTATCATAATGCCCTTAAAGTCTATCCATATAGCCACAAATGGCAGGCTTCACTTATTCTTTATGACTAACATTCCACTGTGTGTGTGTAGTGTTTCGTCTGTCCGTTCATCCAGCAGTGGATACTTAGGCTATCTCCATGTCTTGGCCATTGTGAATAATGTTGCCGTGAACATGGGGTGCAAAGATCTTCGTGAATTAGTGTTTTCGTTTATACCTAGAAGTGAACTTGCTGTTTTAATTTTTTGAGGAAACTGCATACTGTTTTCTATAGTGTTTGCACCAATTTACGTTCCTACCAACAGTGCACAAGGATTCCCCTTTCTCCACTTTCTTATCAAAGCTTGTTATTTCTTCTCCTTTTCGTAAAGCCAGTCTAGCAGATGTGAGGGTATCTCACTGTGGTTTGCATTTCCTTGGCTATAAGTGATGTTGAGTTACCCTTTTCTGTACTTCTTAGCCATCTGTATGTATTCTTTGTAAAAAAAAAAGTCTATTCAGATCCTCTGTCCGTTTTTAAGTTAGATTGTTCTCTTGATGTTGAGTTATGTGAATCCTTCCTGTGTTTTGGATATTAACCCTTTTCAGGTATTATGATCTGTAAATATTTTCCCCCATTCCATCTGTTGCTTTTTCACTTGGTTGATCGTTTCCTTTGCTGTCCAGAGGTTTTTAGCTTGATGTAATCTCACTTGTTTATTTTTTGCTTTTGTTGTCTTTGCTTTTGGTGTCAAATCCAAGTGTTTCAAATTGCTAAAGATGTGAAAATCCTCTATACTTTTCACTAATGCCTTAGTTATGTATCTTTAACAAATGTTAAAAATGTTAAGGAGGACAAATTACAAAGAATTTTATGTGACTTGGATATTTAGGATAGATAGATAAAAAATAGTTATCCATTTTTGTTTTTGTATTTATAAGAATCATAATATTAAACATCAACAAATATGGATAAGATTTCAACAACTTTTCTAAGTATCTACATTCTTTTTGGAGGCAGAGTTTTATAATGTTGATGTTTCCAGACACACATATGCAACTACAGAAGCTATCAAAGAATTAGAGCCAAAGACAAGGCTGTCTGTGGGGAATTGGCAAGTGAAAAATCTGGAAAAAACTAGGATAAAAGAAGTACACAAGTAAAGTTTGATGTGTCCAGATGATGGAAGACTGTATAGCCATTAATGTATTATGAATTGTGATATTGACATGAAAGTATATGCTCTCTGAATTGGTAAGTGTAAGAGATCACCAAACTATTTTAAATATTTGTGTCGGTAAGTGGATACTTTGTATACTGTGTATTGCTGTTGTTCAGTTGCTCAGTCTGTGCAACTCTTCACGATCCTATGGACTGGAGCACACCAGGCTTCCCTGTCCTTCACTGTCTCCCAGAATCTGCTCAAACTCATGTCCATTGAGTCAGCGATGTCATCCAACCATCTCATCCTCTGTCGCCCACTTCTCCTCCTGCCCTCAACCTTTCCCAGCGTCAGGGTCTTTTCTAAGGAGTTGGCTCATCGCATCAAGTGGCCAGAGTATTGGAGCTTCAGTTTCAGCATCAGTCCCTCCAATGAATATTCAGGGTTGATTTCCTTTAGGATTGACTGGTTGGATCCCCTTGCTGTCTGAGGGACCCTCAAGAGTCTTCTCTGGCACCCCAGTTCAAAAGCATCAATCCTTTGGCACTCAGCCTTCTTTATGGTCCAACTCTCACATCCATACTTGACTACTGGAAAAGCCATAGCTCTGACTATATGGACCTTTGTTGTCAAAGTGATGTCTCTGCTTTTCAATATGCTGTCTAGGCTAGAAAAAAGTCTGAAATAATAACTGGTTCAATGCATGATACTGGATGCTTGGGGGTGGTACACTGAGATGACCCAGAAGGATGGTACAGGGAGGGAGGAGGGAAGGAGGTTCAGGATGGGGAACACGTGTATACCTGTGGCGGATTTATGTTGACATATGGCAAAACCAATACAATATTGTAAAGTAATTAACCTCCAATTAAAATAAATAAATTTATATTTAAAAAAGAAAAAAGAAAAAAAAAGCACAAGAAAGAAATAATAATAACTGGTAAATGTAAGTAATGGTCATTTTAGGTAGTGGAACTTAGAGGCATTTTTTCATTTTATTCTTCATAATTTACTAAATTATATGAATGCTTTATAATGAGCATATATAATTTTGATAGTCAGAGACAATAAATAGATTTTACTGGGTAGGAAAATACCTAGTTATTGTAATGTACCTTCCCTTCCTGCTCTCAGCTCTATGCTCTGGCTATATCAGAATTAAATGGAGCGTTAGACAAGGTTGGCGAATCTAAGAAAAAGAGGAATGGGAGAAATCATAGTCTACTTTCTAGAAATGAAGGTATATTTTCCTCCCTGACAGGAAAAATAGTAATAAGAACTACTTCTAATTGGTATTTATGTGTCACAGGATCAGATATTGTACTTTTGCTACAAAAAGGTGTGTGCAACAGAGGGTGAAACTATGCATCATCCTATTGCTGCTAGCTGGTGTTTACTGAGTGCTCCCTACATGTAGGCACAGCTTCAGCACTTTACATAGTAGCTCATTAATCCTCATGGTAGTCCTGGTATTGAGTGTGTGTGTGTATGTGCAGTCGTGTTGGACTCTTTGCAATCTCACAGTCTGTAGCCCACCAGGTTCCTCTGTCCATGAGATTCTCCAGGTAAGAATACTGGAGTGGGGATTCCTTCTCCTGAGGCTCTTCCCAACTCAGGGATCAAATCCACATCTCTTGCGTCTCCTTCATTGGCAGGCGTATTCTTTACCACTGAGCCACCTGGGCAGCCCAGTCCTGTTGTTATCCTTGTTTTACAGATGAGGCACAGAGAGAATATTAGTATGCCTCTACTTTCTAGATCTTTCTAGAACTGTGAGAACTTACTAGATTGAGGGCAGGAGGAGATTGCTTACATGTACTAGTTATCATTCCAGACTTTTTTCTATGCCTAGACAGCATATTAAAAAACAGAGATATCAGTTTGACAACAAAGGTCCATCTAGTCAAAGCTATGGTTTTTCCAGTAGTCATGTATGGGTGTGAGAGTTGGACCAGAAAGAAGGCTGAGTGCCGAAGAACTGATGCTTTCGAATTGGGGTGCTAGAGAAGACTCTTGAGAGCCCTTGGACAGCAAGGAGATCAAACAAGTCAATCCAAAAGGAAATCAACTGGAAGGACTAATATTCACTGGAAGGACTAATGCTGAAGCTGAAGCTCTAATACTTTGGCCACCCAATACAAAGAACTGACTCCTTAGAAAAGACCCTGATGCTGGGAAAGGTTGAGGGCAGAAGGAGAAGGGAGCAACAGAGGATGAGATGGTTGGACAGCATCGCTGACTCAATGGACATGAATTTGAGTTCTCATAGTTTTCATCGTTCTAGTAAGACCTATGAGCTTCAAAACCCAAGGGAAGGGAAGCATAGCTAGCAAAATAGAGCCTGGATTCAAACCCAGGCACTCTAGGCCAGGAGCGCCATTCTTACCTACTAAACCGGACAGCATTTTAAATTTCATTTCATTGGATCATCAACTGTGGAAAATTTGATGCAACTTTGTCACTAAAGCACTCTTAGTATTTGCAGAAGATAATTTTATTACCTCTAGCAATCTCTAGTTAGTATTGAGTTCTTACAAAATGTCATGGTAAGGTTTTGTACTTTTTAAATACTATTACACATGTTAGGATTATACTTTATGTATACAATTGTAGGTATATACTCACACAAGTACACTTATTAATGTAGTCTTAGAAGATGATTCCATTGTCATAAACTTTTCTTTATATAAGTTCATATAAATTTATATGATATATATATATATAGTATATATCATAGAAAGGGGAAAGGTTATAAATCAAGAACTTAGTATTATTGAGTTTTAAACCAACATTATACTGTCTTATATTAATAATTCTAATAATATTTACAAGAGGAAGCTACCAGATTTTATTGTTGGTTGTCAATATTCTAAATGCAGCCATGACTTGTTTTCTGTAATGTATATGTTCAACAAAATCAACATGTTTTCAAAACAGTGGAAAAAATCCATAATGAAAGGAAAAGAGGAGGAAAGGTTGGTAGAGATGGTATAAATAGACCAAGTCTTAAATAATTTCTCTTTGTATAATTAAAATGTAGTGTTATCATTCCAATTGAAAAAATAGAAAGTTATTAGAAAGAAACATTTAACAACTAACCTCATCTGCTTCACAAAAACCATTTCCTCTCTTGATTTACCATTATGGTGAGCCACATGAAAAAGCTTAGTCTTCAATTTTCAGATGAATTTTTTCATTGATGGATGCTTTATAGTAATCAAATGTAATTAAAATGGAATAAAAGATGTGCAAAACAGAAGTATCCAGTTTTAGGAAATGGCGAGTATATATAGTACTTAGATTTTCTGAAACCTGTATATATGTAATAATTATATATTTAGGTCCTTAAACAAATTTACATTTTCTTTCAAAATAAATACTCTATTGAAGTGGTTTTTTTTAAAGCAAGGTTTCATATTTTGTTTTATGTCTCTAAGAGGTCAGGTGGGTATTAGCTTTTGCTAACCTGGACAATTATATTGTTTGTTTTTATTTAAAAACCTTATTAGTTGATGGTAAATACTTATTTTGTATAAAAATTAAGTCGTAATAGTTTGGACTTCAGTGCAGCTTTTTGATCTTTCCAATAATAGATATTTATAATTAGGCTTATAGTAGGGTCAACAAAAGCTTATCCAGTGGCCATTTAAAATCAAATCATTTACATATACAGGGTCCTATTTTCTTGCATTTGTTTCCACAGTGCATTGCACATAATACTCAGTAAATGTTACGTTAAAGTGAAGGAGTTAAAGTGAATGAGTAAACAAATGGGAAATGTTAACCTCTGTCCCAGGAGTAGTTAAACTTAAGTTTTAATTGAAAGAGTTAATTGTACTTCTATAAAACTAAAAATAAGGAAATGTTGACCTCCTCTTCATTTCATGATAGATGGTATGAAAATGGTAAATGAATGAAGTGGATTCTCTCTGCTAGTAACAACGTACTTCAGCTGTTAATGAGAACTTTGCAGTGCCTTTTGAAAGTAATTTAATTTTCATTAAGACTGAGGAGATGATGGCCAAAATACCAAGAACTTTATTCATTTTTAAAAACGCAAGTCAAAGTTTGCCAGAAATAGGTGTCGGGGCTATTTTTACCTGGCTTATTAATTCCCTTTGCCTTAATGGATACAGATCTTTTGAAATATTTTTCTCATTGGATATTTATGAACAGGATACCAGAGAAATTAGTTTCCTCCGTCTCTTCTTTCAAGTATAACTTTAAGTGGTTCAGAGTCCATTTGATGAAGAAATACATTTAGTGTTATGAGAGCACCAAAGAAACACATTTAATAGCAGCATTTGTTATTCTGCCTAATGGTGTAAAACATTTCACCTAATATTTTAAAACATAGGTCCAATATAAATGCTTAATGGGTATTATGGAGCTCTTGTTCTGCTTAAATGAAACTTGGGTTGTTATAATGGCGTCTGTAAGTTAGTAACTGATATTCCCTGTTATGTACTGAGAAAAGCACATCTGTAAAAACTGATGTGTCCTGGTGTTTGTGGCAGGATTTGGGCTGTCTTTAATCTCCTTTGACTTGTTCATCTTCCTTTAAGGCCATCCATAAAGATGCACTGAGTGTCCTTTTCAGCCTTTGGTTAGGATTTGCATCAGTAGTCATAAACCTGCTCTCCGGACAAAGACACCCTTTCCTTTGAAGTAATTGCTCAAGCTTTTCAAAGCAGTCCAAGAAGTCTATTCTCTTTCTCTTTTTATTTTTCTTTAAGAAGAGTTTGAAGTGTAGCCCCTTAAACTAGCAGCAAGATAAATTTTTCTCTTCAGCTTTATTGAAAGCCATGACGGTTTTTCAAGCAGTAAGACTTTAAAAGGTTCTTAAGGGAATCTGTTCTGCTTTATGATCTATAGCTTTTGGTAGATCCCACTGTCTCAGAAAGCAAAAGTGAAGACTTTTTGTATCCACTAACTACTGCAAATTTTTATCACAGAATTAACCTGATGTTTTTCAGAAGACATTTTCCCCCTGCTCTATATTCAGTTTAGAGACTTCGATGAGAGATGGCCATAGCTTTGGAGTCTTTGAAAAAGTTATATGTGGCCGGTGTTGTCTTATTTGAGCTGATTTTCCCCGCTAGGTACTAACTCTGTGTGTTGACAGGTAGTGGGAGGGGCAAATTTAGCTGAGTGCTGCAGTGAGAGTCTTATATGGTTCCCAGATTTCTTTTCTAGGCTTTGCAAACACATATACCTAGACATGTATATGTATTGTTATCGATCTGTGAATGTTATTGCTATATTGCAGGATAATGTAACCACCGAGCAATAAATCGATTCTGTGAGCCACCATGAAGCCTGCGTTTCCCTTCCCCCATCCTCTCGTCTAGCCTTCATAATTTCATTCCAAGGGGTCCCCAAAATATCTGTTGAACTTACCACTTTGGACCTGTCGGACTTAAATCTCACATCGTATAATTCTGTTTGCTACAGTGAAATTGTAATATGTAAAACATTCGGTTTATAGAAACTTACAAAAATCCAAGTATTTATTTTGAGCATATTTTTTAATGAGAAAATGTAAAGAATATCCGATCTTCACCCCATACAGTAAAGGATAATACGAAGTTTAGTCTTTAAACAAGACTGGAAATAGCTTTTCTTAGAGGAAATGATCTCTCTTCTTATATTGTTGTATGTGGACTTTTAGAGGTTGTTAATGTGTGTTTCCTGAAGTGGGGGAAAGAAAGTTCAGTAGCAGGGGCTTTTTTTTTTTTTAAACTGGAAAAAATCTAGTGAAACCAGTTACCTAAGTAGACCCCAATGATCGTAAGTTTGCCCTTATGCTTTCAATTTGTTGTTTTTCTTTTCTTTTTCTCTCCTTTTCCTCTTTCTCCCCCCTGTATTTCCTGAGCTGTCTAATCTGCTTCCTGGGTTAGGAAACATTTTGCCAAACTTTGAAGCCAGAGTCCTAGCGCTGAACAGGCCTTATTTAGAGATCAAGCCCAAGGAAAAGAAAAATCTCTTTCGGTTTTGAAATGACACAGTATGTGCCTGTGTGTTCTGATGTGTGGAGGGAAAAATGATTGGTACGGTGTGGATTATTAGAAACTAGTATTTGTCAATAAAGCATAGTTTAAAAAATGTTAATTATGAGTTTACAAAAAGAATGCTTATATCTTAATTCACTTTATGGGATAAATCATGAGGCTTCCTAAACTCTTAATTTTACAGTCTTAGAAAATTCTCAGTTGAAGAAATCTAATTGATAGCAATCTTCTCATTTCCTCTCCATGTCTCTGAGAAAATACTCTTAGATCTAGAAAACAAACAAACAAAAAAGTTAGCATTGGCATGCTTAAGTGACAGCATCCCAGAAAATAATACTTTATGAAAACAAAAAGGAACAATTACAATGAAAATATATTCCTTAGATCTTAATGATTTTAATTCTTGATTTTAAAAAAGTTGCCAATAGATATAGACATTAATTTCAACAATATAACATTATATGGTATTTTTGTGGAATATAGAGCATCTTGAGAAAGGGGAAGAAACCATGAATCAGGGCTAAAGTATTGGTAACTTTTAAAAATTATTTCTCTTTTTAGTGCCAAGACTTACCTCTAGCAGAAGGTTAAGTAGTTCAGACAGGTTTGCATTATTTGCTTCTTTTCTTAACAAATTTATATACTTTTAAAGGGGAAAAAAAAGCTGCTTGTGTAACAAATGCTTTCTGGTTTGGAAAATCTGAAGTTAACTTTGTATTAAGGTGGGTTTCTCTTCCCATGCATGCTTGCTGCATGCTAAGTCACTTCAGTTGTGTCCAACTCTTTGCAACCCTATAGACCACAGCCTGCCAGGCCGCACTGTCCATGGGATTCTCCCGGCAAGAATACTGGAGTGGGTTGCCATGCCCTGCTCCCGGGGATATTCCCAACCCAGGGATCGAACCCATGTCTCTTACATGTCCTACATTGGGAGGCAGGCTCTTTACCAGTAGCACCACCTGGGAAGCCCATTCTTTCCCCGCAAAAGTTTTAAAACTGAGTCAAAGAAACCAGGCCCTTGTTGCACTTACCCCCTAACCTTTTGGTATGTCATTTGAGGGCTCCCTTGGTCAGTCACCCAGCATGCAAGCCAGTTCCTGCCTCTGCACGGAGCACAGCCAGTGTGGTGCAGAGTTTGATATGCTGCCTTTTCACTCAGAAGCACCTAGAGTCACCAAAGCCAGGAAGGACACGGTGGGGACCTAACCTTGCATCATGCAGTCAGTAAACGCACTGCGTTCATTATGTGAGACGACCAGACAGACGCGAAGTAACTGCAGGCTCCTGGGGCAGAGGGGCCCAGAGCACAGAGACAGACTGTCTTTAAAGAAGAGGTGCTCTCCTGGTTTGGGTCAATGTGCTGTCAAGAAAACCTCTTTTCCTTCCTCCCACCCCCAAAAACACAGGCATGTACATAAATTTGCATGACATTTCAGAGAACATGTTGACCATCATAAAAAGCACTAGTTAATTTTTTGACCAGCAGCATTTGGTCATAACACAATGGTGTGATCACTCACCTGGAGCCAGACATCCTGGAGTGCAAAGTCAAGTGGGCCTTAGGAAGCATCACTACGAACAAAGCTAGTGGAGGTGATGGAATTCCAGTGGAGCTATTTCAAATCCTAAAAGATGATGCTGGGAAAGTGTTGCACTCAATATGCCAGCAAATTTGGAAAATTTAGCAGTGGCCACAGGACTGGAAAAGGTCAGTTTTCATTCCAATTCCAAAGAAAGGCAATGCCAAAGAATGCTCAAACTACTACATAATTGTACTCATCTCACACACTAGCAAAGCAATGCTCAAAATTCTCCAAGCTAGGCTTCAATAGTACATAAACCAGGAACTTCCAGATGTTTAAGCTGGATTTAGAAAAGGCAGAGGAACCAGAGAGATCAAATTACCCACATCTGTTGGATGCTAGATGAAGGACAAGCTGGAATCAAGCTTGCTGGGAGAAAAATCAATAACCTCAAACACACAGATGACACCACCCTTATGGCAGAAAGCGAAGAGGAACTGAGGAGCCTCTTGATAAAGATGAATGAAAGAGGAGGATGAAAAAGTTGGCTTAAAACTCAACATTCAGAAAACTAAGATCATGGCGTCTGGTCCCATCACCTCATGGCAAATAGATGGGGAAACAGTGGAAATAGTGACAGACTTTATTTTCTTGGGCTCCAAAATCATTTCAGACGGTGACTGCAGCCATGAAATTAAAAGACGTTTGCTCCTTGGAAGAAAAGCTATGACCAACCTAGACAGCGTATTAAAAAGCAGAGGCATTACTTTGCTGACGAAGGTCCATCTAGTCAAAGGTATGGTTTTTCCAGTGGTCATGTATGGATGTGAGAGTTGGACTATAAAGAAAGCTGAGCACCGAAGAATTGATGCTTTTGAATTGTGATGTTGGAGAAGACTCTTGAGAGTCCCTTGGACTGCAAGGAAATCAAACCAGTCAATCTTAAAGGAAATCAATCCTGAATATTCATTGGAAGGACTGATGCTGAAGCTGAAACTCCAATCCTTTGGCCACCTGATGGGAAGAACTGACTCACTGGAAAAGACCCTGATCCTGGGAAAGATTGAAGGCAGGAGGAGAAGGGGATGACAGAGGATGAGATGGTTGGATGGCATCACCAACTCAACTGACATGAGTTTGAGATGATGAAGGACAGGGAAGCCTGGCGTGCTGCAGTTCATGGGGTTGCAAAGAGTCGGACACGACTGCATGACTAAACTGAACTGAGCTGCTTCAAGACACCATGAATGCAGTTCAGACCGTCTTCACCAAGGCAAGGGTCTCAGTGGCCCAGGAGGAGGAGGGCGAGCTGACGGGGTGGGGAGAGGAAGCCACCACATTCCGTACTTTATTATTATTCATCCACAGATCATCTCATCAGAGGGCTCATATATATATTTGCAAAAGTATCGGAGGCAGTTATAATGCAGATTTTTGTGTTATTTTTTCCGTTTTAAACTATCATTGTTTGATCATCATGTAAAGCTTAGAAATTTAGCAACCTGGGCTTCTGAAACTCTAGCATAGAGTCTAGATCATCACCTAAAAGTAGGGTTTGGGGTCAAAGTCCCTGGTGGCTCAGGCAGTAACGAACCTGCGTGCAAATGCAGGAGACCTGGATTAAATCCTTAGATCAAGAAGACCGCCTGGAGGAGAGCATGGCAACCCACTCCAGCATTCTTGCCTGGAGAATCCTCATGGACAGAGGAACCTGGTGAGCTACAGTCCATGGGGTCACAAAAGGGTTGGACATGACTGAGCAGCTGACACACATTTCTTTCCAAAGCTGTAAATTAAAGATTAGGCATCAGGGGTATGAGGAGCAAATTATTGGTGATTTAATCTGAGTAGAGGGAGGTCACCCTCACATGAACTTGAATTAATTTGTTCTTTCTTTTTCCCCCCAAAAGGTGAGACCGCCACTCCCCGGGCCATTCTGACAGGCCACGACTATGAGGTCACTTGTGCTGCAGTCTGCGCGGAGCTCGGCCTCGTGCTAAGCGGCTCCAGAGGTAACCCTGCGGGACCTTCACGAATGAGTGCGCGTTTTGGTGTCTGCTAGTAACAGATTGCCAAAGATGAACTTGGTGCCTTTTTTCCTGAAGCTGTGCTGTCACAGGGGCTGTTAGTCACATGGCAGACCATAACTGTTCACATTAACTGAAGTGAAATAAAATTTGCAGTTCAGTTCCCTGGTGGCCCTGACCACATTGCAGGGGCTCAGTATTCACCCATGACTAGGGACTGTGGTGTCGGACAGCCCAGAAAGGGAACTTTTCCATCATGGCAGAAAGCCCTGTTCCACAGCATTGCTCTGGAGAGCGAGGCGAGGACAGGAGCATCTTTGTGTGTTTGTTTATTCTTCTAGATTCTGACGGGGCTGGCTTCCATCCCATACCTGAACGGAACTTCCCGACCCAGTCTGTCTTTCCTTCCAAATCTCTGAACGAGATGGCATTGAGAATGGAGTGGAAAAATACTTCAGCTGGTTTGCCCGAGGGTCTCCCTCAAAGTATCTCCTGTGTTCTGGCCAAAGGTGTTAAGCACGCTCTCCAAGAGCACACACACTGATCAGCGTCTGACCCGGAGCAGGGCAGTTTCCAGTTCACTTTCATCCAGTTGTAATAATCTGTTCATCTCTCTGTCCCGCTGCCCTGAACTCAGCTCTGAACATACAAAATGCAATCACATCTCTCTTAGGCTGATCTGATGGGGAGGCATAGAGTTCTTGAGTCACCTTACCTGTGCCTTGAACTATAATACTTTATCTAGCTAACAAGACGTATTAGTTCAATATTGGTATTTAAAACCTAGTTGGTCAAAATAATGAAACAATAATAATGATGGGAAGAATTCTATAACTGCTTTTTATACCCAGTATTTTATTTATCCTGAGCTAACATGAGTTCTTGGACTATATGTGATCCAAACTGGACATCTTTCATGGTTTCATGCAAAGATTAAAAATCAGTCATTTAAATGGGAAATATTATGATTAATAATCAGTTGGAAATTTTATGGCTGTTCTGTGGCTTTTAAATTTTTTATCAAAACATTTAAAATTCTCTTGTTCAGTTTCATACATACACATATACATACATGGGCTTCCCCGGTGACTCAGTGGTAAAGAATCTGCCTGCTATGCAGGAGACGTAGGTTTGATCCCCAGGTCAGGATCATTTCCCTGGAGGTGAGAATGGCAACTCGCTCCAGTATTCTTGCCTGGAGAATCCCATGGACAGAGGAGCCTGGTGAGCTACAGTCCACGAGGCAGCAGAGTTGGATACGACTGAGCGCATATACATACGTAATACACATCTATGGACATAAAAATCAAGTAAAACATTTACTTCAGTCCAGTCGCTCAGTCGTGTCCGACTCTTTGCGACCCCATGAATCGCAGCACGCCAGGCCTCCCTGTCATCACCAACTCCCGGAGTTCACTCAGACTCACATCCATCGAGTGATGCCACCCAGCCATCTCATCCTCTGTCGTCCCCTTCTCCTGCCCCCAATTCCTCCCAGCATCAGAGTCTTTTCTAATGAGCCAACTCTTCACATTTACTTAGTACACAGTAATTTAAAACATTAGAAACACTGAGAATGAAAAATACGAGTGCTGTGACAGTGCTTGCCCCTTCCTCTCCATGTCATGGAAGGTAAGGGGTGAGCATCTTCTGGACGCCTTGACCAGCTGTCAGACCCCTTCCTCAGTTTGGATCAGCTTCCAACATGTTATCTTCTCTGCTTTCAGTATCATGAAACATCTCCTTGGTTTCCTTTAATGTAAAGGTTCCTGCTGGCCCCACTCCCAGGGTATCCTCATGTTTAATAAGCCACTTTCCTAACTTAGGTCGGTGAGACCACCTTCACTCACTCCCTGGGGCTGCGCACCCACAGCCTCTAAGTGATGCCAACACCCACGGCCAGCTCTGTCCTCTCTAAATCCATGTGGGTTTGCTTCAGATGTCACTTCCAGCATGTCCTTATGGCAGAGTCATCTTTGCTGGCCCCTGTCCTCTTTTGATCATCCGTTTTTGTAAAATGCCAGATAGTCCTGTCCCTGGCGACAAGGAGGCAACAGAACTACAGGGCCTGCTGTCTGTGGGTAAGCTGAGTCACGGACACGGGGTCACCAACAGACTTTGAGAGAAGCCGGCCTGTTATTTATAGTCGTTTGTGGGCTGAAGAGCTGGTTATGGAGTGTGTACCTTATGCAGTTCCTGTGTTAACTGAAATCTGAACCGAGGCTGAGGTCATTTAGAGTGATGACTGAAATCCACGCCTGCCGGACCCATGCAGGGCAAACACTGCCTTGTGTATTTATGGTGAGGATGCTGAAAACTTACCAACTCCCTGAGTGGTCAAGAGAAAGCTGAGAGGCGTGCCTTAGTAGTCACGTAGGGACCGGGAATGAGTCCATGTAGACGGAATAATTTAGAGAAAAGTGGGCCTGTAGTCTAGTTACCTTGTTTATCCAACGAGACATTTCTTAGGACCTGCTCATCACACGGGCAGTTTTGGTTACCTGCTCCTCCTTTGCACTGCATGCAGCAGGCACTCGGTAAAGATGGAACAGCACCGCTACGTGTGGGCTGCTCGGCAGTCTCTTCACCTTCCTTACTGAGCCTTCAACGCCGCCCCCACCCAGGCCCCTGTGAGATGCAGCGAAGGTCACAGACGGCCATCTTGTGCCTCATGGCAGCCCATGTTCAACTGAGGCCCAGCCTTCCTGGAAGCTCTTCTAGGATTTGAAGTTTGTCCTGTTCCTTTCTGAATTCCTCCAGTTTTTTTTTTTTTATCATCTCTGGGCATAATGAATTTCACAAGTAATTTCCTGTTTCTTGCGATGTGAAATTGAACATGTATGACTGTTATCTCCCAAGTGGAAGGTGAGATCTGGCTGACATGCTGATTTTACAAAATAACTGATATCTTTTTCAGTCTTTCTGCAGCTGTGATATGGTACTGACATCCTGTTTGATCTGTGCTCGAGAGTCAGATCACTTTTGTCTGTTCTTAGGAAAAAGCTTCATTTTGCCTTTTGTTTCTGTTTTCTCAGAGGGACCATGTCTCATACATTCCATGAATGGAGACTTGTTAAGGACTTTGGAGGGTCCAGAAAACTGCCTGAAACCAAAACTCATTCAGGCGTCAAGAGAGGGCCACTGTGTCATATTCTATGAGAATGGCTCCTTCTGTACGTTCAGTGTGAACGGAAAGCTGCAGGCCGCCACGGAGACCGACGATAACATAAGGGTAAGTGTTCCACACAGACTCCTCAGGGTCTGTGCTTTTACCTCAGCGCAGAGTTGAGTGAGGAGGCAGAAAGGTCCCGAAGAACCCTCTGTGTTTTGACACCAAGGGCCTCCTTTCTTACCCGAGAGAGAATCACCCGGTAGCACCTGGACGGGAGTGTCTGCTTCCCAGAGCCCAGCCTGTCCCGCCGTGCCAACTGTGTGCCCAGCCTGCAGTCCAGGTCGTGCAGTGAAGCCGGGAGGAGCCTTCAGCAGAGGGCTATTCTTAGATCTGAAACCATTCTGGGTGGCTCTCAGTGGCACTGCTCATTATTTTTTTGTTTTTGTTTTTTAACCTAAGAATGTTAACTGCACAGTGCTGTTTCCTGAGTATCAAAGCTAAAATAGTGCCTTTAGAGTACCCTAAAACTGGCTCCCTTTACACTTGAACAGGCTGATGGTGGGAATGGTAGGGATTACGATGCTTTAGGACTAGCATATAATTGCAGACTTGACTTCTGTGTGGATAACAAGACCCAAACACACCAAGTTAAGGAAGTTGTGCTTCAAATTATGATGTGAATCCGACAAATGATTTTTCACTTTTGGTGTACAAGAGACGACCCTGTGGACCCTCCTGGGTCTTCCTTCATTTTCAGGATAGGACTCCATGAGTATTAGAGGGTGAAGAGAAGAGTAAGGACTGCTCTCGGAAAGGCTATGTTTTCAAGGTCCTTCTTTTCACATCTCCAGACTTCTCGGTGCAAGTTAAGTTTCGTTTTACCTTATCCCTTGTATTTCCTGAGATAAGGTTGGAGGGGCATGTGACCTGCCCACAGTGAAGGGGCAGGATGTGTTGGGGGTGGGCAGAAGGCCGCAGAAGCCTCAGCCCTCTGAGTGTGGTGTAAGTTAGTTCTGGCCACTGTACTCATGGCTACTCCTGACCTGGAGTGACTTAGGTGACATACATTCTCGCAGTTTTCCCGCATCTAGTCTGATCTCTTTTCTCCTATAAATATTGGGATCAGGAAGTACTAAGGAGTAAGAGAGAGTGTTAGTCGCTCAGTCGTGTCCGACTCTTTGCAGCCCCTTAGACTGTAGCCCACCAGGCTCCTCTGTCCATGGAATTCTCCAGGCAAGAATACTAGAGTGGGTTTCCTTCTCCAGGGGATCTTCCTGACCCAGGGATTGAACCCTGGCCTCCCGCATTGCAGCCAGACTCTACCATCCAAGCCACCAGGGAAGCCCATTAAGAAACAGAAACCCTAAATATAGATGGCACTGATCAGACCGAAGGCACTTGCCGCTGCTATATCCTAGGATGATTTATTTTCCTTTTTTTCATGGATTGAGTTTTTTTTTTTAGTTTTTGGCTGCACTAAGCAACTTAGTTCCCCCAACCAGGGATCGAACCTGTGCCCTCAGCAATGAAAGAGTGGGGTCTTAACCACTGGAGCACTAGGGAATTCTCCAGGATGGCTTGCTAATTCAGTAAATAGCTTTCCTCTTTGCTCTCCTCTTCTCTCTGGGAATTTTCTTCAGTGCATTTTGCCCGCCCTGCACACACAGACGCTCACACTCTGCTTTTTATTTTTCCCTCCCTTCATTTAAACCAAGTACACATCAGAGGGTTTTCCTTTCCTCTTTTCTTTACGATAATAATGTTGATAATCTGTCACTTTGAGTTGCGATTATATTGTCAGCTACACTAATAAATCTGTAAAGTAATTTGAAATCCCTAGCTGGCTAAAACAATTTCTGTGGCCTTTCAGTCAGTACCAAAGGTTCCGGGAAGCTCCTCCAGGCAGCAGTTGGAGGCTTTCTGCTCACTGTTCTCACACACACGCTTTTCCTCTCTGCCCTGTGGCCGTTGTGTTTTTTCCTCAGTAATATTTCCCCCTGGATTTTAGGCTTAAACAATCTATCGCCTTTTCCCCAGCACGCCTGTACTTTATCATACTAACTTGTAAGTGGCAAGTGTGTGATTAAAGTGCGCTTGCCTAAAATGAGCACCGCCCGTGCCCAGCCCCAGAGACCCACCCTTTCGTAGCTGACTGCCTTGGGAAGGATGGAAAGCCACCACAGGCTGGGAGCAAGAGGCATCACAGAGCGACACTCTCCACCTCCGTCCTCAGTCGGAGCCTGTCTAAGGGGGGAGACCGTGGAAACAAATTAGTCGTTAGCTCAGACCAGAAATGAAGTTTCTTTGAAATAGCAAGAACCCTGTAGGCAGGCGGCCTGCGGAACCTCGGCCCTCATCAAGGCCTCCCACCTGTTTTTATTTAGATGCCAGATTGCGCTGTGGTGTTTGGTTAACATATCTGGGCACAGCAACCAGGCAGTGTTTAGATGTCTTAATGAAGAGCTTAAATTTAAGTGGGCAGCCCGTACGGAGCAGCAGTTACATTCTCCTAAACAAAGGCCCACCACCATTTCACCATAGGAACTCATTTATTTTCTCTTCCTGAGGAAGCTGTGTCTTCAGATGTGATTGTTGCCAGCAGATGGCTGGGGCCCGCTGGTCCCTCCTGGAAACCAGGGCAGCCAGTGTTGTCCACGCTCTCAGGAGTCCAAAGACTGATGTTCACGTGTTTCCAGGGCCCTCCTAACATCTAGAGTCTCAGCCCAGCCTTGACACTCAGGAGGCTCATGAGATCAAGAACCCCACTGGGGTTGGGGGGAGATGGGGTGCTGTTCAGGAAACGCCCCCCTGGATCTTATCGCCAGGGAAACTTGACAAGTCCCTCGTGAGAAGGGCCAACAAAATATTTTTTAACTTTGGAAGGCATCTGGTTTATTAGAATGTTTTAGATGTGGATAAAAGTATAGTCCTGGAAGTCCAGGTTTTACTTATTTCAACACAGAACTGGGATTAAGGAGTTTTTACTCTAGGACAAAGAATTAAAGATTAATGGTTTTAATTTATGTTTTAATATAGCACTTATCCAGTAAAAAGCCTCAAGTATAAAACTCAAGTGAACCACAGCGACAAGGTCAATGGGTTTTCATCCACTGAATTTTATAAGTGTGGCAAATAATTATTTGTAGTAGTCTTCATTTCCAAGATAACTCCCTGGAGAGTGCTGTTTGTGAAATGAATGGGGGAAGGATATTGGGTTTTACTTACATTGAAAAATCTTATTATTTGTATTGGTTAAAATTTAGAAAATACTTCTTACATGTAACTATCTTCTGCCCATGGGTTGTGATTTCTTAGCTATATTTTTATGTTTTTGAAAATAAGCTATATTTAAGAGACCTCTAAAAGTTTACATTTACTTTCATGTGAATTTGAATGGCTATGAAACAGTCCTTACAGAAAACTGTAATTAAAAAAAATTTTTTTTTCTGTGGTAAAAGGGTAGCTTGAAAACGTAAGGCAACTATCCTAAAACTCTGAGTGCAGAACAATGTAAATATATTTTTCAGAAGGTAGATATTTTCTTTCTGGCTTGCCATCTGGATTCCCACATTGACTGTGTCCAGGTGGACATAAGATTATAGGTTTTTCTAGTAACTTTTAGAACTCCCAATGCCCTCCAGCTAAAGAAAGGAAGTGTGTGTCTTAATGAGCCGGGAGAAGAAGGTTTGCAGAGCAGGGAGCCAGAGGAGAGGAAGGGGCAGTGGGATCTGCTCTTGGAATAGGGAGTGACCTTTTCGGTCAGGAGCAGGCACACTTCCTCCGTAAAAAAATAAATAAATAAATAAAGTAGCCAGAAATGAATGGGTGTGGCTTTGTCCTAACAGCCCTTACTTATGGACACTGAGATTTAGAATTGATATTATTTTCATATGTCATGAAATATTTGATTTTTTTCCAACCAGGAAGAAACATGTAAAAAGTCATAGAAAAACAGGCAGTGACCTGCCTTCGGTGGGTTTGACAGGATTACAGAGCAAATTACATGTCTGCCCTTCGAGTTTAGCACCGGCAGAAAGCAGTCAGTCCTGAAGCAAGAAGAAAATGCTTCAACTGGCTTTACCCTGGGAGTTGTGTTTCCTTACCAAGTTGGCGTCCCAACTGCTGTAAAGCAGAGCGACGCAGCAGCAGCAAGGGTGCTTGAGCTGTAGGTGGTCTCCTGTGGGGTCAGGCCCCCAGGGCGGCAGTGTTTTTATGACGGGGGACGTGATGTCAGCTAGCACCATCTGCCCAGCCTTGGTAGCTTGGCGTGTCCACAGTGAATGCAGAGGTGCCAGGAAGCTCCTTATTTCAGAGCCCAGGTCTCCGTTCACAACACACACCGTTTAATTGGTATTTGTAGAGTTGGAAGAGTTTGGCACCTCATCCTTAAAAAGCACAAATTTTAAAAAAAGATAGAAAGAAAAAGCACTGCCTACCTTTGCCCGTATGATTTTTGAAAAGCACCAAAAGTCTTCTGTGACTCGTGATTTCCTGAAAACTACTCAGGAACACACACACTCCCTCCCTTCTCCCTACGCCATAGTAGCTGGCTTCATGTCGAATTACTCAGAGGTGCGGGCTGGGGCGGGCAGGCTTTCCTGGAGCCCCGACCCTGCTGAACGCTGCTGTGTCTCCCCAGGCCATCCAGCTGAGCCGGGATGGGCAGTACCTGCTCACCGGAGGGGACAACGGTGTGCTCATGGTCTGGCAGGTGTCTGACCTCAAGCAGCTGTTCGCCTATCCAGGCTGCGATGCCGGGATCCGGGCCATGGCCCTGTCTTACGACCAGAGGTAACACTGGAACGGGGGCTGTACTGGTGGTGTTAAAATCTGTCCAGGGATTTATGTAGATGGGCTGGGCTGTGGCAGGTCACCAGTGCCATTGAAGAAGCCAGTGAGTATTGGAATTTCCAAGATACTCTTTAAAAAGCATGTTTTTCTTTGATGACATTGCCAATTGTGGACAGAGGCTATCTTGTCTAGGGTTAGACAGGATTTAAGTAACAAAGGCTCCAGTTACATTGCTGTAAAGTTTCTATACTCTTAAAGTACCTTTTTTTCTTAAACGAAATTTCTTGTGACATGCCATCTGTTCCATAATGATTCCATTGAGAAATCTGGCTTATTTCCTAAAACCTTCATTTTGGGGAG
This sequence comes from Oryx dammah, assembly GCF_014754425.2. NCBI lineage: Eukaryota > Metazoa > Chordata > Mammalia > Artiodactyla > Bovidae > Oryx > Oryx dammah. Next base: position 7,583,549 of record NW_024070196.1, read on the forward strand.
ACAGTCTTTATCTAACATCTTATTTCTTCTTAATATAGTCTCTCATTTTAGTTTTTAACATCTTTATTGTGATAAAGTATACATAAAACTTACTACTTAAACTATTTTTGGTGCTGCATAATTCAGTGACATCAAGGATACTCACAACTATCACCACTATCAATTTCCAAAACTTTTTCATTATTTCGTCTCACAGTGTCTTTTGATATGCAAAATCCTTTTTTTAATGAAGTCTAATTTATTTTTTCTGTTACTGCCTATGCTTTCAGTGTTATATCCAAGATCATTGCAAAAGTCAATGTCTTGAAGTTTTTCCTCTATATTTTCTAAGCATTCTGTAGTTTTAACTCATGTCTACCTTTTGATGCATTTTTAATTAATATTTGTATATGATCATTCTTTTGCATGTGGGTGTCAGTTTCCCAGCACTGTTTGTTGAAATGACTGTCCGTATATGTGAGAGGTTTTTCTGGTTTCTATTCTGCTGGTCTGCATATCTGTCTCTAAGCCAATACCACACTGTTTTGATTACTATACCTTTATAGTAAGGTTTTTTTAAATTTATTTTTATTGGAGGCTAATTACAATATTGTGATGGTTTTTGCCAAACATCGACATGAATCCGCCACGGGTGTACATATGTTCCCCGTCCTGAACCCCCCTCCCACCTCCCTCCCCATCCCATCCCTCAGGGTCATCCCAGTGCACCAGCCCCGAGCGCCTTGTCTCATGCATAGAACCTGGACTGGCGATCTGTAATCATCCCACCCTCGCCCTCTCCCACAGAGTCCCAAAGTCTGGTCTTTACATCTGTGTCTCTTCTGCTGTCTCACATACAGGGTTATTGTTACCATCTTTCTAAATTCCATATATATGTGTTAGTATACTGTATTGGTGTTTTTCTTTCTGGCTTACTTCATTCTGTATAATAGGCTCCAGTTTCATCCACCTCATTAGAACTGATTCAAATGCATTTTTTAATGGCTGAGTAATATTCCATTGTGTATATATACCACAGCTTTCTTATCCATTTGTCCGCCAGTGGGCATCTAGGTTGCTTCCATGTCCTGGCTATTATAAACAGTGCTGTGATGAACATTGGGGTACACGTATCTCTTTCAATTCTTATAGTAAGTTTTGAAATCAGAAAGTGTGAGATATCCAATTCTGTTGTGCTTTATTGAGATTGTTTTGGCTGTTTGGACACCCTTGAAATTTAGATTCCTTTATTTCTTTTCCTTGCCTAATTGCTTTGGCTGGGGCTGTTCATACTATATTGACTAGAAGTGGTGAAAGCAGGTATCCTTGTCTTATTCCCAGTAAGAGGGGAAAAACTTTCAGTGTTCACCGAGTATAATGTTAGCTAGAAAATTTTTCATAAATGCCCTTTATTGTGTTAAGGTACTGTCCATCTGGTCTTAGTTGTTTTTTTTTAATCACGAAAGGATGTTGGATTTTGTCAAATGCCTTTTCTCACATGGGATTTTTTGTTTTTAATTCTATTGCTGTGATATATTACAATTAATTTTTGTATATCAAACAAAAATTGAAACAATCCTTATATTCCAAGAATAAATCCCACTTTCTTCATGGTATATAATCGTCATAATATGCTACTGAATTTGGTTTGCTGGTGTTTGTTAAAGATTTTTGTATAAGTAATCATAGGGATAATAGTCTGTAATTTCATTTCTTGTAGTGTCTGTTTCATTTTGATATCAGGGTGTGTCGGCCTTATTGAATGACTTAGGAAGTGTTCTGTTTAGTTTTTTAAAGTGTTTGGTGTTAATTCTTTTTTAAATGTGTGGTAGACGTCTCTGGTGAAGTTCTCAGTAATGAGAGGGTTGTAATTACTGATTCAGTCTCATTACTAGCTATGTCTATTCAGATTTTCTCTTCATGATTAAATTGTGGAATAATGAGTGTTTCTAAGAACTTTTCCATTTCATCTAGATTATCCTATTTGTTGGCATATGGATGTTCCTAGTACTCTGATAATCCTTCTATTTCTATATAATTGGTAATAATGTCTCCACTTTATGATTTTTCATAATTTGATTTTATTTACCTTTTCAGAGAACCAATTTGCCTTTGATTTTTCTGTCTGTCTTCTATTCCCATTCTGGTTTTTACTGTTTCATTCCTGCTTAGCTTTGGGTTTACTTGGCACCTTTCTCTTGTTCTTTAAGGTGTAGAATTAGGTTACTGATTGACATATTTTTTAAGTATCTGTGTTTACAGCTATAAATTTCCCTTTTAGCACTGGTTTTGCTGCATCCTGTAAGGTTCGGCTTGTTGTTTTGATTTCATTTGTCTTGGTACTTTCTAATTTCCCTAGAGACTTTTCCTTTGACCTATCAGGTCAAACTTAACCAACTTTCCTTCTGTTACTGATGTCTAGTTTAATTCTGTTGTGATTAGGAAAAATACTTTGTATGATTTCAATCTTTTTAAAATGTATTTAAAGTGTTTTGTGCTCTACCATATGGCTTATCTTGGAGAATGTCCACTGTGCATACTGTGTTGGGTGAATGTTTATATGTGTCTTAGGCCCACCTGGTTTTTAGTATTGTTCAGATACTGTTGAATAATTTGCTTCCTTCCTTCTGGTGGTTCTACCCATTACTGAAGTTTCCAACTATTACTGTAGAACTGCTTCTCTCTCCAGTTCTGTCAGTGTTAGTTCCATACGTCTTGAGCGTGCTGTTTGTTCATATGTTTGTAATTGCTATATACTTTTGATGAATTGACACCTTTTATCATTGCTATATAGCATCCTTCTTTGTCTCTTATAACTTAAAACCTATTTTGTCTGATATTAGTATAGCCACTGTAGCTCCGTTTTCATTATTATTTGCATAGAATATCTTTTTCCATCCCTTCAACCTGTTTGTCTTTATAGATCAGTGAGTCTCTGGTACACAATATATAGTTTGATCACATCTTTATTCATTTTGCCAGTCTCTCTGCCTCCTGATTGGAGAATTTAATCACCTTACACGTAAAGTAATTACCGATAGGGAAAGACTCTTGCCATTGTATTATTTGCTTTCTACACGTCTCAGTGCTTTTTTGCCCCTCATATCCTCATTGCTGCCTTTAGTTGGGTTTTTGTTGTGACACATTTTAGTCCCTAATTTCGATACGAGGCGCTGCTAAGGATGACCTCTAAGGACTGTCCTAACCAAACCTGAGACAGAGAGGGTTAAACAGAGGAGGGTCTAAGATGATAAACAGGCGTCTGCCTCCCAGAGAGGCCGCTCTGCACTGCCTGTCTTACTGCTCCATCTCTTGCCTGCACCACCTGCTCGGGGCCGGGGGGGAAGCAGGCGCAGCTCCTGCAGTGAGCACGTCAGTGGGTGGCGACCCTCAGCAAGGTGGACGCAGTGTGGTGGTCCGCAGAGCACAGCCGAAACCGTGCCCAACACTGATTTCTTAGTCTTCTTTCATTTGGTACATGGCAAATACCTCTGTGATTGATCCTCCACCAACAGCTGCTTTGAGATCGTCATTATTTTCCTTCTGATACCTAATATACAGAATTCACTTGCCCAGCCTCCCTGCCTCAGAAATGGCTAGTCTGTTCAGGTTTGTGACTCATCCTGCACATACTGGCTGTACTTTCAATATAAAGGCAAGCTGTGGCTTGGACCCTTGCAGAGTGACAGAGGTAGGACCCTGAGCTTACCCAAGACTGCATTTTAGTTATCAGAAAACATACCACGAACCTCCCAAACTAGGTCTGGCTGCCATCTGCTGTATTTACTGCGTGGCTCCGGGGCGGCAGGCCTTCCTTTCGAGATCCTGGGTTTGTAAGCGCCTCCTCTCTCTGCCCCTCCCAGGTGCATCATCGCTGGCATGGCCTCAGGAAGCATTGTTCTGTTCTACAACGACTTTAACCGGTGGCACCACGAGTACCAAAGCCGCTACTGACGGTGACAGCTGGGCTCAGCCGTGCCCCCAGCCCCAGCACAGGAAGTGCCCTGAGCAGCTTTCTCTTAGAAATAGCTATCACATCCGAATGTAACTTCAATTTGCTCCAAGAAGCAAAATATTTTTTAAAGTTAATTGCTATTTTTGTAGACTTTGCTTGACTTTTTGGGGGGGAATAGCAAAGCAGAAAACTGGCTGCTGGGTTCTGTAGTTTTAAAAAAATCTATATTTTTAGTCATAATGAGAAGTCTATTTTCACCAATTACAGAAAGAGTGGAGTGAGTAAACCCACTTATTCTAGTTATATATGAAAAATCACTTCCCATTTATCTGTAATCTTGAGAATGTATGATTTTAACAAGAAGGAAATGGGTTATAATCCTGGGACACGGGAATTTTATGCTGTACTTTGGGTTCTGTATTTTTCCAAACAACTGTGCTTCTTCAGCACGGAAATTTCTGGGATTTAAATAGTCATGTTTAAATTATGGTAAATGTAATTTGAAACATCTCAATGAATTATTTCTATCAATATTATCTTTCAAGCATGTTTTAGACCTAGAAAATTATGGTTTGGGGGAGGCTTATTTTATTGTGTGGTCATCTTAAAGGACCTACTGTTCTAGCAAGTGTGAAATATTGCAGTGTTTTCTTCATCTGTCCTCATAGCAGATCAGAACGAAATGATGGAGATGTTCTTGGGCTCAGCCCTTTGTTTTTCTTTTAAAGTAAATGCAAGTAAGTACCAAAGCTCACCCTGAGGGTTGACTGTGCCCCCATACTGAGGCTGAGCCCTGTGGCTACTGGGTGCTGTGTGAAGCAACCCTTGTTTTACCTTCTATTTGTTATTAAACAATCTTCCTCTTCCTTTTGATTAGCGATTTGTACTACGAACATGTTATTTTGGTGTTGTAGAATTCTACTTTTCTAGTCGATTGCTGTGTGGAATTCTGTGAAAAATATCTGAAAAAAGGTCTGTATGGCATAAATAAATACTTTGTAAGTTGTGAACTCTGAGTTGAAACTGACATTCCATCTCTATTTCTCTTGCGACTTACCTAAAAGGGGTGACCTCCTTTCCTCCTGGGCTTCCCAGATGGCGCTAGTGGTAAAGAACCCGCCTGCCAGTGCAGGTAGAGACTAGCTTTGATCCCCCAGGTTGGGGAGATCCCCTGGAGGAGGGCATGGCAGCTCACTCCAATATTCTTGCCTCACGAATCCCATGGACAGATGAGCTTAGTGTGCTAGAGTCCATGGGCTCACGAGAGCGTTGCACACGACTGAAGCCACTTAGCACACACGCACCATTTTTTCTACACATTCAGCTCTTTTCTAAAAGCAAAAATTAGGAATGGAACAACTCGGTTTGACAGAAAAATAAAATGTATTTGTAACTGAATTGTTGGAAATATTTTTACTCCTTTTTTTTCTAGAACAAGTACTTTAGTCCATGTCATCATCAAAATAACACTATGCTTATAGCTGAGAAAATTAAAGATTCAGTGGCACTACTACACTTGGCTTAGATCTAGACAGCTCAGTATTAGCACTAAGCCAGAATTTAAACCAAGCCCTGCTCTTCCCAGCACAGCATGCTTATATAGGTTCCTAGAACCATGTCAGCTTCTAGCAATTTTACTTCGAATTTTGAAACAATGACAATACAGTTATTCTCAAAGAAAACGTTAACCTTTGGTTCATTCGGTTTTTAAACAATAACCAATAGAGAAATTCTCTTGAATGAAAACAGGAAAAATGGGCCTCTGGTCAGAGAGCTCTCTCTTAGCGAAATGAGAACACTAGACCTTTAACCATAAAACCAAAGAATTTTATACACTGTTCTAACATCCACAGTCACAGTTGTTTTACAAACCACTAACAAAACAATAGATGACGGTGAAATGTGGGCGAGGGGAAGTACATCTCCAAATCAAAGACATACGTGAGTTACTGCTCAACAAATATCCTCACGGCATCAACCTGTGATGTCACACTTTGGGAGCTTCCTGCAAAGTGGTAGAAGGAACAGGAATCTCTAAGTCACATACCAGGCATCTGATACTTGAGTCCATGTTAACAAGCCCGAAGCCAAGTTCATGAAACAGCTTCCTTTTGCCTAAGAAGACAATCAGTGCCTCCACTGCCTCCATTGTTTTAAAACTTACAACTATGGGAATCCACTGAAACATTTAACAGCTGGGATCAACACACCACCTCAGCTGCTCCCTGCACCCACAGCTTCCACTGACCACAGATGTAGAACTTTGGCTGTGGAGGGTCAACTACATGTACTCATAAACTCAGCTGGCATCAACACAGGGCTTCTGAGCAATAGAATCTGTTCAGTACCGTATATGTTCGGATCTACCCAACATTCACGTATTTATCCAATTTTCATTCCTTTAAAAAAATTACGTCTAGGTCCATCAGCAGAAGAATGGATAAAGAAGATGTGGAAAGCATATACAGTGGGATATTAGTCATAAAAAGGAGCAAGACTGGGTCACTTGTAGGGATGTGGGTAGACCAGAGACTGTTACACAGAATGAAGTCAGTCAGGAAGAGGAAAAACAAAGTGTATATGAACACATACATGTGGAATCTGAAAAGCTGGTGAATGATCCCATATACAAAGCAGAAACAGTGACACGGACAGAGGGAGCAAACATGGACACCAAGGGAGGAAGAGGGGGTGGATGACTCCGGAGAGTGGGGTCAGTGCGTATCAGCTGTGTACATGTAGACTATACTAGGCATAAACTAGATGACTGAGGAGAACCCCCTGTACAGCACAGGGGCCTCGCTCTGCAGTGACCCAAATGGGGAAGAAGTCCAAAAGCCGGGATATACGCAAACATACAGTTGATACAGTCTGCGGTACAGCAGAAACTTAACTCGCTGCCGTAAAGCAGCTATACTCCAATAAAAAATTTTCAAATACATGTAAACCATTTATGAAAAGGTCAAAACTGAGGTGCTGTGGGCTGAAACTGGATGACCCTCGGCAGCTGGGAGCCCATGCAGCAGAGAGCGTGCTACGTGAAGTCGCCCTGCCTCGGAAGAGTGCGGTTCTTCTCGCTGATGCTGTGGATTCTGACTGAGACATCACCTATTAAGTCCCTGAGGCTCTGTAACAAAGGAAACAGCCCTCACCTCCAGGAGAAGGCACAAGGCTTGGAGCAGAGGGAACATCAGCCGATACGAAGTGGTGAACAACATACCCAGGAGAAGCTTGTTCCCACCGTGGATCCAGCATCCATAAATACACGCTCCAGTCAGTCAGTCCACTAAGGAACATTCTGCCTTGAAGTGTCCCCATCCCTCAGTTCTGCTTCTCCACATGCAGGACAGCCCCCTCCCTGGGAAGCAGGACCCGAGGTTGGGTGTTTCCTACCCAGGCTGCCCACCCCTATTCAGCAGGGAGAACGGAGCCTGCCAGGGGCCTGCCCACACCCGAGGCCATGTGTCCACCCCCCGCACCCACTCCGCTGTCAGAGGGGCAGTGAGGTCGCAGGGGTCAAGCTGGCAGATGGCCGGGGAATCTGGACGCAGCCAGACCGCACGTCTACTTTGCACCCTTTTCCACAAATATGATTGAATTTAAAGGGCTTCCCTGTTGCCCCAGTGGGTAAGATCCCACGCTTCCAATGCAGGGGGTCCAGTTCAATCCCTGGTTAGGGAACTAGATCCCACATGCTGCAACTAAGACCCAGCCCAGTCAAATAAATGAATAGACGTTTTAAAAAAATTAATGTCACACATTTTAGATCCACCCGGACAGGACTTTGACAGGAGAGTTTCACTGGGGACCTTTGATATGTCTTTCCCAGAGAGGGCTGAGAGCTCTGACCCGGTTTGGGTCTCCTTCCTGCATCAGCCCCGCCCGCGCCTGCACTGCGGCCGCGATAGGTTCCTCCACAGCTCCGTGTCTGCACACTGCGGGGAGGGGCCCACGCTGAGCGTGGCGGGCAGGCGCTGCCACTCTCTGCTGTCACTGGGTGATGGAGCAGCGGCCAGCCTCACACCGCCATGTCACCTCGTGACATCACGTTAGGCCAGAGCATGTTCCCGGCCACACTCGGGGGGCACATGAAGGTCAGTATCTGCACACACCTCGCCTACCCCCAAACACACCAGGGCCTCCACCTGGCTATTTCCGCCCCATCACAGAGGGACAAAAGAGTGTTCTGCTTCAACTAGGAGAGTGATCAGCCTTGTTGCCTCTCTTTTTTGTAACATAAATGATGTTAATCCTGTAGGCATCGCAACTTGTCACTGCAAGGGAGAATCAAGGAAGATGGAAAAGACCATAAAATAGCAAATCAAAAATATTCTGTCTCTTCTATTTCCTCTCAGATGAGTGGGGGCAACATCTTTTGGCTCATTGGGTGTCCCAATCACAGGATCACGACATAAAAGCCTGAGGCTACGATGAACAGCACCAACACGTAACTCCCTGCCCTGCAGCTTGGAGCTGGCAACGCAGACTGCTCAGTCGGGGCACACACATCATCCTCTGGCATGAACAGGGTGGGCTGACCTGCAGGCCAGGGGTGCAGGCCGCCTACAAGTGTTCCTCTGAATCTCGAGACCTCAGCCGTCAGGTATCAGAAGCATGCAATGAGTTCTTTTCCTGTCGCAAGTCCAGGAGTGAGTTTCCTCGCCAAACCAGCCGGCTGCGCTGCAGCTTCGGACTTGGATCAGCTGAGATGCTCCCCAGGCTTGACCTCAGGCAGGTGCCCGGCCTCTGAGGCAGGTGACTCAGACTCCGGCTGAAACCCTCCTGACCACACCGAGGCCGTGCTGCCAGCTCTGCCCAAAGTGAAGGAGGCTTCTGTGTGGTCTCTATACCAAATACCCTTTCCTTCCCCTCAGCTGCCCAACGGTGGCGACGTATCCCCACTGAGTTCAAGGCTGTGATTTTATCATGAAGTAGCCCCCTGAAATCCACTGGCCGGGACTCACCAGAGCTGCACACATCAGCCTCCCTCATCTAACAGACCACACCTGCTGTGGCCTGATCACTTTTTGCGTGCTCACTCGCTTCACTTGTGTCTGACTCTGCGACCCCATGGACTGCAGCCCACCAGGGTCCTCTGTCCATGGGAATTCTCCAGGAGAGAATACTAGAGTGGGCTGCTGTGCCCTCTTCCAGGGGATCTTAGCTGCCTAGATTTTCCACCACTTTGCCAGGGGTCTCCCCCAGCCCGGCCCACCTCCGCCTCAGGACACAGACACTCCCCCTGAAGCATCCCTGACTGCCTGGAGGGGCAAGGCAGACGCAGGACACCTGCCCCGGGGCCAGGGGAGGCCTCTCCCAGCTCTGGGCCCTGGGAACGCATCCGAGTTTCCCCATCTGTTGAACAGGGAAGTGAGTGTCTCTCTCAGGGCTGTGATGTGGCTCAAAGAACACGGGATGAGGTCATCTGTAAACCGGGAACTTCTACCATCACTTCAGTCCAGTCACTCAGTCGTGTCCGACTCCGTGCGACCCCATGAACCACAGCACACCAGGCCTCCCTGTCCATCACCATCTCCCGGAGTTCACTCAGACTCGCGTCCATCGAGTCCGTGATGCCATCCAGCCATCTCATCCTCGGTCGTTCCCTTCTCCTCCTGCCCCCAATCCCTTCCAGCATCAGAGTCTTTTCCAATGAGTCAACTCTTCGCATGAGGTGGCCAGAGTACTGGAGTTTCAGCTTTAGCATCACTCCTTCCAAAGAAATCCCAGGGCTCATCTCCTTCACTTAACACCTAGGCATTTCCCAGAACCAGCCACTCGACCCCTGAGAAAGCAGCCAACCCTTTCACTGGCCTCCTCCAACGCTGGGCTCATACCTGACCCTCCAGGCCTCCAGCCCACTGATCCCGGGCCACACCCCGAGCACCCCACAGACGTCTGCACCCGCTGCTGCAGAGCAGCTCTCGGCGAAGGAACACAGCAAGCGGAGGGCCCTCTGGCTCATCGTAGCGGACACGTGGCCGCCTTGCCACCAGTCCTTGGCTGCTGGGGCTCTAAACCTCCGCCACCTGCCTGCCTTCTCTGCGGCAGTGGTTGCTTCCTTGGCACCACACACCCAGCACGGGGCCCTGCCCAAGACCCGCACAGGCTTCTCAGGACGCGGCGGACACGGCTCTGTTGGCGCTGGATGACCTGCTGCTCACTGTGCTTCTCCCCGCCCGGGTTTCTCCCAAGCGGCAGTGACCGCCAGGGCTTTGGCCACTGACTCCACAGGATTCACGCTCTGATTTCACACCTCAGGTTTGGACCAGTGCCCTCACCTGCTGAGGTCACCTGAAATCAATCCATCCCGTTTAAAACAGCAGAGAAGCCCACACACCTACGGGCACCTTATCTTGGACAAAGGAGGCAAGAATATACAGTGGAGAAAGGACAGCCTCTTCAATAAGGGTGCTGGGAAAACAGGACCGCTCCATGGAAGAGAATGAAATTAGAACACTTCCTAACACCATACACAAAAATAAACTCAAAATGGATTAAACACCTGAATGTAAGGCCACACACTGTAAAAACTCCTACAGGAAAACAGAGGCAGAACACTCTTCAACATAAATTGAGTAATGAAAATAAAAACAAAAGTAAACAAATGGGACGTAATTTAACCTAAGAACTTTTAAACAGCAAAGGAACCATAAACAAGACAAAAAGAAAACCCTCATAATGGGAGAAAATATTTGCAAATGAAGTAACTGACAAAGTTAATCCCCTAAATATACAAGCACCTCAATAGTAACACACACACACACTGCAATCAAAAAATGGGCAGAAGATCTAAATAGAAATTTCTCCAGAGTACATACAGATGGCCAAGAAACACATGGGAAAATGCTCAATCTCACTAATTGTTAGAGAAATGCAAATCAAAACTACAATGAGGTTATCACTTCACAGCAGTCAGAATGGCAATCAAAATATCTATAAACAATAAGTGCTAGAGAGGGTGTGGAAAAAAGGGAACCCTCTTGCACAGTTGGTAAGAATGTAAATTGATACAGCCACTATGGAGAACAGTATGGAGGGCCATTAAAAAACTAAAAATAGAACCAGCAATCACAGGCATAAATCCTGAGAAAACCACAATTCAAAAAGACGCGGGTACCCCAGTATTCGCTGCAGCACTGTTCACAACAGTGAGGTCAGGGAAGCAACCCAGAACAGGTAAAAGAAGAAGAGTGGTACTTACATACAATGGACTATTAGTCATAAAAAGTAATAAAATTGAGTAATTGTAGTGATGTGGATGGACCTAGAGAGTCATACATAGTGAGTCAGAAAGAGAAAAGCAAATATATATTAAGGCATATATATGGAACCTAGAAAAATGGAACCTATCTGCAGGACAGAAATGGAGACGCAGAGGCAGAGAATGGGCGCGCGGCACTGGCAGGAGGAAGGCGGGGCTGGGGTAATTTGAGAGGGCAGCGCTGCGCATGCGCACCAGCACGTGTAACACGGCCGGCTGGCCCGAAGCCGCCGCACAGCTCCTGGGGCTCAGCACGGCGTCCCTGCCGACCCGGAGGGAGGGAGGCTCCCGAGGGAGGGGGGTGTCTGTCTACCCAACAGCCAATTCATCTCAGTGCACAGCAGAAACTGAACAACGTTGTAAAGGAACTATACTCCAATAAAAAAATTTTAGAACAGTGAATAAGCAGTCTTCACCGTTATTCACATCGTATGCAAAATTAAGCAGGGAAACCCAGTGCCCCGGCCCTTCTTTAGAGCCGCACTGTCCAGCGTGGCAGGGGGAGGGGCATGAGGCTGTTACATGTTTGAAATGTGCGTCCAGCCTGGGATGTGCTGTCCATGTCAGTACACTCCAGGCTTCAACGACTTAGTACAAAGAAATAAGGGAAAACATCCCGATGATTTCCTGTTGATTACATGTTGAAATAATACTTTGGGTATGTTTAGATATATTTGGCTAAATAAACTATGCTATAAAATTTATTTCACCTGTTCCTTTTTTTTTAATGTGGTATCAGATAAATGATGTGGTTTACACTATATTTCCACTGGATGGCCAACTGCTCTGGAGGTCCTCATCCAAGACAGCATCACTGCCCAGCGCCCTCTCTCCCAGTGTGGTTTATCTGTTTGGGTCTGTCCTTGCCGTCTCCTGATTCTCATTTCACAGTCTCATTCATGCAGGTATTCTGGGGGGAGTGATGCCAAATGCTTCCAATCCGTATATTCCATATACTTTTATCTCATGGCAACCTTTCTGAGCAAAGGGAAAGTGCTCATCGCTTGGGCCTGTCTCTTTGCAACCCCATGGACTGTAGCCTGCCAGCCTTCTCTGTCCATAGAATTCGCCAAGCAAGAAGACTGGAGCAAGCTGCCATTCCCTTCTCCAGGGGATTTTCCTGACTCAGGAGAGGCAGACTCAGGCTTACCCGTGGCTGAGCCCAGCAGGCGCCCCCCAGTGACGTCAGCAGGTCACCGCTTCCCTTGCTTTACCTTCTGTAGCCAAGATCCCCCTGATGGAATAAGGGACGGACTATAACCCAAGCCCGTGCCTCTCCCACTGTGCAGGAGGAACCCAACAGTTGGGCACCTGGATTGTTTGGATCCTGAGACCAGCGCCAGATCTCAATAAATGTCTGCTGAATGTGTGGGCCAAGGAACAAGCTGCCCGTGCTGGCGGAGCCCTTCCTTGGCCGCTAGCGCCCAGGCCCTCACCTAGCACATCTCAGCTCTGTCTCCTGCCACGTGTCACCCAACTTCCAGGCTTGTTCCTTTACCACCACTCACCGCTCTGGGTGTTTGTGGGATGAAGGTATTTACTGAAGAGCTGCTCAGTCACTGCGAGGCCATGCCACCACCCTGCAGTCAGGCAACTCCTGTCCCCAGGCCATCGAGTGGGGCACAGAGCATGGGAGCGTGTGCTGGACAGAGGGGCTCGTCCTCTCACCTGTGACTGGCACTGCCCTGGCCACTTTCTTTAAATCTTTGGCAAACGTCTTTGAACCCCGCAGTTCCAGCAATGGGGTCGAGTTTTGGGCACTAACAGCCTCACTCCATCATTCCTCCATTTTCATTTTTCTCCTGTTACATTAGCTCTTCACGTCCATTCCATGCTCACCCAGTCATGTGTGACTCTCTGCCACCCCATGGACTGTGGCCCGTCAGGCTCTTCTGTCCATGGGATTTTTCAGGCAAGAATACCGGAGTGGATTGCCATTTCCAACTCCAGGCGATCTTCCCAAGGATCAAACCTGTGTCTCCCACATCGATAGACAGAGTCTTTACCACCTGGGAAGTCCCTCTTCACTTTCATTAACATTTTTCTATTAGAAGCTGTAAAAAAAAAAATCTCGCTCTTTAACTAGTGAGGAAAGCGACAGAATGTTCTGGACCTGCCCATCACCACCCTCCTCTTGAATGAAGCCTGCATCCCCTGACGCCCATCTGCATTCTGTCACCCGCCTCTGGTTTGGCTCAGCCCAGGGAGAAATCATCACACAGCAATGGGGATGAAGTGATCCAAAGCCGAAGAGATGACTTCAAGCCATGGAGCTGTATGGACTTGAGAAGCTGGGGACAGAGCAGTTCCAGGCTAAGCCCAAGCAAGTAGCTGTCATCAGAGAACAGAAATCAAGGGCCAAAATACAATGAAAAAAGCAGAGACAAGAGACGGCACAGTCTCTGAAAGAGACAGACACAGAGAAACAAGAATGGCGGCCCAACTCCCCGTTTCCTGGAAAGCCTGACCTTTGGATCCCGGGTTCTATCAGAGTCCTGTGCTGTACACCAATAATCCCAGTCGGCTTTGGAGCCTTGGCTGTGTGCTTTTGCACCTGTGATCAGATATACCTGCATCCACTGCACCTCCGTGTGTTCTTCCTGAGCACCTCACCTCTCCTCCCAGCCATGTCCCCAACACAAAAGCAAACACCGGTACCTTCCAGAACCCGGCCCTGGCGGGTGTCGCTTTGACCACACACTCTGCAATGCAAACAGCCACACAGGAACCTCTGCCCACCCTGAATAGTACTTCTCAAGAAGGAAGAGTTTATTGGATACACTTGTAGGGGGCAAAAGTCTAACAGTGAGCAGGAACTACAGGCTCACCCCTTTAGAAGATGAGCAGGGAAAACAAATACACTGATTATGTACAATCATTAAAAACAGCAGGGTGGTGGAAAAAAAGGAAAAACTGCCAGCAGCCTTCCAGAAGGTTAGTAACAGAGGACGTCTGCAGGCACCTTCCTGCCCAGTCCCGACCGACCGTGCCCGCGCGTCCTGGGATTGTCCCCCGCCGCCGATGAGAAGCGGATGGAGCAGGGAGACTGGGGGGCTCCGAGGGGCTCACGTCGGTCCTGCTGTGCCCGCAGTCGGACCTGGAGAAAGAAGCCCCGCCGGCGATGCACATGCACCCGCCTCTCCTCGAAAATCCCCAAGGACAACGTCCCGGGCATCTCCCGATACAGACGTGGGAGGAGCTGAGGAAACGCACGTCGTGGAGGAAGCAGCGGCCTTTCTGGGGGTCTATGCCCAAGTCCAGACCCGGGGTCCTCTGATGTGAGCCCCGCGCCCCGCACCTGCGAGAGCCCGAAATGGGCTGAGCGCTGGGACCAGGGGGTCCACCGGGGGCCCAGGACTTCCGCTGGAAGCCGGCCCCCGAGCCCCGGCAGCAGAGGAAGGGTGCCCACGAAGGGTCAGATACAGTTCTGAGCTGTTTTAAAGAGGAAAAAAAGAAGCCCTCCGAGTTTACTTAGAGACCTTGGTTCATCCGAAGCGTGTCTATAAAAATGCGCTGGATGCCGGATCGAAGTTGCACAGTCTCCTGGCGATGCCGTCCAACGTCCACTGAACTGAAAAGGCGGAACGTTTAAAGCCGCCGCTCCGAGGACCGTCCCCGAAGCCGCCGCCTACGGGCCCCTCCAGGCCCGGGGGGCGCCCGGCCGGGCAGCGGGTCAGTCGCGGTGGCGGCGCCACGTCCCTGCCCGCTCGCTGGCCGGGGCGGGGGCGGGAGGGCCGGGGTGCGGGGGCGGCTCCGGGGGCGCGGCGGGCGCTGGGGCGGCGGGCTCCAGGCCTGGCCGGCCGCCGTCGGCGCCAAGCTTGCTGCCGAAGATCTGGCCCTCCTTATCTAGAGCCGTGTTCTGGGGAGAGAGCGGGAGACGAACACACGTGAGCCCGCCGCCCGCGCCGGGCACCGCGAGCGAGCGGGCGCGCCAAGCATGCAGGGCGGGACGGGAGAGGAGAAGTAACGCCCGCGGCCCGGCGGCGCCCCCGGTCGGCCCAGCAGTCCCGCCATCCCTCACCGCGGCCTCTGCTCCTACGGCCCGGCCGGAGCCTTTGGGATCTGAGCCCAGAGGCGTCCTGGACGAGAAGCAAACTGCACGGGAATGCAAGGCCCCTGACTGCTAACTCCTCTAAAGAAGGTTCCTCATCGGGAGATTGGAAAGGTTAAGTCATGTCATCCATAATACCTAACCCTCACCCCGCCCCGAAGCCACCGCCGCACTGGCGGCCGGCGTCTGTGGAAAGCTCGGGAATGCAGGGTGTAACATTGCCCATCTTTCCGGCCTCCAGCATCTCCTCCCCGGCCTTCTCTTCCTGTGGGGTGTCTCCACAACCCCCAAGGGTTGGTTTAAAAAAAAAAATCTGCCTCTAATGCAGGAGACCAGGGTTCAATCCCTGGGTAGGGACGATCCCCAGGAGAAGGGCACTGCAACCCACTCCAGTGTTATTGCCTGGAGAATTCCATGGACGGAGGAGCCTAGTGGGCGACAGTCCATGGGATCATGAAGAGTAGGAAATGACTGAGCGACTAACACTCTGACTTTCCCCTGCCCCAGGGGCACAGATGTCCCCTTGCTCTCTGACCGTAGCCTGGAGCTGGGAACTGGCCTGCCTGCCTCCTCCTCTGACGGGTATGAGGGCTGCTGCTCGGCCAGGGAAGCCAGGCCAGGCACCCTCTCATCGGGTTTTCCAAACACGGGGCTCTGTCGGGTCTCAGCACCTTTAGCTGAAAGGCATGTAGACCAGAAGTCCTTTTCTTGTCATCTAACCACCTTGACGGGGAAAGGAACCATAGATTCTTCCAGGACTCCAGGAGGGGAAAAAAGTGCCTGGAGAAAATATGAACAATCGGGGCTGCCTGCAGGGCCCTTGGGGCAGACTGGAAGACAGGTGTTCTCCACAGGCCCTTCCTGAACACTCAGTGACTGCCAAGGGCACTTTCCGCTTCCTAGAGAAGAGGTAACTGGGGAAAAGCCAAATCAGAAACTCAGCCCTGCACCTTAACAAGCTTCGGAGCGCCGAGTGTGAGCAGAGGCCAGGCCACCCCCTCAGGGAAATCATGGAACGTGCAGAGAGGCTTCTTCTGCCGTTTTCCACCCAAAAGCCTCCCCTGGGCCGAAGACACCAACATCCCCACAGTTATTTCTCCTCTTCTCTTCCCGACGAGAACATGAACGTGTGCAGCGGGAGGAAGCAGAGCGGTGCAGTTAGTACATACCGTCGCCTTGGGCCTAGCCAGAGGGAAGCAATGCAGGCGGCGGGAGAGGCGCGAGGAGGGGGGAGAGAAGCGGGGACAGAAACTGGACTTACTTTCAACAGAAGCAACACAGTCGAAATAGTTTTGTCTAACTTAAATTAAGCCCCGATCCTTCCCAGCGTCCCCCTGAAAGGAGCACAGTCCCCCGAGTGAGGAAGCACTCCTTTTGAATCCATCCTTTCTCGAGTCAGCTACCAGGCTACAAAATGCAGCCACGAGGGGTTTCTTATCACTAATTCCCTTTTCCACCACGAGATGGCCTCTTCTGGGCGAGGCCCTGAGCCCACTCTGCAGGTGCAGGGCCTTTCCTTAAGCCTCTCAGGACAAGTCAGAGGGAATGCAAGTGCAATCCGAAACCACAGGCCCAACTTAAACCAAAACCCTATCCTCTTGCATTCTCCCATCCCAAAGCCTAGCCGACTGCACACTCTCTTACTGAGGACAGTGCCTCCTTGCAGATGTACTTGCAGAAAGAACCAAAGCCTTCACAAAGGCTCCGACCTTAACGCTGTCATCCACTAACAGATGCACATTTGCACCTCAGTGAAAGATAACCTTTAGCAGGAGAATGACTGGGGTCCTCCTCCCATGCCCTCACCAGCTTTTGGTCTGGGAAGCAAGGTGATGTGGCAAGCTGAAGAATTCTAAGTAAAGTTTTCATGGGTGTGTTTGGCCAAAATGGGTGTCAGTAGGTACAGGAAGCCTGCACCCATGAGAAGCTGAGAGCTGGACGCTGCTGTCAAAGTCTGAGAGAAGCATGCAGATAAGAGGGGCTGAGAATTAGAGGCCGCTCTGAGGAAGCACAGCACGTGAATACCAGAACGCTGCTCCAGGGTCCCCAGAGTCTCAGCGGGGTACACAGTGAAACTCTGAAGTGTCTCTCAAACTGTCAAGTCAAACTGTCAAACAAAAGGCAGGCAACAGCATCAACTTTACTTGCTCGCCGTTATCTACCATTCCTGTCCTACCATTTCCCCACCAGAGCCCCAGGCTCCAACTCTGCGGGTTCTAAGAGAACCAAACCCAACCAGAGGGTCCCGCCTCAGGACACTGATACACTGTTCCCACTGCTGTTTGTATCAGCAGGAAACCACCCGAGCCTTACATGCCCCAGACAGCAGAACATGTACATACCAGGAAGAGCTGTGTGTGAATCAGGAGTCTTAAGAAAACATTTGAAACTGTCCCCAAGGGCAGGACACACACAGTAGTGCTGAAGGTGGTGGTGGTCGGGGGCGGCGGGGGGGATGACTGATGACTCGGAAGCGCTGCAAGCTGCCTGGACACAACCACACCCGGGCCAGGGCCTCTGTCGGGTGAGGATGGATGCCCTCCCCATGGAAGCCCGCGTGGGACAAGCCAGAGTCCAAGGCTGGCTTTCTGGCCATGGAGAACTGGTCCCTCCACAAGTGTTCCTGGCTCCCCCATGGGTTTTGGACCTCATGGGTCAACCAGCACCTCCCCAGAGCTAAGGAGCTTCAGAGTTATGTGGGGAATAGGGGGTGAGATGGAGCCCTGCCAACATGCCCGACAAGACAATACACATGTGAACACACAATGCTCACAATCACTGCTAGACCCACAAATAATAAAGCAGTGTTCATTCACGCAAACATCCTGTTAAAGGTCAGGAGTTTGACACAATGCTTGAACTTCATCAGCAAATGGAAAAAAGCCATTTGTAAACCCCAAGACGCAGGTTCTGAGAGGGCCTGGATTATCCTCATCCAGAACAGAGCCTATACTGGGCCAAAAGGCAAAAGGGCTGAAAGGCAAAAGGGCCGATCGTTCCAGAACCTTGGTGGGCCTCAGGCCCCGTGTCTGGGCCGTGAGTCAACAGGTGACCCAGGGGATGAGGGGGCAGCTCTCGTGAGCTCTGGGCAAATCCTATAAAGCTTCTTCCTCGAGGAGACTAGGAAGCTTAATTCACGTGTAGTTATTAAAGTGTGCTAACTCTCAAGGTTTTTTATTACATGGTGAGTGTGGCAACTTTTGATGCTTCAGATTTTTCTAGATTTCCTCTGGAGCCGCCTAACGGCATGGCTGGCGGCAGGGCTGTGACCCGAGCCCAGGCAGCGGTGAGTCACTGAGAAGGCTCTCCTGCCTTGGCTCAGGCAGGGCGGCTCTCCTCGCAGGGTCTCAGCCGCAGCTCTGTGACAGCTCCGACTGCCTCAGGCTTTTGGCAGGACACTACTGAGATACCGGAAAACCACAGCTCAAGAGGCCTTCCCTCTAGTCTGGCCCAGAGCTGCCGGGGGGCCTGCAGCCTGGCAGGGGAGGAGGAAAGGGATCCCCAGGATAGAGAGCGGGTCCCCCACCCCAGGACAGGGCAGCGGGCTTCCCCCAGGCCCCCACTTGCACCCAGGCCTCCAAGGGAAGGACTGGAGCTGCGAGAATAAGTGACTGTTTCCTCCCAGTCAGGGAGGAAACCAGCCTTTCCAGAGTGGGAGGGTCCGTCCTGAGGCCAGAGTGACGGAGCGGGGGGATGGCCCGTCACCCGCTGTCCGGCTCTGGGTCCCCACCTCCAGAGAAAGCCTGCCTCTCCCCGGGAAGGCAGCCCCTGCTGCTCCCGACCCTATGAGCAGGGGTGGGGGCGGACAGCAGGGGCCCCCATGGGGGCCAGCTTCACGGCTCACAGGAGCGAGGACAGGGTCTGGACAGCTGGTGGGAGGGCTGCTGGCCACACTTCTGACTCACTTTCATCTTTTCTGCCATCTTCTCCTGCTCCCTGGCCTACTTTCATGTTACTGCACGTACTTGAATGCCGTTTTCCGTTTGCTGTGTTTATGGATTTAGGTAAGCTGCCTCAGAAACCCTTTAGAAGGAAGATCTGACAAAATGTGGGAATCTGGGTTGCTAACTTCTCATAAAATTTTACCAAACCTGAAACCCGGTTTTTTTTTTTTCATTCTTCTGAACTTTTAAAAATCACAAAATACTGATTTTTTAAAAGTGGAATTTGCTTAACGCTAGCTGTTTCTTATCCCCCGTCCCAAAGAATCATTCACGGCTCAAATAATCCATTTGTGAAGCCCTGAGTAGTCAGGGAGTCGTTGCCTTTGGCGGCAAGTCCCGCCTGGCTGGGGAGCCCTCTCTAGGGCGGAAAGCAGAGCTGGGACAGACGCCACCGCCCAGGGCCCACGGAGCCCAGGAGAAGAGGAGGGGACCCAGGCCCAGGGCCCTGCATTCTGGCCTGGCTGGAACCTGCACACCCTCTGATCCCAGGACCCGCAGACTGGGAGCCGGCCACACGCTGCCCTTCACATGCCAGGCCATCCTTGCCATGAAGCGAGGAGCCCAGAAGGCACCAGGGACACGCGAGGGGCGCGCTGGGCCGCTGACCCGGCAAGGCTCACCGTCAGCCGAGCAGTCAGGCTGGACCTGCAGCGCCCAAGGGCGGATCACACGCTCCACTTACCATGATCACGGAGACCCCGGTGGTCGTGCTGTTCTGCTTGGGGAGCGCGTTATTAAAGTGCTGTTTGAGTTTACCTGTTACTTCAGCTTGCATATTATTCTCCTGGGAGGCGTCATCCTACAGAAAAGAATCAAAGACACGGATTTTGAGTCTCGGGTCCACGCTGTCTCTTCCTCAGCAGTCACACACCATCCATCACTCCTACTGTCTCCTCCTAATGGGCCGTCTGAGCTGTGAGATCAGGGGAACCATGCAAGTCAAGTAACTGAAAATAATGACTGCTATTGGGTGGTCCCCTATCCCCCGGAAGGACTCTCTGCCATGCACCTCCCTCCTGAGGTCTGGAGTGGGATGGGGTGGTCCCCTACCCCCTGCAAAGACCCTCTGCCATGCACCTCCCTCCTGAGGTGTGGAGTGCACTGAGGAGAGGGCAGAAGGACCTTCTGCAGGGCCCAGAGACTGTCCTCCACAGCACAAATGCCACCTAACTTAATACAGATCCTGCCCATGGAAACGTCAAAATTATCATTTTAGTCAAGAATGCAGGTAGTGTCTAGTCTTTATGACTCAATAAAAAAATGCGGCATCTCAGCCACTTGGTCCAAGAACCAAGTCACATAACAGGACCCAGAGAATCTGAATGGAGTTGTCAGAATGTGGGGGACAGAGTCTGGGTGGCTGAGGTGCACAGGGAGGCCCCGAAGTGAGCAAGAGCCCCTGCATTAATGCCACTGCCCCCAGGCTCCCAGGATGGAGGGGGACCCAGACTCCCCTGGTGTGGACTGTTTCACCCAGGCCCCGAGGCACTGCCCACGCTCAGAGGACTCCCCAAACCCCACACATCCTCCGCCCGGCTCCCGCCCGCCCCACCGGGAGCAGGAGCGCTCCCGTGACCACGTGCCAGGAAGGCAGAGATCAGGCTCATCTCTGGGCAAGCTCTGAAGACTCTCAAACCCCAGGATGACAGAAAGAGGTCCTCAGAGAGCATCCTGGCCAATCCCCGCACCTCACAGGTGAGGACGCCGTGGCCTGCAGAGACCGTGATGAGCCCGGCCACTCACAGAGGGAGCCTGGCGCCAGCTGTGTCCTGCCAGAGAGCAGGCTGCATGCTGCTTGCTCATTACGGAAAAGGACGCTCAATCTGCCACAGGACGTGGACCCAGAACTCAGCCTGTGCCACAGCCCAGGCGAGGAGGCCCGCTGTGGCCCACAGGACACAGAGACGTCAGTTCCCTGTGGACGTGGGTACTTACGGACACCCAGGGGTGACTCAGGATCTGTCCTGCTGTGCACCTTGCTTCGACATTGACCTGAAGCATCTGACTGATTAATTCCTGGGAAGAAAGAGAGGAGAGGACAGAGGGGACAAAAATGGGGTGACTAACAACAGACACAGGAACCGTGAGTTTGCAGCAAGTACCTCAGGGGACAGCCAGCACCACTGCTCAGTATTTGGACGCAGAAGCGATCTCACCGCCACCTCCCCAGGCCTCTGAGGCAGGCACGGCTGCCGCGTCAGCAGCACCAAGACGAGAGGTCTTGCCCGAGTCCACACAAACCACGGCGTCCCCTCCTATGGGCTCTGGGCACCGGTGTCACCCACAGCCCAGTGCTGCGGAGCTGCCCCTTCTGGCAACACCACAGGCCGCACGGGGCCACACCTGCAGGCCGAGGGGCCTATGACACAGCTTTCGACCAGATGAAGGGACACACGGGGAGGCCTTAGGGAAGCGTCCATAAGCCCCAAGGGGGAGGCCTCGGCACACTGGGAAGACAGCCAGGCCAGCTTTCAGAATCTGCCAAAGTATTTCAGGCACCGCGCTGCGGGGTGAGCCATACGTGCAGACAGACCCAGAGCTCAACAACAAGAGCGGCGACAGGCCCCCATGGCAGGCGAGGGCCCCTCGACAGGACAACAGCCCCCCGGGACAGGCGGGGGCCCCTCAACATGCTGCCGCCCCCCAGGACAGGCGGGGGCCCCTCGACACAACAGCCTCCCGGGAACAGGCGGGGGTGCCTCGACACGCCGCCACCCCCAGAGCCAGGCTGGGATGCGTACCTTGGCCGAGTCTGTGATGTTGTCCCAGTAGGGGGCTGGGAACTCCAGCTTCCCGGCCAAGATCTGGTCAAAGAGATCTTCCTGGAGGTTGTTCTCACTGAGTCAGTGACAGAGAAACAGAAGGGTCAGCGTCACCATTCGGCTTTGTGATAAAAAGCTCAGGGGGACGGCGGAAGGGGAGTCCAGTGTCTCTGGCGTGGGCATTTCACAGCTTGGCTATGCATCTCAACCACGCTTGGGATGACACACTCTCCCTTCTAGGTGATGAACCAAGGAACATTTCCAGGGGCCTGGGAATCAGCGAGAAAGGGGAGGAGGGTGGGTAGTGGAGAAAGGAGGATCAGGGCAGAGAGAGAGAGGAGCAGAGATGCAAGAACGCTGTATGGTGGGTACCAGGTTTCAGCGTGGGAAGACAAAGATGTTCTGGAGATGGGTGGCGGTGACACTTACCCAACGGTTTAAATGTATTTAATACCACTTAACACTTGAAATTGCACACTTACAGATGGTTCAAGGGATAGATTTTATGTCACGGGTAGTTTTCCACAAAAAACAAAGACTCAAGAAAAAATGGAATCCACAAAAAATGTAAGTCCTCATTTCAAAAAAAAAAAAAAGAAGCTTGGCATCTGCCCTCAATCCTTCATGGTATAATAATAAGTGGGGGAAGCGGCAAACCCCAGTCAGATCTCCTTGTCCTTCCCCCTTCTACTTCCCCAACAAAACAGCCAAAGATCAGCGAAGCAGCCAGCACATGGGAAAGTTATAAGGAGTTCAGAGTCTGGGTAAACATTCACAGCGGAACGCGCTCCCCTTTGAAACCTTTCGCTGAGGCTCAGTTTGAGAGAAAAAGCCCATCATCTGAGGACACCCACTAGAACTGCAGGGGTGCAGCCCCCTAGGTGGGCACCCCTCCCTGCCTGCCTGCCTCTCTCTGAGGTGCTCCTGCGCACAGGTGTCTAGAGAGTAAAAGATACTTGATTTTTGATGGACAGTGCCAGGGAGACGCGGAAATACTGCTGGGAAAAATTCAGGAAGCTGGACATCCTCTACCTCCCAGAAAAGTGCATCTCCACAGCCACATGGCCCTTCCCTTGGTGGACACATCAATGGCCAGAGTGGGAAGCAAGTCACTGGCTCTCCAGGCCACTGCAAAGCCTAGAAGAAAACTCAGGATGGGTTGCTGGAGTCAAGATCAAAATCCAGGAGCGGAAGTTCAGTCTCACTCAGCAAATAAGTTTAAGTGTTAGTCACTCAGTCGTGTCCGACTCTTTACGACCCCATTGACTGCAGCCTGCCAGGCTCCTCCATCCGTGGGATTTTCCAGGCAAGAATAGTGGAGTGAGTTGCCAGTTCCTTCTCCAGGGGATCTTCCAGACCCAGGGATTGAATCCAGGTCTCTCGCATTGCAGGAAGAGCTACCAGGGAACCCCAATACTAAGAGTGGGTAGCCTTTCCCTTCTCCAGCGGATCTTCCCAACCCAGGGATTGAACCCAGGTCTCCCGCATTGCGGGAAGACGCTTTACCATCTGAGCTACCAGGGAAGCCCAGTACTGGAGTGGGTAGCCTCTTCCTTCTCCAGCAGATCTTCCCGACTCAGGAATTGAACCGGGGTCTCCTGCACTGCAGGCGGTTCTGTACCAACTGAGCTACTAGGGAAGCCCTGATCACTTGGCAAGGATGCAACGTTTCAGCCCCACACGCTGCTCAGGGTGCTCACGTGGGACCCTGCCCAGCCTCCTGCACAGGAGCCTGGCCACACTACCAGCCCTCCAGGCTCTGCAATGGTGAGCGTGGCATCCCCAGAAACAGGTGATTCAGGGCAGTGTCCAGAGACAGCCTCTGGGGCTGTGTGATGAGGTGGCTGCCTCACTCCTGTTCTAGGAAGAAGGGCGGAGTCTGTGAGCTCTGTGAACGTTCATCACATCAAACCAAGCTGAGCGGAACCGACACTGCTGCTTCGTGACGTCAGGCAGCACTCAGAGTGGTGGCTGCAAGCCCTGCTCCCCGAGAAACTGATGTTCTTCGAGTGAGCACAGACTGTTCTTTTCCAGGTGTTTGATGTTTTTTCCTTTTCACTGTCACCTCTCTACTGATTTAATTCAGCTCATCTCTCCTTAACAATGAATAAAGAATGTGCCTAAAAACACAATGGGATTTTATAGAAACTTTCAGAAAACCAGAGGACCCCAGGAGACAATGTTAGAAGAAGATATATCAAGTCACCCATTTCCAAAACCGTTCTTTTTAGCCATTCCTCTCTATGGTGGCATGCATCTCCCTCTTGGTCTTCTTCTGGAATCTCAAATAGCTTCTGTTAATACATACCGTCTTTATTTTGTTAACAAACAGCTAAAACACTGGGTGTGTGTCTGCAGGATTTAGGTTCTTGGCAAAATAGCCTGAGTCAACAACACAACCCCAGGATTTGGGCAATTAGAGGGGCACCCTGAGGACCCATGCTGTGAACTGAGAGAGCCCTGGAGAGCCCTGGGGTTCCGGCAGTCCCCGCCAGAGCAGACCTGCGGAGAACGCACCCTTCTCAGTCATCACAGAATAAAAGTCCCTCTGATTAAGCCTCCCCTGGGTGGGTTAACACATGTATACACTACAGTCTGGCCGAGATGCTTCAGTGAGTGAAGTCACTCAGTCATGTCTGACTCTTTTCGACCCCATGGACTGTAGCCTACCAGGTTCCTCCATCCATGGGATTTCCAGGCAAGAGTACTGGAGTGGGTTGCCATTTCCTTCTCCAGGGGAGCTTCCCGACCCAGAGATTGAACCCGGGTCTCCTGCATTGCAGGCAGAAGCTTTACCATCTGAGCCACTTTTTAATTCTCAAACAGTATAGTACTGTAAGTCTGGAAGTGCCAGTAAGAAAAACTCTGAAAACAGCAAAAGACTCTGTGTACACACTCTTTCCAGTGCCGAGGTGTTAAAGGTGAAAAATGTTGTAAGCTATTTCACAAATGATGTGCAAAACATTTCACTTAAAGGGGGTAGGGGTGTGTGTTTAAGAGAAACATCAAATATCTCAGGATAGTCAGGCAAGTATTATTTGTTATCAGTGGCCCTAAGAACAGACTTCCTTAGGCAATACCTAAACCCTAGAAAAGCAACATTCTTCTCAGTAACAATGAAATACTACATGTCAGCCTAGGACTAATGCCTGAAAATCCTGAAAAAATAATGGGAAATGCTAGAGTTAAAGAAGCTCAAACTGTCAATTCCAAGGAACAATTTTAATTAAAAAGCTTTGGGTTCAATTAATCTTTTTTAGAAAACAATGAAAATATTTTGAGATATCTGTGGAAAGACTTTTATTTTAGAAACAAATTTATGCAGATTTGCTTAATCTTAAACCATAGTCATTTATCATTATTTAAAGAACTATTTCCATAGTTTGATATATATGATATATAAAATATGTAAATATTTTATATTATAGTAGGTTATAAAATCTATCCAGAATGTCTCTCTATGCTATGAAGATGCGTCCACAACTAACATGTAACATAATAAATTCTCTTTCATCACAACATGATATGAGAGAGGAAAACATTTTCAAAGGTAAGCTATCCAGAGTTATAGGACCAGCTTCTGAATATAACCTCTAAGGCAGCAGCTTTCAGAATGTACTTCTACTGCTTTTGATTAGCCAGACTGATCTGAAGATCCCAGAGAGAGACCAAGATAACAAGTAACAATAGATACGTATTGTTAATTCGAGTCTCTCTTTTGTTAAACAGTAAAAAGGAAGTCAAAGAAAAAAAACTTCTAGGCCGCACTGGCAAGTGGAAACACTAGAGGGAGTTGTGAGCACACATTCCTCTACAACTGCGCCTCCATACCTTTTTCCAACTGCTCTCAGCTTGGGTTACCCAAGGAGGGAAACTGCTGTAAATGGCCCTTGGATTTGTCGGTGGTGGTTGGTTGCTCAGGTGTGTCTGACTCTGTGATGCTATGGACTGCAGCCCGGCAGGCTCCTGTCCCTGGGATTCTCCAGGCAAGAATACTGGAGTGGGCTGCCATTTCCTTCCCCAGCGGCTAATCTGACCCAGGGGTAGAACCCGCACCTCCCGCACTGGCAGGCGAGTTCTCTACCGAGTCACCAGGGAAGCCCCAAGCCCTTGGGTCACCTGCTATCAAACCGCACTGTCCTCTGCACTTGACTAGTTCCCAAAGCAAGTCATCACTGAAACCAGCTGAAACCCCAGGGCACCATGTGACTGTAAAAATAGCCCCAAATTACTTCCCTCCTTCTATGAACACAGACTTCTCCTACATTTACCCCAGGCTTAGCTATTTGATTTCATTTGATCAATGGGACATTCATCAAGAAATGTGAAGCAAGCAGAGATCTGGACGGTACTCGGGCAGGGAACTTGCTCCCTCTTGCTGTTTTGAGGAAGCTGGCACCACCACCACGTGAAGCCCACGCTAGCTCTCTGATGCTGGAGGGCACGTGGCTAAGTCAGACCTGTGGTCCCAGCTGACACCGAGCCGCTACCAGGCATGACCTCAGGCTCCCGCTAAGCCAGCCCAGGGCAAGAGAATGGCTCAGTCCATCCCCAGAATGATTCATACCCCTACTTTTAGAACAAATCTATCCTTCAGTAAAAACTAACAGATAGGTCATATCCTACAGTCTGAATAACCCACCTTGGCAATGACCTCAGTGGAAAACCAAGATGTTGATGGATGGCCAGACGGAAAGAGCCTTCCACCTAAAGAAACCCAAGCCACGCCATGAGGATGAGGTCACACTCCAATGTCGTATCTCTCATTAAACCTTTTATGATTTCCAGTGCTCAGCTGAGCCTGCCCTCAACTTGGCATGACCTCATGCTCAGTTATTCTGCTTGATCAATATTCTCATGCTGTGTTTTCAAACCAATAAGCCTCTCAAAAGTAGAGACTGACATCTGTGTTATTCGTGTATTTAATGTAAGCAAAACAAAAACAAAACCAACTATTCATCTCAACTAAAAACTGATCATTAGGGGCTTCCCTAGTGGTCCAGTGGCCAAGACTCCATGCCCCTCACACAGGGGGCCCAGGTTTAATCTCTGGTCAGGGAACCAGATCCCACATGCCACAACCAAGACCCAGTGTTAAACAATATATTTTAAAAATAGATCATTTTTTAAAAAGATAAATGTCGTATCTTTGTACTTTTCTGTATGTTGGAAAGCTTTCATAATAAACTTCTATAATAAAAAGCTTTTATAATAAAGCTTCATATAGTAAAAAGCTTTTATAATAAAGCTTCTATAATAAAAAGCTTTTATAATAAAATGTGGGAGGAGACAGGGAAGAAATAAATCTATTTTTTCACTTACTGACTGACTACACACTATAAACACTATGGCCTTACAGAATAAGTTTTGTTTCCCACTCGATTCCCAGAACTTAGATCGATGCCTGGTACACTGTAGCTACTCTACAAACAGTTGTAAAATGACCATAAGCGAAGATGAAAAGGAAAACAGCATTCAAGAAAAGTCAGAGGAAAACCATCAGACGTTCATCATCAGATTAACATCTGCTTCAAAGTGTTCGTGTGCTTCGAGGGGAGACGGCACTGGTAAAGAGAGACACTACGGTGAAGCCCCCATGGCCCCTGTTCATGCACCGCTGGGGGGGTCCCCACCACACACCCGGACCCCGTGTGCAGCCATCTGTCTTCCCAGCAGGTGAGTGTATGGTCATCAAGGGTCAATCTGCCCTTCCCAGGCCTGTTAATGCCCAAAGTCTTTGTAATGCTCCTTAACGAAAGAGTATATAAATGGACAAAATTAATTGAAAAAGAACAAGTTCCCTGTGTCTATAAGAACCAGGTCAAATGCTCTGCAAAGTGAGTTGTTAAAAAACAGCTGTCAGACTAGGCAGAAGAGACAACCCTTAAGAACTAGAGAAAGTCTTACCTGGGAGGATCAGATTGCTTGGCGAGCATCTTTAAACCTCACTCCTCTTGAAAAAGACGGAATGGAAATCACAGACACTGGACTGCGGGGTGAGATTTACGGAGGAGTGGCCGTGGGAAACCCAGGGGACCAGGCACAGAGCAGAGGGCTGGGCCGCCTCGAAAGTGCGGACGCGGAATGTACATTAATAGGTTGTAAATTAAGATTAAAAAGTGAGCAGTGTGTTTATACAATTTTTTTACTGACATTTTTATTGACCTGTTTCCGGTCCTGATTGCCAGAAGTAGAATGTCTGCTTCCCGATCAAAGGGAGAGAGTTTACAGTTCAAAGATGGTCACTTGCAGAGCCACTGACCTTCGGAAGGGGGGGAAGCCACAGAGCAGTATGTACGTGATCACGCCAGCCGCCCAGACGTCCACCTTCAGGCCATAGCTGGGGAAACAGAGCGGGCGGGAGGAGAGACAGGACGCTACTCCCTCGAACCCGCCACAGGACTGGAGCACGTGCCTTGGTTTGTTAGGGGAAAAGGCCTTTCAGTACCAGACCACTCGTTTCATGCAGATGAATGAACTACCCTTTGGACAAAGGTGTCTGCTCTTCTCCCAACCTCGCCACTATCTGGATTCCAAGACTGGCCTTGGGACAGAGGTCCAGGCCCAGGGCTCTTGAAGGACAAGCACAAGCTGCAGCTCCTGGTATCAAAGTCACGGTGCAGGGGTCAGCCTCTCCCGCCCCCCATGCTCCAGGAAGGCATGTGAATCCACAGCAGCCGTCGTGGCATATATACCTGTTCCCAGAGCACAAGCACTAATCCAGCCCCCCAGGAGGCATACCCGGTTTCAGCAATGATTTCGGGGGCCACGTAAGTTGGGGTGCCGCAGACGGTGTAGAGCGGGCCTTCCACCACAGTGGCCAGCCCGAAGTCTCCCAGTTTCAGAGATTTGGTCCCATCAGGATATTCGCACACCTGGAACAGAAACCAGCAAATGCTCAGAAGTGTTTTTCCCTCAGTGATTGCAAGAAGGGGAGCCTCTGGAATTGGGCAGAAATGACACAGATACATTTACCAACAAATCGTAAGACACCTCTCCTTCTGATATGAAGGCCATGGTTTATCTCTGCAGCTTTTTAGTTTTGTGTTTTGATTTTTTGGCCATGTGGCATCTTAGTTCCCCGACCAGGGATCGAACCTACAGCCCCTGCATTAGAAGCCGGGAGTCTCAACCACTGGACCATCAGGGAAGTCCCTCTCTTGCTTTTTAAAGCTCTGATTTTTCTTTTGAGAGATGTTGCGTGTGATTTTGATTGTGTGAAATATGAAAAAAATATTTCCTACATTTGCAAAAAGTCCCTTACCTAGGAGTAGAATGAACACGCATGCATGCTGAGGGGAGGTGGGCGGCTTACCTGGTTCGCTTGAGAGGCCCCCGAGCCTCAAGGCAGGACGCTGACCTCTGCTGTGTGCATGCTGAGGGTGGGGGTGGGGGTGGGGTTGGCACTTGAGAGCCTCAGAAATGGTGTTCATTAGAGGTTGTCCACTAAAGTACTAGGTGCTCTCCAACTCACATGTTTAGTTTACAAGATACAATTAGGACTTGCTCTCTAGACAACGAGGAGTATAAACAGTGATACTACCTAGGGGAGAACTTTGGAAATCTAGAAAGAAAATGACCTTTGGGATGAGACAGCCCAAGCCTGCAGGAAGAAACACTCCACCCATTTGTCTGGTGACCTGACCCCTGAAAGCCCCTCACCCACCCTGGGCATGTTTCGTCATCTGTGGAATGGGATAACAGCTGGTCCCTGGCTCATAGTGCTGGTGTGAGGGTGAAATGAGATGAAGGTCAGATCAGGACTGGGTGAATGTTCCTTCTTTCCTGGAAGGAATGGCTGATTAGATCAGGTGGATCATCATCTTGGAAAAGGTTTAACAATGCTGGTGAGGATGTGATGTGTTTGCTGACATCGAAGCAACTTTTCTAGAAAGTATGGCAGTCCTATGTAAATTTCTTAATATCCTTAATAACCTGTGATCTGTAACTTTACTTCTAAGAACCTGCTGTAAGGGAACAGAGATGGATCCAAAGGTTATATCCAAGAATGCCAACCTCAGAATTCATCTTCTGTTTTTTTAAAACTAGAAGCAACCTAAGCAGCCAACAGGTTAATGACTTAGTAAATCATAGCAAATCCCTACAGTGATATTATACAGTCACTAGTAAGCACAACTCAAGTAAATATTAATCTTATGGGGAATATTCAGTGTATTAAAGAAAAAGGAATATTTTATATATATATATATATATATATATATATATATATATACTATAATACCCTAAAATGTTAAGTTTACACTAGGTGGCAGCATTACAGGTTACTGTACTTTTCTTCTTTATACTTTTCAGAAGTTTCCAGAATGTTTACAATGAACACATGCTCATTCCATAATTCAGAAAAATTAATTTTATATATTGGAGAAGGAAATGGCAACCCACTCCAGTATTCTTGCCTGGAGAATCTATAAGCAGACTTTCCTTATGGGATAAAAGTCTGGAAGTTATTTTAAATGGATGGTTTTCGAAGCAAACAAGTGTATATGAGAACATAATCTGAGAGCTGACCGTATGAGTTTTAATAAGCTATTTGCCTCTTAGATGTCCATTCTGAAAACACTGAATTTCGAAATAACTGCAAAAACCTAACATGTACTTCTGTCATATCTTTCCTCTACTTTTACATTTTAAACGTATTTGTTTGTGTTTCCTTGTATCCCACTATGAACTGAACCAGATTTTCATCTAAGTCACTACTTACTAAAAGAAGAGAAAAATTTAGCAAATGATGTTTTTTCAAGATAAGCACATTAATGACACCGTCCATTAGTCTGATACTTAATGATGGGGAGTGATTTATAAACTCCTCAATTAAAAAAAATATATCAAAAACCTCAGGCCTTCCTAATGCCAATGACCCCCGTCTTAATGGGCATTTTTTAAGGGGGACACTGAAATACCCTTCTCGCTTGTGATGCTTCTCGGCAGTTGAAGAGGAATAGTTTTCACCTCAGTATTTTAATAACTGCTTCCACGTTGATGTACTAAAGACCACGCTCAGGGGGGCCCTCACAGATATTTATCACTTTGCGTCAGCCCACAGCTCAGCAGAAGCATATTCAAAGCTACTAAGGATTCAGCCTAAAGCAGCAGAAACCAGGTTCTTAGTCATGCATAGTCTTAGGACGACTTTCCATCCATTACGTTTAATGTAAACATTAACGAGAACAACCTGAATTACAGTTAAAATTTATGATGCATTTATTGCAACCCAGACTTTAGAAATTCCCTAAGCAACTGCAGTGATAAGAACATTATAATTCTAAATGTATCATGAAAGTAAAAAAAAAAGTTTTGTTAATGTCATTTTGTTTTTACAACTTTACAATATACTCATTAGGTACATTTTTTTAAAAAAATCATGTTTATTTTAGACATTCAATTTAGGGATGCCTAAGGGTATTTAAGAGCTGTTGTTGGATACTCAGAGGTCCCAGAAGTCCCATTTTTCATGTCCCCTACAAGGAATTCAGAGTCAGATGCAGGAGCATAAACAGAAAGGGAATGAAGAGTCTATAGTCACTGAATAATGTTTGAGCAAGGGGTACTCTGGCTAAACATCAAAAGGGAAGTGTCAAATAGGGCAGACAAGCCTGAACTGATAATATTTTACCTGATTCATCACTCCACAGAGCTAGACACAGAGGCAAATATGTGAAAAAGAATGTAAGCAAATTTCAAGTCTTAGCTGGAGACTGTCTTTAAAGCAGGAAAAAATATATATATATACACCTATAAATCTGCAGGTACACACACACACACCCCTTCACGACACTCCTTTAGGAGACCGACACTGGTACACTCAGGCTTTGCTTTAGGAGACTGATCTTAAGAGGTGATACACGCAGAGTGACTCCAAGGCCTCATTCCGGCAGAGTTCAGTTCTGCTCAGGAAGGCCCATCCTCGCAGGCCTGGAAGATTCCCACAGTCTCCCAAACACCGTCTCACTGCACTTCTGTAGTCACCCTGCTGGGCAACTAGGAAGGGAGCTGTTATTCCACTTTATAGATGAGGAAACCGAGGCCCAGCAAAGTCAAGTTTCAAGCGGGTGGCCAAGTGGGATTCCAAACAAGTCCACTCCCATCCACTGCATTCCCCTGCGTCTGAAAGGCTAGAGGGTGTACAGACTCCGGGTGACGTAACCCAGCACCCCCGTGGGAACGCTGGCTCTGCTGTGCGCAGAGGCTCCGCCACCAGCTGAGAGGCCCTGTCGAAGCTGCTCTCAGAATGCAAAACTGATCCCACATACAAACTGCATGCCGCAAGTTCTCTAAATAAAATGTCAGCATCGTGATTTAGAAGGACCTCAAATATGAGAAACCAGCCCTCTCCTCTCCCCTGTCCCCAGAACCCCTGGAAAGGCGGAATTTATCACTGGTCTCTCACAGTTAACTCTGACCGGGCACCACCGGCTGTAACTCACGGCATTAACGGCCACCCCTGTGCTCCCTGACACGGGGCCCCATACATCTCTGCTGGCAGGGTTTAAATTACGACACAGCTGCCAGACGAGCGGATGCAAATGAGCCGTCTGAATGCCCTGGTGCTCATGACTGGGATTCTCTCGGAGCAGCGAGGGGCCGGCAGCCCCTCTGTGGACCGGCTTCTAGCGCCGCGGTGGCACTCTCTCATCCCGGCCTGACACCAGCGTGCTGACTGTCTCTAGGTCTGCCGGGGGTCCTCGTGGGTCGGCAGTGGCAGACACGTGTCTTACTGAGACTGGCGGTGAAGAGTGTCCGCAGCGCGCCCCCAGGGGCCTCGCACGTCACACGGGAGCCTCTTGCAGGCCTCATCCAGGTTCACCCTCCTCCTCCTCCTCCTCCTCCCCTGTGGGCAGCAGAGCGGCGCTGGGGCAGGGGGGACGCCCGGCCGGGGCAGGCGAGGCAGACGAGGCCCTGACTCCGGTCTCTCGGCCGCCATCCGAGACACAGCAGGCTGGAGCCGTCAGTCCCTGCCTCGGTCTCTTTCCGACGGGTAAGGAGAGCAAAGGCTGAGGGATGCGGGCCTGAGCCTCCGCACACAGTAAGGAAGTGTGAGTGCGGAGGGGGAGACGTGGGCTGGTGGGGAGGGGTGGGATCGCTGAGCAGGAAAGGACACCCTCGGGTCTACAGAAGGGCGTGGAGGGCAGGGTGTCCTCGGGAACACCGGGGAGCCCTGTCACCTCTGCTAGGGAATCTCACGGCCAAATTCGGCCGGCGGGGGAGGGGTTGGGGGGACGCTGCCACGCCCCACAGCCTCCGCTGCAGCAGCAGGACAGTGGGTCCTCACGTGCCCGAGGCCTGCTTTGCCACTGTCCCCACTCCTCCTCAGAGGTCAGAAGGCCAAGCCCCATGACGCATCGTGCTTTACATACCAGGGGTATTTATTTTCCTAACAGAAAGAAAACACATTCCCTCAAGGCAGAAGACGGTAAGAAAACAAATGTCACACGCTTTTAGGTGGACGCTGAAAAATAATCAAATGGCACTATTGAAAGGGGAACAGAACTGTGAGCAGGAGGGCCCAAGAATGGCGCCACAGCCCACCCATCAGAGCACACTCTGCTCAGTAAGTACTGGTGTGCTGCACGCAGGACGCAGGGTGTAAGACCTGGCTGTGAGCGTCCGCTTCAGGTGAGCTGAGTGACCATCATGGCCAGTCACCAGCCATGGACTTCTCACCCACTGTGCGCTCGTTCAGCACCAGGAGATAAGGTGGCTGAACACACACCTGCTCTATGGGCGCCGACTACCTAGAGAACAGGAAAGACCAGAGATGTCTTCAAGAATATCAGAGGTGCCAAGGGAACATTTCATGCAAAGATGGGCTCGATAAAGGACAGAAATGGTATGGGCCTAACAGAAGCAGAAGATATTAAGAAGAGGTGGCAAGAATACACAGAAGAACTGTACAAAAAATATCTTCACGATCCAGATAATCACGATGGTGTGATCACTCACCTAAAGCCAGACATCCTGGAATGTGAAGTCAAGTGGGCCTTAGGAGGCATCGCTACGAACAAAGCTAGTGGAGGTGATGGAAGTCCAGGTGAGCTATTTCAAATTCTAAAAGATGATGCTGGGAAAGTGCTGCCCTCATTATGTCAGCAAATTTGGAAAACTCAGCAGTGGCCACAGGACTGTTTGAAAAGGTCAGTTTTCATTCCAATCCCAAAGAAAGGCAATGCCAAAGAATGTTCAATCTACCACACAATTGCACTCATCTCACACACTAGCAAAGTAATGCTCAAAATTCTCCAAGCCAGGCTTCAACAGTATATGAATGGTGAACTTCCAGATGTTCAAGCTGGTTTTAGAAAAGGCAGAGGAACCAGAGATCAAATTGTCAACATCCTCTGGATTGCTGACAAAGCAAGAGAGTTCCAGAAAAACATCTACTTCTGCTTTATTGACTACACCAAAGCCTTTGACTGTGTGGATCACAACAAACCGTGGAAAATTCTTAAAGAGACAGGAATACCAGACCACCTGACCTGCCTCTTGAGAAATGTGTATGCAGGTCAGGAAGCAACAGTTAGAACTGGACATGGAACAATAGACTGGTTCCAAATAGGAAAAGGAGTATGTCAAGGCTGTATATTGTCACCTTGCTTATTTAACTTATATGCAGAGTACATCATGAGAAATGCTTGGCTGGATGAAACACAAGCTGGAATCAAGACTGCATATATGCAGATGACACCACCCTTATGGCAGAAAGCAAAGAAGAACTAAAGAGCTTCTTGATGAAAGTGAAAGAGGAGAGTGAAAAAGTCGGCTTAAAACTCAACATTCAGAAAATGAAGATTATGGCATCTGGTCCCATCACGTCATGGCAAACAGATGGGGAAACAGTGGAAACAGTGACAGACTTTATTTTGGGGGGCTCCAAAATCACTGCAGATGGTGACTGCAGCCATGAAATTAAAAGATGCTTATTCCTTGGAAGGAAAGTTATGACCAACCTAGACTCTCTGCATATTAAAAGCAGAGACATTACTTTGCCAACAAAGGTCCATCTAGTCAAAGCTATGGTTTTTCCAGTGGTCATGTATGGATGTGAGAGTTGGACTATAAAGAAAGCTGAGTGCCGAAGAATTGATGCTTTTGAATTGTGGTGTTGGAGAAGACTCTTGAGAATTCCTTGGACTGCAAGGAGATCTAACCAGTCCCTCCTAAAGGAAATCAATCCTGAATATTCATTGAAAGGACTGATGCTGAAACTGAAACTCCAATACTTTGGTCACCTGATGCAAAGAACTGACCCATTGGAAAAGACTCTGATGCTGGGAAAGATTGAAGGCAGGAGGAGAAGGGGACAACAGAGGATGAGATGGTTGGATGGTATCACCAACTCAATGGACATGAGTTTGAGTAAACCCCGGGAGTTGGCAATGGACAAGGAAGCCTGGCGTGCTACAGTCCATGGGGTCACAAAGAACTGGACATGACCGAGCAACTGAACTGAACTGACCTAGAGAAAATGACAGATAAATAAATGATAAAATCACAGAACCATGGTAGTGCAGCAGAAACCAGAGATGGCCAGGACTGACTGCCTCTGCTCAAGGAGGCTGGGGTGATGTCAAGAAGACATGCCTTGTTTAGTATCTTCTGAGATGAACCTGTCTGAGGGATGCGGGCCTGAGCCTCCGCACATAGTAAGGGGGGACAGGATGCTGCAAACAAGACCAGTATGGTGGCGCTTTAGTTGCTAAGTTGTGTCCAACTCTGGCCACTCCAAGGAATGTAGCCCACCAGACTCTTCTGTCCATGGAATGTTCCAGGCAAGAATACTGGAGTGGGTGGCCGTTTCCTTCTCCAGGGATCTTCTTGATCCAGGGATCAAACCCAGGTCTCCTGCACTGGCAGGTGGATTCTTTACCAACTGAGCACACTGTATCACTTTATGATGACCAGTTTGGATATCAACAATGAGGTTTAACACTGCTGACAAAAGGCTCATCTTCACCAACGCTGGGGCCTGGGGAAACCTGTGTTTGGATGAACATGATTCAGGAGACGCAGATAACCTCACCTGCCAGAAAGTAAGGATGATGACGGTGATGCTCAGCCCTGAAAGGTGGGAACAGAGAAGCCTCGTATCTTCTGTGTACTGGTGGATCTGTGTAGGGAGAGCTCCCAAATTGCCTTCTCTTAAATTTCTCTACAGTATAGACATAAGGACTGTTCCCAGTCAGCAGGCTACATTTAGTGATTAAGGCCACCAGGCAGTGAGTGACATCTGGGTTTAAGGTGAGTGTTGTGCTGGCCAGATGGGTAGGGAAGGGAGGACCAGGACAAGAGGCTGGAAGGGTGAACTGTACCAGACTGTGACGCCGAGCACCGTAACAGAGTAGCCTCTCCTCTGTAGAGCAGCAGGACAAAGCAGACTTCCCAACAAGAAGAGTCAGCATCCCTGGGGCTCAATTTCCATACCCACAAAGCTGAGCTGAACAGACTATGTTAGGTTTCCAAAGTTCTGCCCTGCACATGAGCGAACCCTTCCACTTCTGTCTGTGATCCTCTAATTCTGTCACCAATTTATCCAGCAGAACTTTTTTGCCTCATAAAGTAATTTCCTGTTTGTCTTTCTCCAGTTAGTACCATCCATTAAAACATAAATGAAAATGGGTTTTCTGGGCTTCCCTTGTGGCTCACAGGGCCAACGCAGGAGACACAGGTTCGATCCCTGGTCCCAGAAGAGCCCACGTGCCGCGGAGCAGCTAAGCCGCTGTGCCACCACTACTGAACCTGTGCTCCTACTGAGCCCGTGTTCTGCAACTACTGAGGCTGCCTGCCCTCGAGGCCATGCTCCGCAGGCAGACAAGCCACTGCAGTGAGAAGCCCCCGCACCACAACCAGAGCAAAGCCCGCACAGCAGCAAAGACCCAGCACAGCCACAAAGAACTTTCCAAAGAGAGGAAAGAAAATATGCTTTCTGATGTCTGGTAAACAGTAAACGCAGAAGTGCAGATCAGTTCAAGAAATCCGTTAAGACTTTATGGTCACTGACTTGATTTTCTAGATTTAAATTCTCTTGGCCCCTTACCTGCAGGGTTGGTATAGAATGTCACAGTCTGCACAAGACCGTCTGCGTGTGACTTCTGCCACTTTAAAGGGAGCGAGGCCTGAGTCAGAACAGAGAAGGCAGGGACCACGTACCAAGAGATTCTCGGGCTTGATGTCCCGGTGCACGATGCTGAGGGCGTGGAGGTACCTGAGGGCGCTGGCCAGGTTGTACACCATGGCGCTCCCATCCCTCTCTGTGTACTTGGTTGAAGAGGTAATTGCATCAAAGAGATCTCCACCCTAGAGAACATGTAAAAGAACACATCAAAACATCGACGGTGGCAGAAACAAGACTCACAGATGTAGAGAACAAATTTATGGTCACCAAGTGGGAAGGGTGGGAGGAAGGGATACCTAGGGAGCTCGGGATGGACATGTACACACTGCCATATTTAAACTGCAGAAGCAACAAGGACCTACTGTCCAGCACAGGGAACTCTCTTCAATGCCATGTGGCAGCCTGGATGGGACGGGGATTTGGAGGAGAATGGATACATGTATACGTACGGCTGAGTCCCTTTGCCGTCACCTGAAACTATCACAACGTTGTTAATCGGGTATACTCCAGTTCAAAATAAAAACAAGCTTAATTTAAAAAAAATCAACAGTGGCAGGACTATGAAGGGGACAAACAAAGCTCATCAGCCTGAAAGAGATGAGGAAAAAAAAGACACAAGTGCCGCGCAAATGAATGAAGATCCATTTCACAAATAACGAAAGTTTCAAGGCAGCAACGTGCATTTCCAGTGAGGGTCTCTGAGAACACTGCTAAGCCTCGGGATCCAGCACTAACGGACTCTCCCGGGATCTCTCCACCTCTTACCTTGACCAGTTCCATCACCAGGAAGAGCTCGGTGGCGGTCTCCATCTCCTCAATCAGCATGATGATGTTCGGATGTTTCACCCTGCGCAGGATCGACACTTCGTTCTCAATCAGATGTTCCTGGGGAAGAGGGTTTAGAGAGGTGGATCAGACAGGACAGAACAGGCTCTGTTCCTGCGTGCCAGAGGACAACACGGGCTGTGGGTCTGAGCCTGCAGGAGTGGAGACAAACCACACCCCGGGAACAAGACAAGCGGTGTGGCAGCTCACGGAAACTAACGGAAGGACTTCCGACAGCCCTTGCAGGGCTCGGTGTGCTCTCTGGACTGTAAGACACGCTCCCTCCTGCCTCTTCTTCATTCCCAACACTTTAAGAGCTCCTGATGCTGTGAGAGCTTGGGCTTGCCACACTGTGCTGTGTAATGCAGCTGGAATCACTTTTCCCTCTCAGTATACACTCAGAAATGAAGACAGCATGTAAGGAAATTTGGCATACTTATGGGATACAACTTCCAGCCTTATAAACATTTTTAGCGTTTAAACTATTTACCAACATGAATTTGAATTTTGTGTTGAAATTTGTGAAAAAGAAACTTTCTTCCTCTGTATTTGGGTATGAAACCATTCACCAGATAGATGTTCCCTATCTTGTATTTCAGAAGTCAGGTTCCACGGGAACCACCATCCTCATTTCAACCCTAATCACTTCTCTGAAAACACCACCTGATTCTCAGTCCTGGTGGGCAATGTGGTTGGGATCAGCACCATAGCAAAATGTTTACTCACAGCATTAAGGAATTATTCTTAGTATGCCAGCCCATGAATCATGAACAACGATTGCTCTATTTTATTATGAGACGTT
The DNA here is from genome assembly GCF_014754425.2 of Oryx dammah. Classification (NCBI taxonomy): domain Eukaryota; kingdom Metazoa; phylum Chordata; class Mammalia; order Artiodactyla; family Bovidae; genus Oryx; species Oryx dammah. The sequence continues at coordinate 7,622,261 of NW_024070196.1, forward strand.
AGAAATCGCTCAATAATGTCACATCTGTTGATCCTTGTTAATTGTAATAATGAATTGTTTAGAATTTAGGGAATGTTCTGTAAGACTGCTAATTGCCCTATTACACACTTTAGGTTTTCAAACAGCTTTCTTTATATAAGTTTACCTTATAAGAGCTACCATTTAGTACCCAAATACACATATGTGCATATATGTCCATCGTGTGTGCGTGTCCCTCTCACCACCTTTTTTGCCTCCTCTGCTCTCATGAATCTCGGAATTAAACTGAATGTCCCTCTGCAGTAGTAAGATCATTATCTTATCGCTAGTTCAGTGTACCATTTATGCTTCCTCTCTTATCTCCACACCTCCATGTATATGTGTATTTTTACTCAAAGCAATCTCAAATATTTCTGGACAATAGATGGAAGCATAAATTATAACAAGCGAATAAATAATATCCAGACAAAAGTCTGTTGCAGCCTCACGGTGAGTGGTGTTTTTTGAGTGTTGAATGCACCGTGTCTGTCCAAACGTTGGCAAATGACAGTGCAAACATTAAACAGAAGCCTGGAGGATCCCAGGGACAGGGCAGCCTGGTGGGCTGCCATCTACGGGGTCACACAGAGTCGGACACGACTGAAGCGACTTAGCAGCAGCAGCAGGGGAAAGAAAAGGGCTTCCCTGGGGGCTTAGTGGTAAAGAATCTGCCTGCAATGCAGGAGCCCCAGGAGATGTGTGTTCAATCCCTGGGTCAGGAAGATCCTTTGGAGGAGGGCATGGCAACCCACTCCAGTACTCTTGCCTAGGAAATCTGGTAGACAGGGGAGCCTGGCGGGTTACAGCCCATAGGGTCGAAAAGAGTTGGACATGACTGAATGACTTAGCACACACACAGGTGAAAGAAAACCACCATTCCCTAGTCACTGTACAGGGTGCTTGAGTAACATCTCCACACTTATTCTTAGAACCGTTCTTTGAGTGGGGGGATGCAGACCTAGATTCCTGACATCCAAGCTGACATCTTTTGGAATCTTTCAAAACGAAAATGACAGCTGTCAAGCTGAAACTGATTCCTTGAAAGGCTGGAATAGAGGTAGCATCGCCCTGAGGTAGGCTCAAGGGAGGACCACACTAGGCTTCGTACCAAGCAGAGCACCTATGCCTACTAATGAGTAGGGCTCGGAAGACGTAGCTGGCTCTGTACTCGGCACCCAGGGAAGAGTGGCAGGTCTCAGACCCTAACCGACCACGGCAGAGAGGCCGCAGGGCTGCCGATCCGGCCCCGGCCACACAGCGCTGACTCACAGAGTGGCAGCTTCACCAGGCAGGCACAGAGCCCTGGGCCCTCCCAAGGCAAGCGGCTGGGCAGCCGAGCCCTTGTGGCCCTGGGGACAAAGACTCAAAAAATGGTCCGTGTTCACACACTTCTTTAGAAGCCTTTGGCTCATCTGTGCCAACCGGGTCCTTAATCACAGTAACCGCAGAGATGGCTGTGCCTCTGTGAACAGGTAAAGGCAACCGAATGAATTTATTTCACTCTGTGTGATGCCAAGTCAACACTGTAGTAAAGCAGGCGTTTGATTTTGAAGCTAAATGGATCTATCATGTCAGCTCTCCTCCCGCCTCTCCGTCGCCTGAGGTTGGGGGGAGTCTGTAAATGTACCTCTATTCAGGGGCTCTGCATGTGATGCTAATTTCCAGGGACATATATAAAATAATTCATATCACCAGTACCCCAAGAATGCACTCAGACTGGAGCTAAAATAAAGAGTCCAGCACTCAGGGAGCCTGCACCTCTCCAAAGTCATCTTCATGCAAAGGCACAGCAGAGCCTCTTCTGGGACGCACTGTGCAACTTAGCCCTGGGCCTCCGGCCGTGTTATGTTTCAAATATTAAGTGGATAGTCCAACAACATTTTTGCCACCACTATTTATTATCTTGGCTTGCTGCATGCTACTCAACAATGCCTAGTATTCTTTGCACATACTGAAGGTTTTTGTTGGGATGTGGGACCTATTTGTTTCCCAACCTCTGACTATGTCTGTAAAAATGTCTTTGAAGGAACAATCCACTTTTTAAAGTAAACCATCCTCAGAAGCAAAATGGAACAGTGCACAAAAATCTTTACAAATGCTATCTTCCTACTTCTTAAATAGCCTATATGTAATCATTGTTTCTAATATATAAAGATGCTCTCTAGGTTACATTTTCCAGAAAAATATTTCTAAATACAAGACGAACATCACTTTTGTCTCGAACTGTACTGAACTTACATTATTCAACCACCCACCATTATTTATGTTAAGTGATTCATGATTCTAACTCCAAATAATTTACATATGAATCATTTCCTGGCAGTATGCCAAGGTTTTGTGTGTGAGAATAAATGACAAAGAAAACTGCCAACTTGGCAAAGGATACAGCCTTATCCTTGGCCAGGGTGGTTTTTAACATCTAAAAGAGAGACAGACAGGGCCAGAGACAAATGGATTTGGGGAATAAACAACGCTCCCAAACCAAACGATTCGTCTTGTGTCCAGTCTTTCCCGCCTGTGTCCTTTGTCTCACTGAATGAACCTGGGTGCTGGGAGCAAAAGGGCATTCTGCCCTGACCCTCCCTCCTGCATCCTCCTGCCCAGCTCATCAGTCACCCATCCCTGCCAGGCCTGCCTTCTCAGTAGCCTCAGAATACATCCATTCCCTCTTTATCCGTTTTGCCAATCTTTTTTCTAGGCCTCCAGGGATCTGCAAAGGCAATTTTGTCTGGAACTTCCTTTCCCCACTTCTTGGTGAGCTCCTATTTATTCTTCAGAACCATGGGAGACCTCACCTCCTCCAGGGAGCCTCCCCTGCTTAATCATGGCTGGGTTAGGAAACCCTCGAATTTGTCCTCATAGCGCCCTGTGCTCACTCCAGTCACCCTGCTGTCTTGGAGGTCTTTGTTTACCTTGCTCTTCAGCAACTAGCACGGTTCATTCTTGAGTAAATATATCACACACTGCTCACTGTTAAAAGTTTTACAGCCGGTATCTATATTATGGAGTGAGTACCTCTGAGGATGATACAGTGAGAGAGACGAGATGTTCAATAGTTATATGTCATGAGTGTGGTTGGTTGAATAACGGCCACACAAAGTTATCAGTTCTTAATGTCTAGAACTTGTAAATACTACTGTACTTGAGGAAAAATAATGTCTCTGGAGATATGATTAAAGCCACTGCAACAAATTAAAAACTGTAGATTTTCTGGGTCCCATTACAAGTGTCTTTACGAGACAGAGGCAGAGGGAAAGTTCACAGTCAGAAGAAGAAAAATAAACACAAAGAAGAGAGGGAGATGTGAAGCTGGAGGCAGAGTTCGGAGTGATGTGTTCCTCCAAGCCAAGGAGTACTGTCAGCTACCAGAAGCTACTTAGAGTCAAGGAACGGATTTCCCCTCACAGCCTGCAGAGCGAAAGTGGATTTCAGAGTTCAGCCCCTGAAACAGTGAGAAAAATGCTCTAAGTCATCAAGCTGGTTGGGAAGTTATTCCAACAGCCTCAGGAAGCTAATACAACATACATTTAGATTTCTGTCCTGCCCTGACCCATAACATGTAGATAATGAATGCAGAACTCTGGGGAGAAAAGGAGGGAAGGGCCACTTCTAAGCACACTACAGAAAGCTCCAGGCTTTCTGAATCCTCACACACTGTGGGGATTCAGTAAATATTTAGAATGATTATCATTTAGAATATTAGGCATAGAAGAATTCTTAAGCTTATCAATATCATAGCCTTCTCAAAAGCCTCCATAAATCTGGCCCCAAGGTAGATCTTGTAAAAATCTCCTACTTGGTATGTAAATCAATGATGTCAGAACACTCCCTCACACCATACACACACAAAAAACTCAAAATGGCTTAGAAAGACTTAAATACAAAATAGGACACCATAAAACTCCGAGGAGAGAACATAGGCAAAACATTCTGACGTTAGGTCAGTCTCCCAAAGCAACAGAAATAAAAGCAAAAATAAACTAATTCAACTTATAAGCTTTCATACAGCAAAAGAAACCATAAACAAAATAAAAAGACAACTTACAGACTGGGAGAAAATATCTGCAAACAAGGGCTTAATTTCCAAAATATATAAACAACTCATACAATTCAAAATAACAAACAAGCAAATCAAAACATGGGCAGACCTCAAAAGACATTTCTCTGAAGAAAACTTACAGATGGCCAATTAGGTACATGAAAATATGCTCGACACTGCTAACTGTCATAGAAATGTAAATCAGAACTATGATCAGATATCACTTCACACCAGGCAGGATGGCCATCATTAACAAGTCTATCAATATTAGATTCTGGAGAAGGGTATAGAGAAAAGGGAACCTTCAGACACTGTTGGTGGGAATAAAAATTGGTGCAACCACTAAGGAGAACAGTGTGGAGGTTCCTTAAAAAAACTAAAAGTAGAGTTACCATATTACCCTGCCATCCCACTCCTGGACATATGCCCGGAGAAAACTCTAATTCAAACAGATACACGCCCCCAGTGTTCACTGCAGCACTATTTACAATAGTCAAGACATACTGCTGCTGCTACTAAGTTGCTTCAGTCGTGTCCGACTCTGTGCGACCCCATAGATGGCAGCCCACCAGGCTCCCCCATCCCTGGGATTCTCCAGGCAAGAACACTGGAGTGGGTTGCCATTTCCTTCTCCAATGCATGAAAGTGAAGAGTCAAAGTGAAGTCGCTCAATCGTGTCTGACTCTTCGCAACCCCATGGACTGCAGCCCACCAGGCTCCTCCGTCCATGGGATTTTCCAGGCAAGAGTACTGGAGCGGGGTGCCATTGCTTTCTCCAGTCAAGACATGAAAGCAACCTAAATGTCCATCAGCAGAAGGAAATGTGGTGCAGATATGCAATGGAATATTACTCAGCCATAAAAAGAATGAAATAATGCCATATGCGGCAACATGGAGGGACCTAGAGATTATCACACTAAGGGACGTAAGTCAGGCAAAGATAAACATTATCCCGTACAATATCAAATACTGGAGTGGGTTGGCATTTCCTCCTCCAGGGCATCTTCCTGACCCAGGGATCAAACTCGGGTCTTCTGCAATGTAGGCAGAATCTTTACCATTGAGGCACCGGGGAAGCCCCAAATCACTTGTAGGTGAATCTTAACTATGACACAAATGAACTTACCTACGAAACAGAAGCAGACTCACAGACACAGGAAACAAACCATGGGTACCGAAAGGGAAAGGGGGGTGGGGGAGGGGTAAATCAGGAGTTTGGTATTAAGAGAAACTAGCATACCCCTACTATAACCAGGTCTTACTATATAGCACAGGGAACTGTATTCACCATTGTAATAACCTATAATTTAAAAATATATATGTATAATTGAATCTTTTTGCTGTAAACCAGAAAGACAACATTATAAATGAACTACACTTCAACTTAAGAAAATCTCCTACTTGGAAGAACCCAACATGCTCTCCATCTCCTGGGCCCCTGCTCAGGCTATGCTGACCGCCTCTAAGGCTCTTCTGCCATTCCTGCCTATTCAAGCCCTGCGTGCGCGTGTGCGTGCATGCTCAGTCATTCAGTCACGTCTGACTCTTTGTGACTCCATGGACTGCAGTCTGCCACTACCCCACTACTCAAGTTCAGCTCCAGTGCTTCTTGCTCTAAGGCATCACCACTGAGCATCTGCTTCTCTCTCACCTGCTTCCCTGAACTCCCAAAACACTCTTTACAGAACTGGTACTAATTTGTATATTAAATCACCCTGTTCCTAGCACAGAATCTCACACAAACATCAGATGTTAGATAAACAGTGAATTAATCTAATAACACTCATACACACTATAGAAAAAGCAAATAGAAAGTCAGAGGTTAAGAATTTCCCCCCAGGTTCTTATTACAGGAACAAAGGCAGAAATTGAACTTGGAGGAGGAGCATGATGGACTAACCCAAAGATCCGATCACTGCTCTGCCTCTGTGTGACTTCTGGGAAGCTATCTAATCTGTATTTCTGTCTTTATCTGTAAAACCAATACATCTGTTTTGCAAGTCATTAAAGATAATGTGCAAAATTCCTAAATGTCCAAGCCTTGATAGATAATACATTTTGATAAATGGATAGATAATACATTTTGGATAGACATTACATTTTGATAAATGGCAGACATTGTTTTCAGCATTATTACTTTTCTGTGTACATTTCACAAAGCAGAGGTAAGGAACAATGCCCCAGGAGAGTGTCTTAATACCTGCCCTAAGATTTTGGTTTTAAAAAAATTCTCTATACCATTTTTTCCTGAAGCATAAAATTCAGTGGAAAAATCTACTTATTGAAAACAAGTATGAGATGAACAGATACAAACTACTATACATAAACCAGACATACAACAAAGGTTTACTGTACAACCTATAATGATCCACAATGAAATACTGATATTATCTGAAAAGAAATAACTGAGTCACTTTGCTGTACACCTGAAACCAACAAAATACTGTAATCAACTATCCATTTTTTTAAAAGTTTTGAAATTATAATTTTATACAATGTGGAAATAATTGCTCAAGTAAGCAAAATAGAAGGATGAAAACTAACCATATGAGCATGAATTATAAAAATACAACATTCAATAACAAGGAAAAATAATACCTCAATTTTTTTTTTCCTTCACCCAAATGTTTGAAGTGACCTATTCGTTTGTCTTAACACTTGGTGTATCAGACTGTATTTTTTTGCATGAAGATCTTTTTTACTACTACTGAGACTGCTGCTTAAATTTTAATCAGGTAAACAGTATTCTTTCCATCATAACTATTTTTAAACTTTTTATGAAGAAATGCAATTGTTTAGAACCTGGCTCCCCAAATTACGACACATTCTGCTGAAATCACACAATATCAGATACAAAGACTAACACCCACTTCCATATGGAGAAAGTCTCAGCAGTTGAAAATGTAATCAGATTGTCAGCACGATAGGTAAAAATACACAGAATTACTTAAAGAAAATTAAATTTAGAAAAACCTTATTCAAAGAAAGGGGAGCATTTTGCACAGACTCTGCTTCATTAGCTGTCACAATGTAGTAAAAAGAAAAAAAAAGTATGACAAATTTGCCTATTGGATTTACATTCTGGGGTTCTGAGAAATTTTACCATAATTATTTTAGGTTTTCTGTTAAAAATCCACAATTTTGTAAATGTCTGATGAAGAACAGTTTTACAATTTCCAGAAATACAAGACTACTAGTGACACATCAAGTCCCCCTAGTAATAAGTTCTGAATCCCTCTGGCCTATTAATAATATTAACAGCTAACATGTGTTAAACTTGTACTATATACCGGTACTTTTCTACATATCTTACATGCCTTAATTAATGCACAATAACTTGTATCTTAAATATTATTAATAACTGCATTTTATTAGTTATTAGGAAGAAACAGAGGCACAGAGGGGCTAACTAATTTTTCCAAGGTCACACAGCAAGAGGACACAGGATTAAACTTCATACAATCTGTCTAGAGTAGCGCTGTTCAACAGCAACGTGATCCACACATGTAAACCTAAATTTTCTAGGTAGCCATGCTAAACAATATAAAAAGCAGGTAAAATTTATGACTTACTTAACCCCAAATATTCAAGATATTACCATTTCAACATGTAATCAAATACAAAAGATATTAAGTATCTTACATTCTTCTTTGAGGATTAAGTCTTCACAATCTGCTGTGTGTTTACACTTAGCAGACATTTCAGTTCAGACTAGCCACATTTCTAGTGCCAGGAGCTCCGAGTGGGACCGTGAGTACCAGAGCCTGCTCTCTCACCTGCTAGTTAGCTACCAGAAAGAAATCTAAAAAGGTCTTTGTCATTATTAGAGAACATTTATCTTTTCAAACATAGTTAAAATACCAGTACTCTAGCAGCATGCCCTCATTTGATTTTTTTTTCCCCCAGCTGGATCTTGAGAGTTGGACAGAGAACAAAGTTCCTCCACTTGGAGAGAGAATCCATGGCGTGTGTGCACATTCTGCATCAGTTCTTGTTACTACATCCTTGGAAAGATATCCGTACAGCAAACATGCTTGGAACACAAAGACGGTGTCTGCCCCGGCCGGGAGGGTGGGTCTGGCTCCTGACCACGGTGATAATGTCCTCCTCTGAGGCAGAGCTTGGCGAGGATACTAGTGGCTCCTTCCTAAGACTGGGGGGTTCCTAAGCTTAGGGATCCTCCACTGTGACACAAACCCACTCTGGGCCTTGGGAGTTAAGAGGAACCAACGCCAGCACGGAGCTCACGCTACCTGCTATGCCACAAGTAAGTGTTTTTTTGTGTGTGACTCAGGAATGCTGTGTCTTCTGCCACATCTATAAAGCTAGAAGGCTAATTTGTTAGTCTGAAAGTAGCGTCAAGTCTCAGACCACTCACTGTTCTTGACACAACTTTTTTTGTGTTACTAGGTTCTGAAATAGGCATCTCCCAGAGAAGAGAACTTATATTTTTCGATGGTTAGGATAAAGATCAAATCAAGTTACTGTTTTAGGATTAAGGTTTCAGAAAAATGGCAAGAGGAAAAAAAAGCTTGATATGGTTTCCCCAAATACTACCAGCAGTTAATTCCTGTTATGAGTTTATCAAATCACCACTTAAATTCCTTCACCACAGTAAACAGCTCTAAGTGTTTTCAGTTTTTTTTACAAAATAGTTATATATACTGTACCTTTCCACAACATTTGGCTTTGTCTATAATCTTCAGGGCAAACTCCTTTCCGGTTGACCTATGAATAAACAGAGGAAGGCCATTTAAAGACATACATCAAAGACACCATCCTTCCCGATTTCCTCTACAGCAGACTCTGGGAAGAAAGACTGGCTTCCTCCTCTATACCCCAGAGAGGATGCAGAGTGGGGTCTGGGAGAAAAATACTCCCTAAAAGGTTTTTTAAAAACCCACAGAGCCACAGTCAATTTCCTTTTATAAATATCAATCATTACAATATTATTAAGTAACTCACATATTTAAAATAGTTAAATTCTGTTGCATCAGAGCTGGATAAAAGATATTTTTCCACACTTAAATCTCGAAAATAGTTCTCTTAGGAGACAAAATAAAATTTAGAAAAATGAATCAAAGTAACAGAAAATTTTCTTTTATCAAGGTCTTTACAAGAATCCATTAGTCCATCAGGCCACAGTTCAAAACTGAAAAGTCCCTAGACTTTCACTATCCATTCTCAGTCAAAACTCCAGTAAAGTTCTGCTGCCATTTCACCCCCACCTCTAAACACCCCAGTCTGGTACTAGAGACATCATTTCCTTGGACATAAGAATCTGGATGATGTTATTTAACCTTTAATCGCCTTTAACGTCATTTAAGCTGAACATGCCAAAAATACATCTTTCAGAATTCAGGAGAACAGTTCAAGAAAGAACACTGTGGTATTCTTGGAATGCATTAGTTCTCCCAGTCACAAGCTGCATTTGCTAGGTGGCCACAGTACACACTGATGACCTACCTTGGAAGAATAAGTTTTATCTAAATTAGTATATGGTATATATAGTGGTAAAGAACCCATCTTCCAATGCAGGAGACGTAAGAGATGTGGGTTCAATCCCTGGGTGACAACCCGCTCCAGTATTCCTGCTTGGAGAATCCAGGGACAGAGGAGCCTGGTGGGCTACAGTCCACAGGGCTGCAAAGAGTTGCACGCGACTGAAGCAACTTAGCATGCATGTATGCATGTATATATAGTTGTTAGTCACTCAGTCGTGTTTGTATATACGCGTATATAGTATAAACCTGCTTTCTACTTTGAGAGATGAATCAGGTCTCATCCATGAGCCAGAGAGAAATGGGAAAGAATACAATTCATTAAAAAAAAAGGTAAATCTCCCACAGCACTTACCTGTGGTAGGCTTTGTTCTCAATGCTACAGTTGTATTAATTCATTTAATCCCTGTAGTAACCCCCTCACTTAATATTTAATTTCATATTACCAGTAGTTCAGCATACATGAGTTCTGACTTTATTCAAGATCAGAAGCAGCCAACTTTTGCACATATTAAAATAATATTTCTGCTTTTCCAGCCTTATTTTAAGGTCTTGATTTCTCAAATGGTAAACAATATTGAAACTGGAAAAAATTCAGAGTAGAGTCTTTGTACTTGCAGGCTGCTTTTCTAGCTGTTCTAAGTGGTAATTTTTGTTGTGGGGGGTGGGCAGGAGGTGAGTTTTCCAGACAGTTCTGGTAACTTCAGTTTTTCTGTTTTGCTACATCTTTGGTGGAGGCTTACTGCTTGTTATATCGTGCAGAAAGCAGCTCCTTGTCTCCTAAGCTCCTTTACTTAGCTCTGGTACACAGACAGTTGCCCAAGCAACAGGCATCTAAAATATGCCTTCTAAAGGCTCATTAGAAATCCAAGCAATATTTGGTTTATGTTATGGGAAGGGCTTCTCTGGTGGCTCAGACAGTAAAGAATGCCTGCAATGAGGGAGATGCGGGTTTGATTACTGGGTCAGGAAGATCCCCTAGAGAAGGGCATGAACCCGCTCCAGTATTCTTGCCTGGAGATCCCAGGAACAGAGGAGCCTGGAGGGCTACAGTCAAGCTGCCTGTGAGCATGCAAAACCACTCGTCCCTAGGGGGGAGTGTCTGAGAAGGCCTTCTGTTCATTCAGGTAAGAGTAAGTTCCAAAGCAGAAATGTATGTATCAGTGAACAAGCAATTATCTTCCCTCACCTGTCCATGCACTCTTTGACGACTGCAAAATTGCCATCTCCAATAACTTTCCCAATTTTGTATTTCTCGAGAAGAGTCGACGACTCAGAGCACCTGTGTCCATCCACACCTGCAAAAAAGGATAAACGCATATGCTAATGAACACATCACATTTCACCTTGATGTTTACATATTTGTAAAATAACAAATCTAGACGCACTTCTATGTCTATAGTAAAACTAAAGAAAATCCTCTGAGCATATTTTCTTAATAAAACACCTGAGTCACCAATTTCCTTTTAGCCTTGTTGGCTGGAATCAGAAACCAACAAAATCAAGAAGACTCTTGAGAGTCCCTTGGACTGCGAGGAGATCCAACCAGTCCCACCTAAAGGAAATCAGGCCTGAATATTCATTGGAAGGACTGATGCTGAAGCTGAAACTCCAATACTTTGGCCACCTAATGAAAAGATCTGACTCATCGGAAAAGACCCTGACGCTGGGAATGACTGAAGGCAGGAGGAGAAGGGGACGACAGAGGATGAGATGGTTGGATGGCATCACCCACTCAACGGACATGAGTTTGAGCAAACTCCGGGAGTTCACGATGGACAGGGAAGCCTGGCACGCTGCAGTCCATGAGGTTGCAAAGAGTCGGACACGACTGAGTGAGTGAACTGAACAAATTCCTGAAATATCAGCTGAAAATAAGTGGTTAACTTTGGGTAATAGGGAAGTCTAACTAAAACTGTAAATTTTTTGTCAATTCTGGGGAAAGGGGAAGGGGGTGATGGTGGGGATTTAATCTTAGACATTATTTTCCTCAAGATTTTCTAGTAAAGAAAATTCTGGCCAGTCATGAATTAAGCTAAGTTAAGTTAATACCAATTTCTGGCTCCAAGTTAGCTCAAAAAGAAGGTGGGGGGAGGGGCAGGAGGAGGAAGTGGTTAAGACTGACCACTTTTCACAATGCATCCCCAAGTGGACTGTACACAGCAGACATCAAAGAAAGAAGCCTACTTAAATTATCTAAGAAAAATGAAAATCTACATTTAAGAATTGTAGGCAGATTCAGTTCAGTTCAGTTGCTCAGTTGTGTCTGACTCTTTGTGACCTCATGAACCTCAGCACGCCAGGCCTCCCTGTCCATCACCAACTCCTGGAGTTCACCCAAACTCACGTCCACTGAGTTGGTGATGCCATCCAACCATCTCATCCTCTGTCGTCCCCTTCTCCTCCTGCCCTCAGTCTTTCCCAGCAGATTGCCACTAAGGAAAAATAATGGAAACCCAGAACTAAAATTTGAAACTGGGATTGCTTAATTAACATTGATGTGACCCCTGACAACTAAGGCTGAGGAGGTAAACTGGGGTCATGATCTCATTGCTCTTTAGAGAGACCACCATAAGCACAAGTGGGTATGGGGGTCCACCAAGCTCACATGCGTGGCTTCCTTTACAAAAAAGCACACACATAGAGAGCTACCTTCAGGACTCACGCAACGATCAATCTCCGGCCCTCCATTGACATTGGAAGAAGATCGGCCATGCGCAGAAACCTGCTGCAAAAGGACAGTGCTCGTTATTCATTCAGCTTTTCGACTATGTGGGTGAGTTTCCACATAGAATCACACAGAAATAGAGGAAGCATCCCCTTGCTTCTCCTCTCACCCTTCTTCCTATACACAGTCCCATTAATACAATCCCTTAGACACAGTACTTTCAATTAATATCATGAAAACTGACACTGTGCTCTTCTTCTTTGATACTGTGTTACTTTTGATCTCAATGAAGTAAAGAAAAGGAGATTTTCACCACATCACCGATGAACAAGGTAGTCACCCACGGCACAACACCCTCCAGAGGGTTCAATACCTAGACAGTGGCCCTGACCCAACCAACTCCTTTACCATCCTAAGACAGTAGGAATGCCTCTGCAGCATCATAAGGATTTTTGTTTTTTTAAACTAGGAACCAGAGGGAAATAAAAGATAAAACTAAATGATAGGTTCCCACCTAACAAAAAGCTGAAGTTCCCAGTCTAACACACAAATATCTTTAAATTTTTCAGTGAACTGAAAAGGCAGAAGAACCAGAGATCAAATTGCCAACACCCACTGGATCATCCAAAAAAGCAAGAGAGTTCCAGAAAAACATCTACTTCTGCTTTACTGACTATGCCAAAGCCTTTGACTGTGTGGATCACAACAAACTGAGGAAAATTCTTCAAGAAATGGGACTACCAGACCCCTTGACCTGCCTGCCTCCTGAGAAATCTGTATGCAGGTCAAGAAGCAACAGTTAGAACTAGACATGGAACAACAGACTGGTTCCCAATTGAGAAAGGACTACATCAGGGCTGTATATTGTCACCCTGCTTCTTTAACTTATATGCAGAGTCCATCATGAGAAATGCTGGACTGGATGAAGCACAAGCTGGAATCAAGATTGCCGGGAGAAACATCAATAAGCTCAGATATGCAGATGACACCACCCTTATGGCAGAAAGTGAAGAAGAACTAAAAAGCCTCTTGATGAAAGTGAAAGAGGAGAGTGAAAAAGTTGGCTTAAAGCTCAACATTCAGAAAATTAAGATCATGGCATCTGGTCCCATAACTTCATGGGAAATAGACGGGGAAACAGTGGAAACAGTGTCAGACTTTATTTTGGGGGGCTCCAAAATCACTGCAGATGGTGACTACAGCCATGAAATTAAAAGACGCTTATTCCTTGGAAGAAAAGTTATGACCAACCTAGATAGAATATTAAAAAGCAGAGACATTACTTTGCCAACAAAGGTCCGTCTAGTCAAGGCTATGGTTTTCCCAGTAGTCATGTACGGATGTGAGAGTTGGACTATAAAGAAAGCTGAGCGCCAAAGAATTGATGCTTTTGAACTGTTGTGTTGGAGAAGACTCTTGAAAGTCCCTTGGACTGCAAGGAGATCCAACCAGTCCATCCTAAAGAAAATCAGTCCTGAATATTCATTGGAAGGACTGATGCTGAACCTGAAACTCCAATACTTTGGCCACTTGATGTGAAGAGCTGACTCTTTTGAAAAGACCCTGATGCTGGGAAAGATTGAAGGCAGGAGGAGAAGGGGACGACAGAGGATGAGATGGTTGCATGGCATCATTGACTCAATGGACGTGAGTTTGAGTAAGCTCCAGGAGTTCGTGATGGACAAGGAAGCCTGGCATGCTGCAGTCCATGGGGTCGCAAAGAGTCGGACGCGACTGAGCGACTGAACTGAACTGAAACTGAAAAGGGCTTCCCAGGTGGCTCAGTAGGTAAAGATTACATCTGCAATGCACGAAATGCCCGCAGACATGGGTGGGGGAAATCCCCTGGAGTTGGAAATGACAACCCATTCCAGTATTCTTGCCTGAAGAATCTCATGAAGAGGAGCCTGACAGCCTACAGTCCATGGGGTCACAAGAGTCAGACAAAACTGAAGCAGTTGAGCACACATAGGTAAACTGACTATGCCTATGATACATACATTTGTCATTGTTATTGTTCAGTTGCCCAGTCACGTCCAACTCTTTGCGACCCCATGAACCGCAGCACTCCAGGCTTCCGTATCCTTCACCATCTCCCAGAGCCCAGACTCATGTCCATTAAGTCAATGATGCCATCCAACCATCTAGTCCTCTGTCATCCTCTTCTCCTTCTGCCTTCAATCTTTACCAGCATCAGGGTCTTTTCTAAAGAGTTAGCTCTTCACATCAGGTGGCCAAAGTATTGGAACTTCAGTTTCAGCATCAGTTCTTCTAATGAATATTCAGGATTGATTTCCTTTTCCTTTAAAATTGACTGGTTTGATCTCCCTGCAGACCAAGGGACTCTGAAGAGTCTTCTCCAATACCACAGTTCAAATGCATCAAATGATAAAATATGTATCATTATTTACTACTATTTTATGTATTGTTTATTATTCTGTAGGCTTATGGAATTTTTTTTTCATAATTTCCAAGGGCTATTACACCTCCCAACTCAGTCTTTTCTCTTTCTTCTTTACCTTTCTTTCTTCTCTTAAAAAAAAAAAAAAAGTATTCCTTTTAGGAGTTTACATGGTCAAAGGACTTAACCAAACATAAGAAGCAACTGTGGCGTTTTTTGGTGCTGATAGTTTACATGCTTGTACCTTCTTCATCCCTGCATTCCCTGTGTGAACCACAGGGCCAAGTGAACACACCACTCAATTCACACTTGCTAAACGAAAACACAGCCAGCACAGGTCCAGGGCAGGGACCCAGCCACCCACGGCCTGCAATCTGGAGACCCGAATCCACTCCGGGTAAAGCAGGAAACCTCACAGATTCTGAGTTTCGTTCAATCCAGGAAAACCCAATACTTGTAACATTCCTTCAGACAGGATCATCCAGAAGTTCTTTGGGGATAAAATACAAGCCTCAGCAATGACAGGCATACAAAAACTGAGCTGTTTCCTCAGATTTCATATAAGCATACCTGTGTGGATGGTGAAACCAGGAGTGGTGTGTCTTGTTAGGAAACCCAAGGCCCCTGGAAACCAGCGCTGAGATGCACCACATTAGTGCTGCCCTGAGGCATCAGCGCGCCTCTCCTAAGCGTGTCCTGCACTCTGACAGGCGAGTAGTCCTGCAGGAATGTGGGCGTGCGTGTGTGTCCCTCTCTGGCCACCCTTCACCTGACGAGAACTGCAGGTGACTGAGCAGCTGGCTCCTCAGAACCCACTCACTCTTTCCTCGTAACACAGGTCATTGGCGGACAAAGTTTTCCAAAATTTAGCCTTTTTGCTTGTTTCCTTTTAACTACCCTGCTAAAACTGATCGAAATTCAGCAGGAACTCATGCTGGAATGTTTAAAAGTTAGAATTTGAAACCCAAGCCCCAGAAGGCGGCATGAAGGGAAGCTGGAAGGAAAACCACCACGTTCTCTGCAGCATTCGTGGATACAGCAGCCACTCCAGTCCGGTGGTCCTCGGCTTCTGACAACTCCCCGAGAGGCCGCCTCAGTCACCGCCAGGCTCCCCACGCCACGATTACTGCCAGAGCAGCTCTTCCAGGGGAGACTTCTGATTCCGAGCCTAGGATCCCAGGACCTCCCTGGGTCTTCGTAACCAACAGAACAACCCTCAGGTCTTCAGCCCACCTGCCAGTGCAGGAGACATAAGAAACCTGGGCTTGATCCCTGGGTTGGGAAGATCCCCTGGAGGAGGGCACGGCAACCCACTCCACTATTCTTGCCTGGAGAATCCCGTGGACAGAGGAGCCTGGAGGGGTACAGTCCACGGGGTCGCAAAGAGTCAGACATGACGGAGTGGCTAAGTAACAGCAGCAGCAACATAAATCATTTAGCACAATGACATGCAGCACCAACTCAACATTAGTTATCAGTACTCTTCCTCAAAACGCCTAACACAGGGCCTGGAAATGAGTGTATGAGAAAGGCTTTTGAATTGTTGAGTGTACAATGGCTATAAGAGATGTTTCTATATAATTCACTCCAAGTCACTTCTCTCTTCTAATCCAACACTTGCTAGATTGAAAACTGTCACTCAAGGAAATAAGAAATCCAAACTAAATTCACATCAACTGGATCCTTAATGAACAGTATGAAAATGCAAAAAAGATATGACACTGAAAGATGAACTCCTCAGGTTGGTAGGTGCCCAGTATGCTCCTGGAGAAGAGCAGAGAAAAGCTCCAAGAGGGATGAAGAGGCTGAGCCAAAGCAGAAACAACGCCCATTTGTGGATGTGTCTGATAGCAAAAGTAAAGTCCAATGCTGTAAAGTACAATATTGCATATTGGAACCTGGAATGTCAGGTCCATGGTAAATGGGAAGTGGTCAAACAGGAGATGGCAAGAGTGAGCAACGACATTTCAGAAAATCAGTGAAATAAAACGGTCCAGAAAGGGCAAATTTAATTCAGATGACCATTACATCTTCTACTGTGGGCAAGAATCCCTTAGAAGAAATGGAGTAGCTTTCATAGTCAACAAAAGAGAGTCCAAAATGCAGTACTTGAGTGCAGTCTCAAAAATGACAAAATGGTCTCTGTTTCCAACACAAACCATTCAGTATCACAGTAACCCAAGTTTATGCCCAACCACTAATACCAAAAAAGGTGAAGTTGAATGGTTCTATGATGACCTATGAGACCTTCTAGAACTAACACCAAAAAAAGATGTCCTTTTCATCTCAGGGGACTGGAATGTAAAAGTAGGAAGTCTAGAGATACCTAGAGTAACAGGCAAGTTTGGCCTTGGAGTACAAAATGAAGCAAGGCAAAGGCCCACAGAGTTTTGCTAAGAGAACACACTGGTTATAGCAAACACATCTTCCAACAACACAAGAGAAGACTCTACACATGGACATCACCAGATCGTCAATATCACAATCAGACTGATTATATTCTTTGCAGCTGAAGATGGAGAAGCTCTATACAGTCAGCAAAAACAAGACCGGGAGCTGACTGTGGCTCAGATCAAGAACTCCTTATTGCCAAATTTAGACATAAACTGAAAAAAGTAGGAAAAACCACTAGATCATTCAGTTCAGTTCAGTTCAGTTGCTCAGTCATGTCCGACTCTTTGCAACCCCATGAATCGCAGCACGCCAGGCCTCCCTGTCCATCACCAACTCCCGGAGTTCACTCAGACTCACGTCCATCGAGTCAGTGATGCCATCCAGCCATCTCATCCTCTGTCATCCCCTTCTCCTCCTGCCCCCAATCCCTCCCAGCATCAGAGTCTTTTCCAATGAGTCATCTCTTCGCATGAGGTGGCCAAAGTACTGGAGTTTCAGCTTCAGCATCATTCATGACCTAAATCAAATCCTGAACGATTACACAGTGGAAATGACGAATAAATTCAAGGGATTAGATCTGATAGATAGAGTGCCTGAAGAACTATGGATGGAGGTTCGTAACATTGTACAGGAGGCAGTGATCAAGACCATCCCCAAGAAAAAGAAATGCAAAAATACAAAATGGTTGTCTGAGGACGCCTTACAAATAGCTGAGAAAAGAGAAGTGAAAGGCAAAACAGAAAAGGAAAGATATACCCATCTGAATGCAGAGTTCCAAAGAACAGCAGGGAGAGATAAGAAAGCCTTCCTATGTGATCAACGCAAAGAAATAGAGGTAAACAACAGAATGGGAAAGACTAGAGATCTCTTTAAGAAAATTAGAGATACTAAGGGAACATTTCATGTAAAGATGGGCACAATAAAGGACAGAAACAGTATGGACCTAACAGAAGCAGAAGATATCAAGAAGAGGTGGCAAGAACACACAGAAGAACTGGACAAAAAAGACCAGATGACCCAGATAACCATGATGGTGTGATCACTCACCAAGAGCCAGGCAACCCTGAATATTCACGGAAGGACTGATGCTGAAGCTAAAGATCCAATACTTTTGCCACTTGATGCTAAGAACTGGCTCACTGGAAAAGACCCTGATGCTGGGAAAGATTGAAGGCAGGAGGAAAGATTGAAGACAGGATGAGATGATTGGATGGCATCACTGACTCAATGGAGGTGAGTTTGAGCAAGCTCCAGGAGATGGTGAGGATGGGGAAGCCTGGCGTGCTGCAGTCCAAGAGATAGCTAAGAGTCGGACATGACTGAGCAACTGAACAAAAGATTCTTAATAGAATAAGGATAAGAAGAAAGTCATTTGGGGGGAAGTTTCACATGTCAAAAAGTAAACAGAAAGATGCATTTGACCTCAGCTCACCGCTAGGTTACAGGGATGGGGGGTGGACTGTCAATGCCCGGGGGAGCAGCAGTGGACAGTGGCCTGGCTGACCTGCATGTCCATACTTCACAACCCAGGACGGGGCCGCCCCACACTCTCGGGGCACAGCAGGCTGGGTCTGGCCTGGGCATTGGGCAGGAAGCACCTCCCTTCCTAGCATTCAGAGCCTGGGGAGTGTGCGGGGTGCAGACCCCAGCTCCACCGCTGCCTGGCTTTGCCCCACTCTCCTCTAGGCCTGCCTGCTTAGCTCTTCTGGAAGTGGTGACCCTCTTCTCACAGGTCTCTTCCCTGAGCTATTTGAGTAAGTTAGTTCATCACAAACTGATGTGCTCTGTGTGACTCAAGGGCTGTCTAAGAGAGAAGTCCAGAAAGAGGCGAAAAATGCAGGCATCTTTACCTCCTTGTACATGTTCACATGGATGGATGACTCGCTGGAGTACTGACTGAATTCCTGCCAACCTCAGTCGCATTCTCAATGTTTCTTTTGATTAAATTCTCATTCACACCTATCCTGATTCCCAGCGCTGACAAACTTGGTTGGTGTCGGGATTCAGAGGTGGCAAGGGGCAGAAAAGACACCGGGATACAGAGCCAGGGGTGGAAGCTGACAGCGTAGTGACCAAAATGAGAACTAGGCTGAAGCTGGCCTGAGAGGTGGCTCGGGGACAACGTGAGGCTGCAGGGCAACGCCAAGGGTTGCTTCCACGTGTATCTGACAAAGGTCTCACTAAACCTCCAGGAAATGCACTCTCTCAGCAAAGGCTGATGGCAGGAAGAGCATTGTTCAAAACTCTCCAACAGAATGACACTGTTTCACAGTGCTAAACCTCCAGCGTTTAAAAAATGAGAGCTAACGGAAGTGACATATCTGATTACCTGTCCAAACATGTTCCTTTATTTGGAAAAAAAAAAAGCTTTCATGAAGAAAATGAAAACGCATACAAAAAATGAGGGAATCATTACATTATAGCACAGCTCAACAGACAGGACATGATTAGATGCAGGGACGGTTTTCCTTCCCTCCATCAGCAACAACCTGTGCCGGAGTTTTAGAGAATGCAAAGATTAGGGCTACGGTCTTTAGAGCCTGGAAGTTTACAGTCTAATGAAGAGGCATATGTGTACATACAAAACCATTCCTGGAAACCTCAGTTCAGTCGCTCAGTCGTGTCCAACTCTTTGCGACCCCATGAATTGCAGCACGCCAGGCCTCCCTGTCCATCACCATCTCCCGGAGTTCACTCAGACTCACATCCATCGAGTCGGTAATGCCATCCAGCCATCTCATCCTCTGTCGTCCCCTTCTCCTCCTGCCCCCAATCCCTTCCAGCATCAGAGTCTTTTCCAATGAGTCAACTCTTCGCAGCAGGTGGCCAAAGTACTGGAGTTTCAGCTTTAGCATCATTCCTTCCAAAGAAATCCCCAGGCTGATCTCCTTCAGAATGGACTGGTTGGATCTCCTTGCAGTCCAAGGGACCCTCAAGAGTCTTCTCCAACACCACAGTTCAAAAGCATCGATTCTTTGGCGTTCAGCCTTCTTCACAGTCCAACTCTCACATCCATCCATGACCACAGGAAAAACCATAGCCTTGACTAGGCGGACCTTAGTCGGCAAAGTAATGTCTCTGCTTTTGAATATACTATCTAGGTTGGTCATAACTTTTCTTCCAAGGAGTAAGCGTCTTTTAATGTCATGGCTGCAGTCACCATCTGCAGTGATTTTGGAGCCCCCCAAAAATAAAGTCTGACACTGTTTCTACTGTTTCCCCATCTATTTCCCATGAAGTGATGGGACCAGATGCCATGATCTTCGTTTTCTGAATGTTGAGCTTTAGGCCACCTTTTTCACTCTCCTCTTCCCCTGTTCCAGAATGTGGTTCTTTCTGATGGTTTGCAATTCATGCGCAGGAGCTGTTTCACTACAGCATGAGTCTGCACTTGGCACACCTGAATCACACCTCTACCCTCTAGGTTTGACCTCCCAGCCTGGTGCTCCGAGAACCCAAGAAAAGCTGGGTATTCACCAAGATCTCTGGAGAGATCCCTGGCAAACATGAAGTGTCCATTGTTACATATAAGGCACTCTTGGTGCCCTGAAAGACACGCAAAGAGAAAGGAAAACACAAGGGCAAAAGCAAGGACTACAAAATCCCCTCCATTTACCAGGCAGAATGTATGGATTTTCCTATCCCTGACAAGAGAACTATTCTCTTACTGAAGCAAGGAGAGAATAAAATACGGCATTCCTGATTAAACCTGTCCCATTTCTATCATCCAGCTAAATGTTTTTATTAAAATCTCTTAAAATGCTAATGTGCTTCATGCTTCCATCAGCAGCCAGGACGCTGAAACAGCATGAAGACGGTGCCTGGGTGCTGCGTGTGATCGAGACGCTCTTCAATAAAGTGTAAACAGATGGGAGGGAGCGTCTGGACTGTTTCAGGATATTTTCCATAATTACTAACTGGTTCAAAAAGATGCAATACACTTCTCTGGTGGTCCAGTGGTTAAGAATCTGTCTGTGAGTGCCGGCGACACTGGTTCGGACCCTGGTCCAGGAAGATCTCACATGCCTTGGGGCACCACAGCTATCGCGCCAGTGATCTGCAAGAGAAGCCACCGCAATGCGAAGCCTGCCCACCACAATTAGAGAGCAGCCCCTGCTCGCTCCAATTATAGAAGGCCTGTGCACAGGAGCAAAGACCCAGCACAGCCAATAAAGAAATATTTTTCTAAAAAAGATGCACTGATGTTAGAGGTGGGGAGAAGAGGGGACTTTTTTCTGATGAGGTCATAGAGGGTGAAGAAGGGAAGTGACGGAAAACACCGAAGACCCTGCGAGTGCATTCTCTGCGCCCTCCACCACCACTGGCCTTCTCTCTGGCAGCAGCAGCCCCAGTTTTATGAGGAAGGAAACTGCACCAGAATCCACTTCTGCTAAGAACTTTAAAAAAAGACTTGAAAACAGAGCAAAAAAAAAAAAAAAATTCTATAAAGTGCCCTCAACTGCTAGCACTATTTAAAAGAGCATTCCTGGCAGACTGAGTTCATCCGATGACATGCCAGCTTGCCACATTTTTAGCAAAGAAGTCAGTGTCCTACATTAGCTTTCTTTGACAAGTGCATTATTAATATTTCTATGAAATTTAAAGAGAAATGTTAAATGCTATATTAAAATTGTGAAGTTTTATTCATAAACATGCAATTCTCAGGGGAAAAAAAGAGGCGAAAATAGTTCTATTAATGCTGGTCCCTACTTCATTGTGGTTTTCATAAAAAGCAGCATTTGAACAGAATCTAGCAGATATACTTGTGTGGAGAGTTGACTTTCTTGAATGCATCTTGGAAAATGGCACTGTGATTTTAAGTGTTCTGCTACAGGGGTCAGAAACATCTTCTGTAAAGGGTTAGAGAGTAATATTTTAGCCTTTGTGGGTCACGTGGTCTTTGTCACAACTACTTAACTCTGCTGTTGTAGTGTGAAAGCAGCCAGATACCAAATAGAAATGAAGTATGAGCATGCGTGCGTTCCAATAAAACTTTATTGAGAAAAACAGGCAATGGAGCCAAATTTGGCCACAGGCAAATAAATCCCTAGTCCACAAGAACTTTCTTAGGAAAGCTTTTCCTCCAACATAATTCTTACACTTTTAAACGCTAGAACAGAATAAACCCCAGGGTATGATGTTATAAAGCAGCAGTTCTCCATCCTCGGCTGTATATTAGAATTCCCAGGGAAGATCTGAAAAATTCTGTTGCCAGGCTGCACCACAGATTAAAGAATCCTTGCATGTAGGGCCCAGGTCTCAACATATTTTTAAGCTCCACAGAAGATCTAATGTGTAGCTACAGTTGCGAACCTCCATGGAAGAAGTTTCTCGCAGTAATTATAACTGATGGTTCAGCTACCTTAACTTCTCTCTGTCACTCATCCAGTAACCTAACCACTGTGAGTCATCCATAGCCCAAGGAGAACTTTCTCTTTGTAAGTTAAGGAAAGAAACTCATTACAATTTATTGAATGCCTACTCTGAGCCAAGTCCTAAAATTGATACTTTTATATCTTATGAATTAGGTATTATTTCATCTCCATTGATCTGTGAAGAAACCAAAGCTCAGAGAGGTTATATAACTTGCCCAGTTGGCACAGCAAATGTAAATTCAGGATCTAAACTCGGGTCTGGCTGCTGAGCCCAGGAGCTCTTGGGCTAGTCTCACGTTACAACCTCGAGTTGCTCATGAAGTCTTGCACCCAATACAATTCACTGATCAAAATAGTCATTGCAGTATATGAACATGCTTTCAGGTTACATAACTATAATCACCTTCCTATAATTTAGTCAAATAATACCTATCGATAAATAAATACACAGCCTTTCCTCATATAAAGAGGTCTTCAGAAAAAAATTTTCTTTAAAATGATGACCTCTGAAATGCATTGGAAGATTTAAAAAAAAAATCAGGATGCTACATTATTACTTGTACTGATAAATAGATTTGCCTTCATTATCATTTTTTGTAGTATTTTTAAAAACTATCAGAAACATCAGTTCCATCAATTAGAAGGAAAACCAGTGTAAATCAGGCGTCCATTTAAAAACAGAAGCTTGGGGCTTCCCTTGTGGCTCAGCGGCAAAGAATCTGCCTGCCAATGGAGGAGACATGGGTTTGATCCCTGGTCTGGTGGGATCCCATGTGCCTCAGAGCAACTAAGGCTGTGCGCCACAACGCTGAGCCTGTACTCTAGAGCCCGGGAACTGAACTACTGAAGCCCCTGCATCCGGGAGCCTGTTCTCTGCAACGAGAAGCCACTGCAACGAGACGCCCAAGCACTGCAACTAGACAGGAGCTCCCCCTCGCTGCAATGCAGCTGCAGACAAGCCCATGCAGCAACGAGGACCCAGCACAGTCAAAAATAAACAGATAAAATTATTTAAAGAAATAGAGAGAAGCTTCATCACGTTCATACTGGATTTGTGATAATGTACTCTGAAATACTTCAGTATTAGTAATGAGATTTGAGAACAATTTGAATCAGCACCTAGAGATTCATAATATACAAAATATTCTCACCTATAGCCATACCTTAGCCTTGGTCTCACTTGGTACAATCAGCGGTACTTGATACTTGTGACAGTTAATGGTGGAGACCAGCAGTACACAGAACCCCACTGTCTGAATGTACATGGTTTGGGACAGAGCCAGCTCAAGTCCATGAAAGTGTAATAGGGAAGAACAAGCCTCACTCCATTCTGGCTGTTTCTTTTACTTTAACCTTTGTATTCTATTGCTTTTGCTACAAGTTAATAACTAAAAGAATGTTGCCTATAGCTTGAAATATACAGGACAGCCCATCATCAAGGCTCTGATCTTTAAAGGTATAACATTTCTCTCTCCATTCATATAGAGATATAAAGTTGCAGAACAGAGAATAACAGTTGTCTTGAAGGTTTAAAGGAACATTGTGACCTCACTTACACCCGCAGCTGCAAGAACAAAGGATTCAGGCACCAACAGGTTTGCAATAACCAACCATGCCCCCTCCCCTTTTGGTATAAAAGAAGCCCGAATCCTAACTTGGGTGAGAAGGCTCTTTGGGACACTAGTCCATCATCTTCTTAGTCTTCTGGCTTTATGAATAAAGTCACTACTCTGCCTCAACAACTCCTCTCTCAATTTCCTGGCCTGTCCTGTGGTGAGCAGTATGAACTTGCACCTGGTACCAAAAGGGCCTGTGTGGAACCTGCCGACTTTGGCCTTCTCTTCCTCTGAGTATCGCTGCCACCTCAGCTGATGACATGGTTTGCCAAAACAAGCAAAGAATCTCATCACATCCTTACTGAGTGAGCCTTTCAAGCAGTGTCGGCTTACCGGATTTTGAGCAACAAGTGGTGTGGCCATGCCTGCCTGCTGAACATGTCAGCCTACTCCCAGTGTGATGTTTCACGGATGTCCAGGGTGCCTGGGTGCTGGGAGAGGTGACTGTGACTTTCAGTGTCAACAGCATAGGCCACTCCTGTTTTTCACTGGCACAGGACATCTCAATGCCACGACCTCTAAGTAGTAACACCACCCAATTAACTGATGCATGACCGAGAAGAATGTCTAATGACCCACTTTCACGAATAAGAGGGTGTTTGAGATAAACACATATGCTGCTTATATTCAAATAAAGTGTATACAATTGATCCTACCTTACATACCGATTTGCCTGGCAAACTCTCCACCCCCATAAAAGTGGGCTTCCACCCAGCTGCGCCATTTATGCACCAAATGCCTCTTTTCTGCTGACCAACTACAACGTACAAATCAATGTCCTCAAACAGAATCTGCGAGTCATCATGATGATTGATTTCTTTAGGGCACCAAAATCTTCAAAACTGCTTAGTCCCTCTTCTGCTTTTCTGTCAACAAAATCATTACATGCTGAGAATAAATGACCACTCACCATTTCTGAGGTAATAAAGGGTGTCAGTCTCTTCGTACTAAAGACCATTAACTAGTTTTTAAATACTAAAGAAAGCCTAAGCTCCCGGGAAAAGCCAAAACCCTCTCCAAGGTCAGAAGCTACCGTGGATTTACATTTCACAGCTTCGCAAAGAAGTTTTGAGTTCAGAAGGTCAAAGAGTTACATTTTAGCTCTGCCAATCAGTATGAGATACTACCAGCCCTTTCATCACACTTCACAAATCTGGAAAATCTTTCACCGCCAGGAGACCCAGGAGACATCATCAGATAAAATATCAGCACATCAGACAGTTTATAATCTCAAGATGTTGGATAATGTTCCAACGTCCTTTTTTCCCTTTCTTCTTTCAACCAACAAGAATGCTCACAGCAGACAGCCCCTGGGCATACGCGTCAGCATCAAAACGTGAGACGTTTCAGCCCCGGTGTCCACAGATGTGCCCCTCACTCTGAAGCCTTGAATTACTACAGCCTTGAAAGTCTTAAAGTGGGACGTGGATGATGAATTAAATTTCAGGGCAATGCTTTCTTCATCCATCTGGCAGCCGATGACACATTTAGTACTCTTTATTGCCTATCTGTCCTGAAGAAAACGCTGTGATTTAAACACAGTAAATATTCCTGAAGGGAAGGTTATCGGCTAGATCGAAGGGGCTCCGAGGAACTTGGGCAGAGGAAACAGGAGATCACAGGCTGAGGTCAAGGAGAAAATGGAGGATCCAGAAGACGGGGATTAAGAGAAGAAAATGTCAGTGGTGGTGGGGAGAGAAAACAATGGGCAGGGATGATGGTCTGCAGAGTAAAAGGGCTGCAAAGAGAAGGCAGCAGTGAGATTTACAGGGAGAGAGCTACTGAGGGAGCAGGGGCAGCCCAGGAGAGAGATTCTGGGCGAGCTGAAAGCAGGCAGAAGGGGTGTGAGAGCCAGTCTCCAGGCCAGTCCCCAGGCTCTGATGGTCATGCCGGGGTGGAGTCCCTTCCCACACTCAACGGGACTGACATCTCCAGTTCCTAAGCTCTGATGGAAACGACGCTGTCCCCGACATCCGAGGCTAGGTCACAGACAGGACCTAGCGCGCTCTCTCAGCTTGCTCACTCTCAGGAAACACAGCTGCAACATTCTGAGGATACTGAAGCCAACCTACGGAGGAATCCACCCAGTGAGGAACTGAGGCCTCCTGCCAAGAGCTGGCACAACTTGCCTCCAAGTGAGCAGGTCACCTTGGGAGGGGATCCTCTGTTCCTGGTCAAGCTTCGGGTGATTGCAGCCCTGGGGCACAGCTACAACCCCACCTAAGATCTTAAGTTGTCCCTGAATTCCTGACCCACAAGAACTGTAGGGGGAGATAATTTTTCATTGTTCTTTTAAGCTGCTAAATTTGGGGATAGCTTGTTACTAACAATATTACCTATAGATTACTAATAGGGTTGAACTATGTCGAGAGAGCAGGAAGGGACTTCCCTGCTGGTCCAGTGGTAAAGAATCTACCTTCCAATGCAAGGGACGTGGGTTTGATCCCTGGTCGGGGAACTGAGATCCCACAGGCCTAGGGGCAACTAAGTGTGTGTGCCACAATGCAGCACAAAATAAATAAATTCAAAAACTTTTAAGAGAGGGCAGGAAAACAGAGACAAAGGTAGGGCTGGGAGGGCAAGTCATAACAGGAAAGCACAGAAGGCAATAATATCAGCAGAGAAGTCTGATTTCTCTCACTTTCTCTTTCCTTCTTCTTACCTCATTGCATATCAATTTCTTTTTCCCTAAGTGAAACTTCTCTGATGTGAAAACTGAACCTGGACACCCCAATGCTTCTGGTAATATAACTGGGACAACAGAATATAAAAGAATAACAATAGCATAATAGAATAACAAAGTTATTCTAAGTGCTTTCTTTATATTTAATCAGTTAAGCTCAACCCTGTGCAGCAGGTCCCAGATAAGGGTGATGTGACTTGTGCAAGGCCACACAGCTAGCGAGTGGTCAAGCCAAGACGGAACCTGGACAGCCCAGTTTCCGAGCTCCCGTGCTGAACCACATCAGCCTCTTGTGTCCGTCTCAGACCAGGGGCCCGGGGGCTCACCCTTCTCAGAGCGTCTCACCCTATGTGACTGCATGCCAGGGGGTGCTGTCTCTGCCTTCACCCTAGGGCTTAAGGGGGCCTCTCTCAACTGGGGCAGATTGGACTTTCACAGAAAATTCTACTAAGTAAGCAGAACACAACTCAGCGACTGAACAACAAGGAGAATAACAGGAAAATAAACAAGAGTCCTGAGGAGACGTGTGCCCTCCTGACACAGGCCTAGGACAGCCTGACTCCCCAGATGCCTGAATGAGGTGGGCAGCCTGGAGCCATGGAGGTGGCCCGTTTCTGGCTGCAAAAATGTCTCCTCCCTGCATGACTGTCAACAAGAGGGGCCCTGTGTTTAGAAAACCCAGATTCCCCAAATCGATACAAAAATCAAGGCCAACCTCAGCCCTAGGGTCTAGGTTCTGGGGAACGTGGCCCATGGGGACCTGCCCAGTAGCCCCAGCAGCCTGCTTTATGAATTTCTGGTCTGAGGACAAAGTTCCAAGCACCCAGCAGGCCAGCCTTGCTTTCTCACTGTGTCCTCGGGGCAAGGAGCGGTCACGTGCATGACCTACTTTCAAGTCCCAGTCATGCCACAGTGCTCACGACCTGTGGTCACAGGACCACCGGGGAACATGATCCCACATCCAGGACCCCGTGCTTGCTGGGCCAGGACCACAGCATCCGTTTCCAACCGGTGCCGATCTCGACCACACTCAGCTCCACTGCTGGCTTCCAAAGGAAACCAGTAACCCTAACCTACTGCAGCCTCTGTCATTCCACTAAGCCTTAGGGGGTCGGGCAGAACTGCTGGTCACACAGCGTAACCATTTCACCTGAAAAGAATCATCACTGCATACGATGAACAAGCTCTTCCAAAGTCTCCCAGGAAGGCCTGTCAACAGGCGTTCTCCTCCACCTTCCCCCTCCCTCCACCCAGCCTCTCCCCCAGCCCAGGATCCCTTTTCTCAACCCTCCCCTCTCCCTGTTCCTTCCCCAGTCTTACAGTCCAGTTTTATTCAGAGCTTCTAAACCCAGGCACTCCCCTCCTAAAAGACCTGTGCAGCACAGCTTTCCAAGTGGCGCCTGTGCTGGGGTCATGGAAGCAGGCCCATGGGGGGTCGGGGAAGGTCAAAGGTTAGGGATGAAGCGCTGGAGAGGGTCAGAGATCCCAACTGGCCACTGGGACTTGAGCAACTCACTTCGTATCTCTGTCAGATTCTCCATCTATAAGATGAAGATGAACTAAAATATCCAGGGTCACTTCTGGTTTCCACACTGTATGATTTTAGGTAACTATCCAGCAAAACCAGCACGTTATAACCGAGGAACAAGTAAGTCTCAGTTGTCCTAACATCGTTCACTTTTAGGTTTAAAGAACCTTAATGACTTGGTCGCCACCCTATTTCTCAACAGCCCCACCTTGCAAAAGACACAATTTGAGGAAAGCTTTGCTTCCTCTCCTGCCTTTGGTCCAGCCCCTTAGAGAGCCTGACCTTCTTCGAACACATCTGAATGGAGCGGAGTTGTCTACCCGGAAAGCAATGAGGGCATTTTGCGGGGGAGGGGGAGCTGCTTCTGAATACCCACGTTTTTCGAGGAGCAAATAAAAACACCAGTGCCGCCCTGGAGTCAGAGATTAAACATCATGAGGTCATTATTTTTCATTTTCAATTATTTTAGTGTCTCCACCCAAACGCCAGAATGGTTCCCAGAATCTGCCACAAGGTGAGGGGGTGGTGGGTTGTGACGAAATAGCAAATGCTGCTCACCTTTGCCAAAGCCCCTGTTAAGTAAAGCCAAGACGGGGGAGGGGCGGGGAGGAGGCCCTGTGCCCAAGGCTGCGTCCTGGGAGAACGACGGGAGCGCCCGCTCCCGCCTGTGCTGTCCTGGCCCGCACTGCCTGCGTCTGTCAGTGCTCTGGAAAAAGACTCCCCACAAAGCCATAAAAGCATCCAAGTAGGATAAACAGGAGTAAAGAGCTGCTGCCCATGAAGAACGGCCCTCCACTGTCAGACATCCCCTCTTAATGGATCTTAATGAGCTATTTTAAATGAAGGGGAAGGAAAAAACCTAGCACTAACACCTGATAATTATCTGTAATTCTCCATGTGTAATGTCACTTAATAGAGGAAAATAATGCAAACGTGGACAGACGCTGACTAGAGCCTTACAGTGACATCAAAATGAGGGTGTTTTGTACAGTAAGGAGCACGCCTAAGCTGCAGTGTTTCCAAGGCAAGTTTTCATCCAAGGACAATGCACACCACGACTGTGGGTAATCTGCAATGAAATGAATGCCCACAAAGTATGACCCCCGGGAACAGGCAGGGGCTACAGATATTTAGCTTTATGTCCGAACAGCTGATGGGTGTAGCAGAGACTTGCTTAGCTTCAAATATTTAATGTGAGATTCAGTGAGTCTATATCAGCTTGAGTGAGAAGAAGAAGAATGGATTCCTCAGCATCCTAGACAGGTTTTTGGACAACTTACAAGAACTACAATCTTAGCACTGTAGGACTCCTCTAAAGTCAAATGTTCTTATTTTACAGATGATCAAAAGAAACCCAGAGGCGGTCTCACAGCTGTCAGCCAAGCCTCAGGTGTGCTGGAGGAGAAAGGAAGGGGTAGGAGGTCATGAAAGGACTGTTAGCCTTTATCTTACTGGTGATTTCAATGTCAGTCTTGACCAGGAATCAGCATTTCCTGTAACTTTCTTCATCTCTTTCTGCATCAATGAATAATCCGTGAGCACTTACCGTGAATTCTGAGGTTACTCTAGACACTAAGATGTATCTATTGTAGTTGGGAATGATTTTATCTAATGTCTCTGCAATCTTATTAAACCTTGTTAGCATGTCTTAAAAGTCCGACTGGAGGACTTGCCTGGTGGCCCAGTGGTTGAGAATCCACCTTGTAATGCAGGGCACATGGGTTTGATCCCCTGCCACAGGGCAGCTAACCCTGCCTGTACATCACAATTAGAGAGCCTGTGTGCCAGAGAGGTTTCCCAGGTGGCACCAGTGATAAAGAACTTGCCTGCCAATGCAGGAGACACAAGAGATTCGAGTCTGATCCCTGAACAGGGAGATCCCCTGGAGGAAGTCATGGCAACCCTCTCCAGTATTCTTGCCTGGAAAACTCCAGGGACAGAGGAGCCTAGTGGGTTACAATCCATAGGGTTGCAAAGAGTCAGACACAACTGAAGTGGCTTAGTAGGCACACACGTGCCACAGTGAAGATCCTAAGTGCTGCAACTAAAACCTGATACAGCCAAAAATAAATACTTGTTAAAAAATTATTATACTATTACTGTACTATTAAAAAAGAAGCCCAACTCTTCACTTCAGATTTCCACATCTGTGAGTGATCTCCTCCAAGTATGTGCACATGTGTAAAAGAATGAGTCTGTATCAGAGCATAGCAGCATCAACTGACCTGGTGGCATCCACAGGAAAGAACAATTGTGGTCTAAAAGCTGAAGACAGATGAGGAAGACAGACAAGAGTCTACATCGCCAATGGATAATAAAAAAGGGGGAACCAACCAAGACCCAGGAGAGCACGGTCTAAGGTACCCTTCTGGGATGGCCAGAGGCCAAGGATCACAGCAGTCCTGCCTCCAGCAACAGCCGGGGGAGAAATCAAGTGAGCCCTGGAGGTGGGCCACTGGAAAGCTTTGTTTGGGTCTGCGTCGGTTGACAATCACCAGCACTAGGAATCGCTAGCTTTTGCTTTAGTAAAGGATAAAACAATCAAAGCTGGAAATAAGGTAAATCGACTTGATTTTTATTTCAATGGTGGCTCAGAGGTTAAAGCATCTGCCTGGAATGCTGGAGACCCGAGTTCGATCCCTGGGTCGGGAAGATCCCCTGGAGAAGGAAATGGCAACCCACTCCAGTACTCTTGCCTGGATAATCCCAGGGAGGGAGGAACCTGGTAGGCTACAGTCCATGGGGTCACAAAGAGTCGGACATGACTGAGTGACTTCACTTCACTTCACTTTCTTGAAAGTTACCTGGATTAGAACACAGAGCACCTCCAATCTATTCTGGGGAAAACAAGCTGGGAAAGAAAAGCGGAAAATAATTACATTAGTGATTTTTAATTGATACACCTTTTCTTTTGGAGTTGATATTAAAGAATTCCATTGAAATCATATTAAGCCCTGACCTAAGCTGATTTAGCACTTCAGAAAATGGCCAGTTCTTTTGATAGAGATAAGAAACTTCCAGCAGTTAGAGGTTACCTAGAGCTCTGTGTTCCAAATCCCAAACTGACTATTGGTCCCTCCAAATTCTGCCAACATACATAAGCAAGCAGGCACAAAACCAGATGATCTGTCCTTTTCCAGTGGAAATGTCTGTTATTGATGTCAGGCACTTAGACAAGAATATAGCAAGTTCACTCTGGAGGTAGACAACGTTCTCAGGACCCGACAAGCACACCAGAGTGTCAGATGGAGAACATAGCCCGGCCGGCAAGGAGAACCCACAGACCAACTGCCCTGCCAGCCCAACGGGTTCCCACCCAGAATTCACAAGGGACGCTGGGCCTTTTATCTTTCACTTTACCAGTGAAAATGTTTTTCAACATCCTTAAGGGAAAGAAAATTTCCCACTTGGATGATACCTGAAACGTTTGGGTCACCAACTTTAGAGAATGTATTTGTCACCACGAAGATACGTCCAATGTCAACTAAACACTCCAAGAGTAAGTCAGAAAGAGAAATATCATATATGAATGCATATATAAGGAATCCAGAAAGATGGTACTGATTAATTTATTTGCAGGTCATCCATGGAGAAAAAGACAGAGAACAGATTTAGGAAGACAGGGTGGGAGAGTGGGGGAAGGAAAGGGTGGGAGGTATGGAGAGAGTAACATGAAACTTATATTACCGTATGTAAAATAGATGGCCAATGGGAATTTGTTGCATGACTCCGGGACCTCAAACAGGGGCTCTGTAGCAATATAGAAGGGTGGGATGGGGAGGGAGGTGCGAGGGAGGTTCAGAAGGGAGGGGACATATGTATACCTATGGCTGATGCATGTTGATGTATGGCAGAAAACAACAAAATTCTGTAAAGTGATCATCCTTCAATTAAAAAAAAAAAAAGTACCGCTATTTTATCAGGCAAATTTACTCACAAATTTAAACTACTGAGAGCTAAGTCAAATTAAACTTATTGAAATTCTGCAAATTTGGTTTCACTCATCAGTCTTCTCCACTAGATAAAATACATATTAAACCAGTTGCTTAATCATGTTAAATTACTGTTCATATTTTCAGGAGATCAGAGTCAAAACCTAAGATTTATTTCTAAGTTCTTCACCAAAATGAACATATTTTTCTTGTGTTACTAACTTCTGTATATAAGTATTATACTAGAATTTCACTCTATTTTAGACTTTTACATAGTCGAATTATGGTAACAATATTAAAATCATGAATTTTAAATGAGATTTCTAAAAAGAATCATGGTTTCTAAATGAGATTTCTAAAAAGAATCAATCTCCAAAGCTTTGCCATTGCAAATTATTCTGATTATAATAGGAAAACTACTGTTTACTGATATAAAACCACATCATGTTCAACCCTAACCATAATTTTATATTCCCATTTGAGAGATGGGAACACTTTAGCTCAGAAGAGTTAGGTAAATTGACCCAAATTACGAGATACAAAAAGGATACAGGATCCAAAGTCAAGTCTTCCTGGCTCCAAATCCTAACTTCTTTCCTTTTTGATTTGTTACTGTACCCAAGTCCCGGAACAAACTAACCACTAAATTATGCAGCAGAACGGAATCACACGAACACGGCACATATCCTATTTCATACCTTTGGTCCTCTGAAACTTCCTGGGCTGGTTGGAGAGGAGCTGGAGGATTTCGTCGATTTAGGAGTGGAGAGCTGGCTGCTGGGAGTTCCATTAACTGACCACGAGACAGCAAAGGAGAGAGAGGTCGTCAGAACCCAGAGCCACCAGGCCGGGCAGAGACACTAAGCACGTGCCCCACACAGCTCCAACGGAGCTCCGACTCACTGAAAGCTCAAAGCAGATGGCAACTCAGCAAAAAGCAAAAACAATGTGTCTTCCTGCATTGCAGACAAAGTATCAGGCAAATAAGCAGTGAAACTGGATTTTCAATAATAGTTTTCCAGCAGTAACATAAACAAATATATAAAACGTTATGGAGTTTGAGATGTGAACGGGAACTTGTCCACAAATCCTGCATGCCAGCGAGGGTAGAGGAATGCATGGCTCTCATATTTGTAACTGTTCACTCGGAAGGCTGTCCTATAACCTGTCCACAAGACCTGAATCACTGAGGCATTTCTCTGTCTCTCCCAGATCAACTCCACAATACAATAATTCTAACACATATCCTAAGGGTATTTTTAATGGAAAAAGAAAATTATTGGTCATTTCCCCCTGTAATACCCACTTATTTGTTTAAAGGTCATAAAAGGCACTCTTCCAATTTCTTTTTATCTGGACTAGTTATTTCTGAGTCCTTCCATTTTCTTGTCTTCTTAGCTTAATTTTCCCAGTATTTAGCAAATCTTGGTGGGTTTCTCTGACACCCTCCTCTAAACTTCCGTACACTTCCTAGGTTGAAAGCTCAGTTTAGAGACTAGGTGAGGCAAAGCATGGCCATTGCGGCTTCCAGGAGAGGGTGAGCTTGCAGATTTTACACTAACTATACAGTGCTAGTCACACATCCCACTGTGACTCAGGCTTATTCCTAATTATACCACTTCTGTTGTAATTTCACAAAGCTATTAGTTAACATCTGGTACTGGTGTTTTGTTTTTTTTTTTTTCCTTTTCTAGGGAGTTCTTTTAACCCGTTTTATCATTAATTCTCAAAGCTTTTACCCCAAGGAGATGAAAACTGCCATTCGTCTCTATGGAAAGACAAGTAAAGTCCATTTCCTTTTTAAAACATCTTTTTAATACAAGGGAGCAGACAACTGTTATTTTAAATGATGCTATTAAGTATAAAAAGCAAAATGCAAAACTCCTGAAAAGGTGACCTCAAAAAACTGAGCACCAGTCCTTGAAAGGAGGCAGAATTCTGGATCAATAAGCATAATATTTGTGATGAGATTAATCACTCTTGTTTGTTTATTGTATGGCTCACTGTAAAAATTCAGCAAAGATGCAAAAGTTTTACAGTTATTTTTCAATTACCAAACTTTAACTTTTCTAGTTTAAAACCACTCATTCATAAATCAATATCTAGATTTTCTGAACAAACATATGTGGGTATTTATAGCACAAGTCCAACACAAATAACTACAGTCAATTAGAAACTTCTTATTCAACAGTCCTGCTTATTTTTCAATAAAGTCACACTTCAATTAGTGCTGTTTCTTTCAAAAAATTCTCTTTAAAGGGAACTGGTGGTAGGAATCCACATAGAAAAGAGATATTTACGAGCTATGAGCTAGTGAGATTGCTAGGAGCTGAAACTGAGTCTGGCTCCATTTCCTCTTCATTCAACACAACTACCTGTTCAGGTCCTCCCCTCCCCAAGTGTTGTTACCTTTCACTGATCTTCAGAAATCACTCTGCAATCAAAGATTTCCCTGCAGCAGTGATGGGAAAAGGACTAAAGAAGAAAAATTAGTTCCTGCAAATGGTAATCCCTGTGGCCAACCAATGTCTCTAAAAATACACCTCTTGCCTAAACATAATTTCTTAAGAAAACTCACTGGCAGGGATTGAACTGGTATCTGCATATACATGTTCATATTTACCCTTAAATAACTCCCATCCTGGAGACACTAAGCCATAGACAGCTCTCTAAGTTTCTGATAGCATTTCAAAGACTCAAAACAAACAAACAAGCAAGCTGTCTAGTGATCTCTTAATGTCATTTTTCTTGGTACATTGCTCCATTTCCGGGAAGGTAACTGGAAGCTGGGACAAGGTCACCCTGGGCTCTCTGCCCTGACACTGCTGCCCCAACAGGAAGGTGGACAACGCCCAGCATCTCTGGGACGCTCCCTCTCCTTCAGTAGACCTGGATTTTCTTTCCCCCAAATAAGGCTTTTATCCACCCTTCCCTCAACTGTAAGGTAAGAAATTGACGTGGGGCCTTCTTGTTCGCTTGCTCTGAACACTTTTTATCCGGATGGACAAAGAGTCACAAGCTAGAAACCTTAAGTGAGAATTTTAAATGCTCACATTATGGTGACTATTGTAGCTCAGGTGGTAAGGAATCCGCCTGCAATGCAGGAGACCTCAGTTTGATTCCTGGGTCAGAAAGATCCCCGGGAGAAGGGACAGGCTACCTACTCCAGGATTCTTGTGCCTCCCTTGTGGCTCAGCTGGCAAAAAATCTGCCTGCAATGCAGGAGACCTGGGTTTGACCCCGGGGTTGGGAAGATACCCTGAAGAAGGGACAGGCTACCCACTCCAGTATTCTGGCCTGGAGAATTCCATGGACTGTATAATCCATGGGGTCACAAAGAGCGGGACACGACTGAGCAGCTTTCCCTTTCTCCACTGGGTTACCCGGGTTAATGTCTATGTACTTACTGCATACTGTTTAGCTATTTTGATAAATGTGAGTTTTATGGAGGGATTTAGTCAATCAGAAGAGTTCAATGATGGGAGCACTTCTGTCCCAATAATGAAAAAGCACAAGATTATGTTTACAAAGTTATTGCTCTGTTTGAAATTCCAGGGAGTCCCATGGAATGTTCTAAATGGTAACGGGTACACTACAGCAAAAGTGCCTGTAAAAGCAAGTTATCCATCTGGGTTCTGTGGCTTTTAATAACACAAAACTATTTTTTATAACTATATAGTATGTATTGAACATCCTTTTGGATTAATCTCTTTTAGAGAAGTCACTTAACCATGGAGATGTGGTTTACATCTCACAACTCTTACTTGTTAGTTTAAGATAAACTTGATTAACCCAAATCCAAATATGGACTCAGTTGAAAATCTGAGGAATTGAAATATTAAGATTTTCTTAAATCACTTTATTTAAGCATCTCAAATTCTAGTTAAGAAGATTTATACATTTATTACATTATTCTGTGAAGCAGTTGGTCCGCAAGACAAGTATGGCTATGAAACGTGTTTTTAATTAATTTCCCTCTTTAGACCGCGGGTAGCCAAAATTAGAGTAATCATAATATGTGATCTTTGAACCACTCTCTCCACTCTTATTTAGTTATTTTAGTTATATGATAAGCATCTGGAAAGCCACCACTAAAACAAAAGCTAAGAACCCGACAAAAGTCTACATCTACCACATAGTAAACCCAGTGAAGTGTATTCATGCAAATTTCATGTTATGTTAGCTTTCCCAGCATTTGAAATATTGGATTGGCCCCAAAGTTCATTTGGATTTTTCCCTTTGATCTTAAAAAACAAATTTTGCGGCCCACCCAATACTTTACAGAAAGCAAAATATGATCTGAAATAAGCTTAACATCATAGAGATGCTTTCGATTAAAGATACTCATATTGCCAATATTTTTAGAGAGAGAATACTGGGCTTACCGACTCCAGAGTGACAAGAAGGGAAGGAGCAGAATTGCTTCTATGGCCATTTTCGTATTACCGACAACCCTTAGCCTTTTTCGGTAACAGATTATTTTCCAAAATTAACTTGAAGACAGACCCCTTGAAGCACTGCGCCTCCCCTATCACCGTGTACTGTGGCTGCACGCAGACTATACGCAGGGCTCCCTCCTGCAGGCGCCTGGCTCTCTAACAAGCAAGGGAGCCGAAGCAGGACGCACTTGCCGCAGCACAGATGTCCACTGGTACAAGCCAGATACAGCCATGGAAATGGAGCAAAAGGAAACAGAAAAGGCGGCAGAAGACAAAAACAAAGAACCCAGCAGAGCGACAAAGCCGTAATTCTCCTGCTCACCTGGGGATCTGGCTGTAGAGTAGGCACTGGAGTAATGGCCACCCCTCTTTACTGTACATATTCAGTGTCAAAAAGGGGGAGAAGTAAGGAGAGCAGTTATTCGGCAGGTCTAAACGTGCACACGACCCAGGATGATTAGGGTTACAACAAATTTTTATGGGATAGAATTATCACTACAGTAAATCAGAAATAACCCCAAATGCCTCACAATAGTGAATCAGCTCAGCAACATAAGAGAAAATGTGGCATTAAGGACGCCTGGGGGCTTTGGGAGTGAGGCCATTCAGAGTCTTACTAAGAATCTCTTTTAATTTCTTCATTTCTACATTGAGAATAATTATATCTAAATTTAGAGTTACTGAGAAGATTAAATAAATGAAAATATGTATAAAATTCCTAAAAAAAATAATAAAATAAACGTGCACACGGAAAGAAGGGAAACTATCCCACCTAAAGAAAGGTGGGGTGGGGTTGGTGTGGAAGATGGAGCAACAGAAACCCCCCAAACTCAGTATTTTATAGACAGGTTGAGGCTTCAGACAGTTTTTATTCATATTACTTTCACAGGTTCTAGATTCCTCACATGTAAAATCATGTTTTTCCACAACCCTTTTCTTAATGGGAAACAATATTAGCATACTATAAGCGAGCCTTATAGTATCAAAATATCAAGATTTGGGGGACATTTTAATTTTTTAAAAATGTCAAAGGCTGTCAAAATTATGACAGATCTATAGGCTTAGGATCTGAAAGAAAAGTAGAGGTGAGTCTGACTCTGAAATAAGCAGTATTACTTCCAACAGTAATTATTGCTTAAATTGCTTAACGAAGGAAAAGCCTGTGGAACCTTAGCAAGGAAACAGTTTTGCTAGGTGGGTGTACTGGCTTATGCTTTAAACCAATAAGAGAAGAAAATATCCATTTAAAAAAGATTAAAATGCAGACACAGTGGTCAAAATGTGAAACACTTCTACGTAAATACCAGAAAAAGAATCTAGGTAAGATTGCTCTTGAGAAAATGTGTCAGAACAAGTATCTTAGGACACTTGTTATAACTTGGAGAAACAGACTTAAAATTTTTGATCTAAAAATCATGCCATCTACATGTTATGTTGGAACCTGGCTGCATACAAGGATGGGCACGACTACCAACTCATACTAAAGAAAACCGAAGAACATGCTCCGTCTGTGACTACCCGCTTCCTTCCCCGTAACTACCTGAAGCCGGTGACTTGCTGCGTCGGGAAGGCCCAGGGCTCTTGGATCCGGAATATTTAACAGCTGAGGAGCGAGAATAAGAAGACTTCAAGACACGGCACTCTAGAAAGAAAGGAAAGCACTTTAAAGAGATCTAGTTTTAATTCTAACCAAAGAAAGACCACATTCCGGTAGTTTAGTGCCTAAAACCATTACCAGATCATCTTATTACTGTTGAATGACTTTTATATACAAAGCATCCATCCCCAAAGCACACCTGAGATTTTCGTAAATTAGGCTTCAGACCTTGTCATTCATCTTGTTGCTGCTGCTGCTAAGTCGCTTCAGTCGTGTCCAACTCTGTGCGACCCCATAGACGGCAGCCCACCAGGCTCCCCCGTCCCTGGGATTCTTCAGGCAAGAACACTGGAGTGGGTTGCCATTTCCTTCTCCAATGCATGAAGGTGAAAAGAGAAAGTGAAGTTGCTCAGTCGTGTCTGACTCTTAGCGACCCCATGGACTGCAGCCCACCAGGCTCCTCCGTCCATGGGATTTTCCAGGCAAGAGCACTGGAGTGGGGTGCCGTTGTTCCAGAGGGAGTCCTTAATAGGGAAATCCATACATAGTAAGTGCTCAATCAAGAAAATTTGATTCACACACACAACCTAATCTCCACATGTGCAACTTATTATTATTGATCAACAGCATTGATAGGCAAAGGCTATAATAAAGAGTTCTCTCCAACTCAGCTAATCTTAATTTGAAAGGCTATAGGATTCTAATCTATGAACCCCTTGCTTATTTTCCATCTGCCCAAAGTATAAAGTATCAAAAATGAGGGAACCAGCTTTAAATAATGGCTTTGTTCTTTCCACAAATTGCCAAATAAATCAGCATGTGAAAGTGAAAGTGGCTCAATAATCTCTGACTCTTTGTGACCCTATGGACTATACAGTCCATGGAATTCTCCAGGGCAGAATACTGGAGTAGGTAGCCTTTTCCTTCTCCAAGGGATCTTACCAACCCAGGGATTGGACTCAGGTCTCCCTGCTGCACCGCAGGGAGATTCTTTACCAGCTACCAGGGAACACAAATCAGCACACAGAGTACCAGAACTAATTACACAGCTAAAATAATCACTTCCAATTCAAACAATAAAGAAGGTGGGTTCTGGAGTCCTGCAGCTTTGGGATGAATCATGGGTGTGACTTTGCTAACTGGTGCACTTAGCTTAGGTCTAAGTCTCCGTTTTCTCTCCCTGTGAAATTTGGATGAGGCTAAATCTGCTTAACAGGCTTGTTATAAGGATTAAATTATATAACGTATTGTCAAATTCACATTAAAATACTTCAATTTATGCAGAAAGATTAAAATATGGGTTGGTTTTAATCTATACCCCCAGGGACAATAAATTAACAAGTGAAGTACACTAATCAGCAAAATACACACCAGGGGAGGCTAGTTAGCATCTGAAAGACTCTAATCAAAACCTTACTCCAAGGGGGCTGTAGCAACAGCAGTTTAGTTAATGAGCATTATAGATGTTAGAAAGTATTCCAGTGTTGAAAGGAGTGGTGTGTGGATTAGTTAGAACCTTCCTAAAGGCACCGCCACTCTTTCATGAACAGGATGTGTAACCCTAGAGAGCTAATAACCAGAACCACCCCAAGGTTTAGGAATCTGAGCAAGCCCTGCACCCAGCTCATTAACACAGGATTTGGCCCTAAGACTAGGTTACCTAAATTCTATGAATTTTGAATGATTTTTTAATGCAAGATGTTGTCAGAAGTATAAAAGGACAGAGTTGGGACTCATCAAGATTACAAGTTAAACAGATCTTGTTTTTTTTAATCTGTGCCTTCTGAACCCAAACAGGACCCTGTGGAAGCTCCTGGGCATGGAAACCTTTCCCTGTCCCCTCCACCCCCGGCCCCCTCTTGCTTGTAGGGAACAGACTCCAGCCTCCATGACCTTCCCTGAGCTCCAAAGGGCAGGTTCCAACAGTTGCTAGTCAGGGAAGGAAGGCAATGAAGAGGCAAGGGAGGGGCAGCCAAGAAACAGCTGTGCAGATTCAGGCCAGGGCCCTGGTTCTGCCTCAAGGGACACACAGAACAGTGTCTCTGAGCTCTTTACAGAACAAACCCCCAGTAAACGGAAGGTATCAGCAATCCTCATTCCAGAGAAGACCACCTTTAGGAACCAGAAAAACTCATCAGAAGACCACCTGAGAACAGGTCAAAGAACTTCTGTTAAACCCCTCACCAAATCCTCCAGGGTTGGGACACGCAGTTTTGAGAGGCAGGAGCCCACTGTGTCCCCTTTCGCCTGGCAAAGCAATAAAACTATTCTTTTCTATTTCACCCAAAACTATGTCTCTGAGATTTGACTCAGCACCAGTGCACAGAGGCTGAGTTTTTGACATCACTCCTAATAAAGGCACCTGTGTGGCAGAATTAGATCTGAGACTTGTTTTCATAGTAAAATTTTATGACCTAATGGTGATGATATAATAACAACATTAACAACAACAGTAACAGCATATACTATGTAATGGGCACCCTTCCAACTGTTTTACACATATTAATTCATTTAACCCTCACAAAATCTTATGAAAAAGCCCCTATTATTATCCCTAGTTTGCAGAAGGTTAAGTAATTAGAGATCAAGAGGGAAGAAATCA
This sequence comes from Oryx dammah, assembly GCF_014754425.2. Lineage (NCBI taxonomy): Eukaryota > Metazoa > Chordata > Mammalia > Artiodactyla > Bovidae > Oryx > Oryx dammah. Next base: position 7,663,054 of record NW_024070196.1, read on the forward strand.
GTAACTTTCACCTATCTCTAATTATAGGAGCTCATTGGTAGCCAAAACAACAAAAACCTATGAATGATTCAAATACTGTAGGTAAATTAAAACATAATAACATAAAAGCACTGAGGACAATGCCTAGTATATACATAGTAAGTGCTCAATAAACGTTTAATTGCTGTGTTGCCACCCAAATTAACTTTACAACCTGAAATACACCAAGTTTCAACGTCTCAACTTTCAAAATGATAAACATTGACAAAGAAACATTATGAAACGAAATTAAGCTACAGTCAAAAAAGATGTAAAATAGAGATATGTAAATTTACATTTTTTCAGTAAACCCACAAGAACAAGTGAGAGTATTAACACAGATAATATTGCTAATTCTTTAAGGTCTTTCTGGTGGCATTACTCATCTAAAGCAGGGCTAGATATAAGATGCTACAGAAACCCTCAAGAAATTTGGCACCTGTGGGGAAAAAAACAAAGTGGAAAACCAAGAAGAGTGGATAAATGAGCTCCAAGCACTCAGTAGATAAGTCACCCCCAGAAAACTGACATAGTATAACAGGAAAGAATTACACAAAGAAGTCTGACACCATAGCATGTATCATCTTGAATTTTTAAAAGTTCATGGGTCACCATATTTATTTGGTGATATGTTTCTCTAATTCTGGACTGTCGAGTCACTGCAACTGGAAGGGGTTTATCACTAGTCTAATTTTTGAAAAGCCAGCTCTCCTCACTGATGAAATTAAAGCATGGGATTGAAACCTCTAACATCTCTCTTCTCTGTGAAACATTTTGTCTATATGATTCTATCTCATTTAAAGATGAAGTTGACTTCACTATCAGCTAATAATCACTAATACTCTAATCAGTTTAAATTTCAGGTAACAGAGTAGAGCAATATTCCCATAATCAATAACATCTGAAATCACTGAGGTTATTGCTAAACAGTCAAAAACTCCATTTTTTGGCTAAAATTAAGAGAAAGGGATTTTCTTATCAATGAAAATAGCTTTATTTTTTCTGCATATATAACAATTCATGTTATTTTTTAAAAAGATGGAAACAGAGCAAAGAAATCTGAGATAATCATCACTAACATATTATTATTCTTTTACACATCTCTTTATGGACATGAGAAATGTATAATTCACTATTTTCAGGTTCAGTACTATCCATATTTTAAGGTGGCCTAGCCAAGGCACCATTCTGGAAGAAGGTAGGAATCAATTTTGAAAGTGTAACAATGCAGTAAAAAAGAGAAGAAACCAACTTGCAAAAAAAACCCCCAAATATTTAACTACTTGGAATTAGGGTTTTTTGGTTTTTGCAACTAGATAACTGCCTCATTGTATTTTCTACTTTTAGTAATTCAAAGAAATTGACTCTACTAAGACTGAGAGCAGATGATGATCTAATTAAATTAACTCTTCATTACCTCTTTCTTCGACAACCAGACCACTTAACATGCACCAAATGCCAAACCTAAACCTCCACTTCAGGGTTACAAAGATGGTCACTGAACTGCCTTACCACTGTGATCCAGGACAAAGTCATCTTGGGCATAACGGAATTTCTCAGGTCCACATGCAATAAAAACATCATCGTCACCAAAAAAGTCTTGCAGACAAGTAACCTACAAAAAAAAAAAAAAATCATGTCCAAGAAGTAAATTAGAAACATTAAAAGTGCAATAAAAGTCAACAAAACTTATACTTTCAAGCCTCACCTATAATAGTGAGTTGGAATGAAAAACTATTTCCAAGCATTTTACTCTTCACAGAGCACTTTCACACACTGTCTCCTGACCTCAGAACAACAAAATGAGGGGCTCATAGCTGGCACCAATATTGCTGTTTCACAGGCGAAGTGAAAGGCATCCACAGGAGGCTTGGTGATGGATTCCAGGCTTCCCTTAACAGGGGGAACGCTGGGGCAGATGGAGCTCTCTGTTCCCAGTCTACTGGTCTACACTTCCTCTCTCCCAGCAGCTCCACATCCCAGCCACGTCATCTCGGCGGTGGCCCCTCTGTATCTCTGGCACAGTGTGCCTTAGGTTGTCGTGAGGATTGATGTGTGCTCTTGGAATGAGTGCCAGGCATGTAAATACCGTGTGTTAATACTCATCTCTGCCACCGTCATTGAAATCAGAGGAAGACCTGTCATAAAGCTAAGGAGGGCCCTTCCAAGGCCCTGTACTTAAACAGTCTTAACTTCACATTCTTTTTTTCAACCCTCCCCCACACAGTATAAGTTTCAGATTCCATAGAACTCGACCCACCCCAGGGAGCACATTTATCCATTCATCCAAGTGGTAACAAGAAGAACCATCTTCTAGGATCTGGGATGCAGACAGGCTCCATTCTCACCTGTTTTCTAATGGGATGTATACGATTTCTTTTTCAAAAAAGTACTCCTCTCCCAATAATAATATAAAGTTTTTACAAAGTAATAAAGTTTAATAAAGTTTCTAGTACTTGAAAAGTTGTGCTATCTCAAGAATTCCTTGTCTTTCTGATCACTACTTAGCTTTTTATTTGAAAAAAATATATATATTTTTCATTGCAGAGTTAAAAAAATGCTCTAGAGAGAAGACAGTGAACTAGACACAGTAAATGGGACAAAGACACTGCTCCAGTCACTCCAGTTCTCATCAAGCAAGATGTGTCTTCTGCTCCCCACTGAAATCCGCCCAGGCAGCAGCGCTTTAGTCAGTTTGGTAAGAAATTTCCACAGACAAGGCAGCTTCAATGATGGAAGCTTACTCTCACAGCTCTGGAGGCTGGAAGGCTGGGATCAGGGTGCCAGCGTGGTGGGGTTCTGGTGAGGACCCTCTTACCGGTTCCCTCACATGGCGGGGTGCAGGGAAGACACAGGAGGGAGCAGCTCTCTCCTGTCTCTTCTCATAAGCGTGCGAATCCTTCCATGGGGCTCCTCCCTAACGACTTCACCCAACCCCACTGATTTCCCAAAGAGCCCCACCTCCTAACACCATCACAGGGAAGCCAAGAAGAATCCCGTGGGGGTCCGGGACACAGAAGACTTTCTGTCTCCCATTTTCCTGTTTGTAGGGAACAGAATGCAGCCTCCAGGACCTCCCCCTGAGTTTCAAAGGGCAGATTCCAACAGTTGCCAATCAAGGAAGGAGCAGCTAAAAAACCACCTGAGGCCAAGTGAAAGCAAGCAGAGAGGCTCATCAGGGCGATTGCCATTGCTCAGTCGCTCAGTCGTGTCTGACCCTTTGCAACCCCATGGATTGCAGCACGCCATGCTTCCCTGTCCTTTACTATCGCCCAGAGCTTGCTCAAACTCATGTCCGTCAGGTCAGTGACACCATCCAACCATCTCATCCTCTCTCGTCCCCTTCTCCAACCGCCATCAATCTTTCTCAGCATCAGGGTCTTTTCAAATAAGTCAGCTCTTCACATCAGGTGGCCAAAGTATTGGAGCTTTGGCTTCATCAGTCCTTCCAAAAAAATTCAGGGTTGATTTCCTTTAGGACTGACTGGTTTGCTATCCCTGCTGTGCAAGGGACTCTCAAGAGGCTTCTCCAGCACCACAGTTTGAAAGCATCAATTCTTCAGTGCTCAGCCTTCTTCACAATCCAACTCTCACACCCATACATGACTACAGGAAACATCACAGCTTTGACTACCTGGACCTTTATCAGCAAAGTGATATCTCTACTTCTTAATACACTATCTAAAATAAAGGAAAGAAATAGAAATAGCCAACAAATAGAGGAAAACAATAGAATGAGAAAGACTAGAGATCTCTTCAACAAAATTAGTGATACTCAGAGAATCTTTCATGCAAAGATGGGCACAATAAAAGAAAGAAACAGTATGGATCTAACAGAAGCAGAAGATACTAAAAAGAGGTGGCAAGAATACACAAAAGAACTGTACAAAAAAGGTCTTAATGACCCAGATAACCACAATGGTGTGATCACTCACCTACAGCCAGACATCCTGAAGTGCAAAGTCAAGTGGGCCTTATGAAGCATCACTATGAACAAAGCTAGTGGAGGTGATGAAATTCCAGCTGAGCTATTTCAAATCCTGAAATGTGATGCTGCTTGAGAATACTCAAACCAGCACACAGTTGCACTCATCTCACATGCTAGTAAAGTAATGCTCAAAATTCTCCAAGCTAGGCTTCAACAGTATGTGAATCAAGAACTTTCAGATGTTCAAGTTGGATTTAGAAAAGGCAGAGGAAGCAGATATCAAATTGCCAACATCCACTAGATCATAGAAAAAGCAAGAGAAATTCCACAAAAACATCTGCTTTATTGACTATGCCAAAGCCTTTGACTGTGTGGATCATAACAAACTGTGGAAAATTCTTAAACAGATGGGAATACCAGACCACCTTACCTGTCTCCTGAGAAATCTGTATGCAGGTCAAGAAGCAACAGTTAGAATTGGACATGGAACAACAGACTGGTTCCAAATTGGGAAAGGAGACCAACAAGGCTGTATATTGTCACCATGCTTATTTAACTGATATGCAGAGTACATCATGAGAAATGCCAGGCTGGAGGAAGCACAAGCTGGAATCAAAACTGCCAGGAGAAATGTCAACAACCTAAGATATGCAATGATACCACTCTAATGGCAGAAAACGAAGAGGAACTAAAGACCCTCTCGAGGAAAGTAAAAGAGGAGAGTGAAAAAGTTGGCTTAAAACTCAACATTGAGAAAACTAAGGTCATGTTATCTGGTCTCATCACTTTATGGCAAATAGAAGGAGGAAAAGTGGAAACAGTGACAAACTTTATTTTCTTGGGCTCCAAAATCACTGCAGATGGTGACTGGAGCCATGAAATTAAAAGACACTTGCTCCTTGAAAGAAAAACTATGACCAACTAGACAGCATGTTAAAAAGCAGAGACATTACTTTGCCAACAAAGGTCCATCTAGTCAAAGCTAAGGTTTTTCCAGTGATCATGTATGGATGTGAGAGTTGGACCATAAAGAAGGCTGTGCGCTGAAGAATTGATGCTTTCAAACTGTGATGCTGGAGAAGACTCTTGAAAGCCCATTGCATAGCAGGGAGATCAAACCAGTCAATCCTAAAGGAAATCAGAACTGGAATATTCATTGGAAGGACTGATGCTGAAGCTGAAGCTCCAATACTTTGGCCACCTGATGTACAGAACTGACTCCTTAGAAGAGACCCTGATGCTGGGAAAGATTTTAGGTAGGAGGAGAAGGGGGAAAACAGAGGACGAGATGGTTGGATGAGTTTGAACAAGCTCCAGGAGTCGGTGATGGACAGGGAAGCCTGGCATGCTGCAGTCCATGGGTTGGGAAAGATTTGGACAGTACTGAACGACTGAACTGAACTGAGGACCTGCATACACCCGAATCAGCCACCCCACCCTTGCTATAAAACTCCCCATCAAATCATTCTGGGGGAGGATTCATAGTTTTTCAGGGCAGGAGCCTGCTGTGGTCCTCTTTGCCTGGCAAAGCAATAAAGCTATTCTTTTCTACTTTACCTAAAATTCTGTCTCTGAGATTCAATTTGGCACCGGTGCACAGAGGCTCAGCTTTCGGCATCAACTTCACCAAGCTTTCAACATCAACAGTGGAAAAATAGGGTTCTGATATATGAATCTTGGGGAGACACCAACATGCCATTTATAATAGAAGAATAACATTCTTCACCTTTCCTGTAAAATCTGCTTCTCTTCCCCTCAGCTGGTGATCACATGCATCCTTTGTCCATGCTAGAATCCTGGGACTCATCCTTTCCTCCCTTCACCATCAACCCCTCAGATCATTTTTCCTTCCTACCCCTTGATTCAGCTCTCACTGTTTCTTGCCTGGGCACCTGCCGCTGTCGAGCAACAGGTTTTCTACTTGCAGTCTTCACTGCTCCCCTAGCTCCAGTCATCACTGTTTTCACAGATGTGGGAATAAATGAAGACCGTGTTGGTATATGCAGTCTGTTACTGTATGATGGGTTAGTCACTAAGTTGTGTCCAACTCTTGCAACCCCATAGACTGTAGCCTGCCAGACTCTGTCCATGGGATTCTCCAGGCAAGCATACCAGAGTGGGTTGCCATTTCCTTCTCCAGGGTATCTTCCCAATCCAAGAATCAAACCCAGGTCTCCTGCCTTGCAGGCAGATTCTTTACCGACTGAGCTATAGTACAGGGGTGCCCAAGAGACAGGAACGGGGCGGGGCACAACCTTTAAAAGAATGACAAAGCCTGAGGACACAACGTAGATTGATTAGAATCAAATAGATCCAAGATGTGCAGGAGTCAGCTTCCACTAGACCTTAAGCCTCATTATACACTCATTATAGCACATCAGCAAGGTGTGGCACACCCACAAGGCGCCATGACAGTTCCAAGGCTGACCGTAAAGGTCGAAGGGTAGGTGGTGGCCCAATTCCTGGAAAACCCCACCCCTTCCCCTAAAAGGGCTGGAACACTCCTCCTGCTCATTAGCCTACAAAACTACCTACGCCTATAAAAACTGACAACCCCATATCCTGGGGACTATCTTGCCTTATGAGATGACCCATACTCTGTAGAGTATGCTTCTTTCCTGAATAAACCTTCTTTCACTTTACTATGGCTTGCTATTGAACTCTTTCCTTTGTGAAGCCAGGAACCCATGCTTGGCAACCACCCCAGGGACTCAGATGTGACCTGGGATGTGACGATCCTCTAGCGACCTACTCTCTTTCCTGCAATACCCACACCACTTACAGGGCTCACTGACCTCCTTCCCTGACAAGATGATGATCCTTGACAGGGCACACAAGACGGGCCGTGCCTGGGCCTTCAACCCTTGACTCTGCACACTCGCTCCTTACCCACACCAAGATGACTTTAAGGGTCACTACCCGTTTAGTCCAGTGGTTCTTTTTTGTTAAACAGCTTTATTGAAGCATAATTCACAAACCATACAATTCACTCATTTAAAGCATTCAATCCAATGATTTTTACTGTACTCAGAGTTCTGCAACCGTCAGTCACCATAACATAAGAACACTGTCATGACTAAAAAGAAACCTCCCCCAGGGCCCATTATCATCGACTCCCCAGGTCTGTATCTCCTCACTCCCAAGAACCTATAATCTGCTTTGGGTCTGTATGGATTTGCCTATTCTGGACATTTTATCTAAATCAAGTCACACAATATGCAGCATTTTGCAAGAATCTTCTGCCACTGAGCACATTTTCAAGGTTCATCATGTTGTAGCAGGTATTATTACTTCATTCCTTTCTACAGGTGAGTAATACTTGGTTGCATGGATACAGAGCATTTTGTTTGTCCACTCACCACTTAGTGGACGTGTGGGTGATTTCTACTTCAGGGCTGGCTCTTGTCAGTATATTTCCCCCAGGCTGTTTCTCTGCCTGAAGTGACCTTTCTGACCACCTTTTGGTGCCGTGACCTCCAGGGAGGCAGTGATATTGCCCATTCATTGTTCCCTAGGGTCGAGGAGAGTCCTGGCCTCGGTGGATGCTTCACACACGTCTGTTAAATGAACTGTGTGGCCTGTTCCTATTGGCACTGAGTTCTCCGGCACCGAATAACTCCTCTGGGGTGAGTGGTGTCACAGACGCCATCTCCACTGCTACCTCCACCACCATCACTTATGTTTAGGGCTTACAGAGCTTCAGCATCACTTAACCTCTCAGAATTGTCTCTGTGTATTGTATATGTGTTATCTCATTAACCCCTACAATAACCATCACGTTGATACCATCATCACTCCTCATTTACAAAAAAGCATTCTACAGTGAGCAACTTGCTCACACACAGGTAAGAGCAACTTGCTCACACACAGGTAATGAACAGAAGCACAGGGATTCGACACAGGTCCTCCAGTCTACATCTCTGTTTTAAACTTGACTCTATGGTGCAGCCCCTCACCTCGAATCCCAGAGTTCGTGTATATACTTTTATAGTTCTTATCACATTCTACCTTGCTTTATAGTTATTTATGTCTCCTAAAGGAAATCATTGACTATGCCAAAGCCTTTGACTGTGTGGATCACAATAAACTGTGGAACATTCTGAAAGAGATGGGAATACCAGACAACCTGACCTGCCTCTTGAGAAACCTGTATGCAGGTCAGGAAGCAACAGTTAGAACTGGACATGGAACAACAGACTGGTTCCAAATAGGCAAAGGAGCACGTCAAGGCTGTATACTGTCACCCTGCTTCTTTAACTTATATGCAGAGTACATCATGAGAAATGCTGGGCTGGAAGAAGCACAAGCTGGAATCAAGATTGTGGGGAGAAATATCAATAACCTCAGATATGTCCCTTAGGGCAGAAAGTGAAGAGGAACTAAAAAGCCTCTTGATGAAAGTGAAAGAGGAGAGTGAAAAAGTTGGCTTAAAGTTCAACATTCAGAAAACGAAGATCATGGCATCTGGTCCCATCACTTCTTGGGAAATAGATGGGGAAACAGTGGCAGACTTTATTTTGGGGGGCTCCAAAATCACTGCAGATGGTGACTGCAGCCATGAAATTAAAAGACGCTTACTCCTTGGAAGGAAAGTTATGACCAACCTACATAGTATATTCAAAAGCAGAGATATTACTTTGCCAACAAAGGTCCATCTAGTCAAGGCTATGGTTTTTCCAGTGGTCATATATGGATGTGAGAGTTGGACTGTGAAAAAAGCTGAGCGCCGAAGAATTGATGCTTTTGAACTGTGGTGTTGGAGAAGACTCTTGAGAGTCCCTTGGACTGAAAGGAGATCCAACCAGTCCATTCTAAAGGAAATCAGTGTTGGGTGTTCACTGGAAGGACTGATGCTGAAACTGAAACTCCAGTGCTTTGGCCACCTCATGCGAAGAGTTGACTCACTGGAAAAGACTCTGATGCTGGGAGGGGTTGGGGGCAGGAGAAGGGACGACCAAGGATGAGATGGCTGGATGGCATCACCGACTCGATGCACATGAGTTTGGGTGAACTCCAAGAGTTGGTGATGGAGAGAGAGGCCTGGCATGCTGTGATTCATGGGGTCGCAAAGAGTCGGACACTTCTGAACAACTGAACTGAAAGGAAATCAGCCCTGAATATTCACTGGAAGAGTTGATGCTGAGGCGCCACTACTTGGGCACCGGATGCGAAGAGCCGACTCATTAGAAAAGACCCTGAGGCTGGAAAGACTGAAGGCGAAAAAAGAAGGGGGCAGCAGAGGATGAGATGGTTAGGTTGCATTGCTGACTCCATGGACATGAATTTGAGCAAACTCTGGGAGACAGTGGACAGAGGATCCCGGCATGCTGCAATCCTTAGGGTTCCCAAGAGTCAGGTGCAACTTAGCGACTGAACAACAGCAACGTCTCTCACGTCTCCCTCTATTTTGTTTTTTACACACATATAATTAATAAATGGTTCTTAAATGGAACTGAATTCAGTTTTACTTTCCTGGCCAAATAAACTACTACCAAAGTTTAATCCATTAAAAAAAAAAAAAAAACATTTCACTAGTTTTTGAATCAATTTACAAAATATGACAAGTGAATTTTCTAAAATATACCTGTGTGAATATCTGTTTGAAAAGCAAATTAATTTTACAAGGAAACATTTCATCTGATACTAAATTAGTTGGCATTTGAGTAGAATAAATGCCAAATAATTAAGTTGCCTATCATGCGGAATAAAGGTATTTAACAAGTCTAGGGAATAAAATATATCAAAAAGGTAGTTTATTCCCCCTCCCTGAGCAGTCCTATTTAATTCTTCCTAATCAGTTCAAAATCACCTGTCAATATTTGTTTGGATTTCCAAACATGGTTTGCATAAGATGTTTGCACTCTTGTAATTCAGGTTCCAGCCATTAAATACACATTTGGTTAAACAGTTAAGCAAACTGTATAAATTAGCAATTAGGTTCAAATATACCTAAAATAAGTGACCACTACTCTCAAAAAACGATAGGTGTCATATAAATGATAAAACCGAGATGAACCAGCATGTATTTTGACTAATTCTATTTTATGAAGGTATACTCAGGATGCTGACACACCTCATAATACGTTAAGCAACTCCCGTTTCCATTCATTCAACGAATCTGTACTGAGAACTTCCGAGCCAGGCATCACACTAGGTGCTACAGAAATATCAGGGGAGGGGGTGCCTCGCCCTCAGGAAGAAGTGTGAGCCAACGCGTGATAAGAATACAGAAGTCCACCTGCACACTTTCTCTAGGTTCCACACATATACACTATCGTGTGTAAAATAGACAGCGAGTGGGAAGCTGTATCGCACAGGGAGCTCAGCTTGGTGCTCTGTGATGACTTAGAGGGGTGGGATGGAACGGGGAGAGAAGTCCAAGGGGGAGGGGATGTATCTATACACACAGCTGATTCACCCTGCTGTACAGCAGAAACACAACACTGGAAAGAAATCATACTCCAATAAGAAATTAACGTATGCAATGTCAAAAGCATCAAGTGCTACAGAGAAAGACAGCAAGGAAGCGGAATGATGAACACAGGGCGCGTGCTGCAATAAGCAGCTTCCCTGCAAAGGTGACATTTGAACAAAACATTAAGAGAGGTCGGAGAGAAGCTGCATGAACGTCTAGGAACGAGGTGGGGTGGGGGAGTGTTCCAGGAGAGAGCAAAGAACACGCACAAGCCTTGGCATGCTCACAGGGAACACTCACAGAGCACGCAAAGAGGGAGACGCTGCAGGAGACAAGGTGGGCAGGGTGAGGGAGGCCAGCGGGGTGGGGCTGGTCGGGACTGGCTTCCCTCTGGGTGAGATGCAAACCCACTGGAGGCTCCCGAGCCGAGCGCTGCACCGCATGCCGAAACAGGATCACACTGTGTTCAGACTAAACTGTCAACGGGCAAGGACAGACAGCAGCAGAGGCTATCGCTAGTCAGGCAATGAGAGGGGCCTGTGGCAGGAGTGAGTGGAACGAGAAAGGGTCTCACCACCCTTTGGATACTGGGGCCTGAGAGGAGAGAGGACTATGATGGCTCACGGTTTGGGGCTTGAGCCTGTAAAAGGATAGGCTTGCCATTAACTCTAACGGAAGAGTACAAAGTAATGGGCAAGGTTAGTGGCAGAGAGGATGCTCACAAATCCAGATTGGGAAGCAGAACCAGTGGAGAAGACAGAGAGGGCACAGTCAATGAGGGAGGAAGAGAAGCAAGTGTCTGTAATCTGCTGGACGCCAAGCAAACTGTTTCAAGGGGGAGGAGCGATCAAGCAGGTCAGCGTTACTGGTGTGCCACGTTAGATGAAGGCTGAGAAGTGACCGTGGAATTCAGCAATATGGAGATGACTGGGATCCTAAATATCAGAATTAGCTCTGGTGCAGTGGTTGAAGAGCAAGCCTAATTGCAACACCTTTAACAGAGGACGGATCAGACAGTAAAGAATCCGCCTACCAATGCAGGGTTTGACCCCGAGTCAGGAAGATCCCCTGGAGAAGGAAATGGCAACCCACTCGAGTATTCTTGCCTGCAAAAACCCATGGGCGGAGGAGCCTGGCAGGCTACAGTTCATGGGGTCGCAAAGAGTCAGCCCCGACTGAATGACCGCTAGCAGAGGACAGGAAAAAGAACTGGAGACAAAGAATGCAGACAACTTTTTCAAGGAGTCTCGACCGAAAAAATGGAGCAGAGGGGGTGGGCAGGTGGCAGAAGGAAGAAATGAGTCCGTGGTTAAGAGAACTCATTTTCAAGGTGAGAAAAATAATGCAAGTTACTATGCTACTGAACCGATCTAGTGGGACAAGAATGGGGGTGGGAAGGAAGGAAACTGCCAGAGCTGCCTCCCTTTGTGATTGGGGAGAGAATCAGCAGGCAGCTAGAAGGGCTCGGCCTGCATGTGACCGCTGTCAGCCTTCCACAATAAAGGGAAGGACCAGACGGAAGCTGCTAGGTGGGGAACTCGTAGTGGTGGGGTAGGGGTGAGTGTGCTTCCTCCTTTTCTGAGAAAACCGAAGCAAAGTCATCAGCTCAAAGTGAGGCAGGGGGCAGGAGGAGGGAGGAAGTACAGCAGATTTGAGGAGGGAACAAAAGGTGTGAAATTACAGTCTGTGATTGTGGGGAGGATGAATAGGGAGGGAAATATGACATGCCTGAAGACAATCAGGGACCCACTCTGCATCCCACAGCCTGCATAACAGACATTCTTGGTTCTAAAACCAGAAAGCAGCTATCCAACCTAGATAGTGTTTTAAAAAGCCGAAGTCTTTTTAAGCTGGAATAGTTACCATTTCGTGGAGTTGCACCTGATCAGTCACTAGAAGAGAACTGCTAGGAACACAGATGATACAAAAACCTAGAGCCCACGGAAAACGAGCACATAAGGAATGAATGGGAACTTCTCTCCCTCTGTTGCTGGTGTAAAACACAGATAAAATGCAAATCTCTGTTCATATTCTTCACAACACGGACATGTACTGTTACGCACTGCCATTACTGTGTTTAACTAAACTGTAAACCTAAAGCACAGCAGAAACAGACGCCAGCGGGCAGAGACGCGATTAAAGGGGGACAAGCATGATTAAAGGGGGACCAAAGCTAAACGCACCGGAGGAGAATGAGTAGACTTCAATTCTGTCTGTACTTTTGCTGAATAGGATAATGCACTTAGGGCATTATTTAAAATACAGGTGTCAGCCCAGACCAGACTCGATGTGCGCTTTCAAGCAGAGAACCACCCGGCTGAGCATGACTGCCTCCTCCCTCTTCTACAGGCAGAAAAGATACTTAACTTTTGAGGCTCAGTTTCTCTGTCTATACAATGGGCAAGAAACCAGTTTCATCTTCAAGGACAAAATGTGACAGTATGTGAAAGGAGCTAGTACATGTTATTTCTTCATGTTCATTAATCCATGGCCTCCAATATTTTTTAAAATTTAACTTAATGGATAATCTTTTCCCTAAGTATAAATAAAACAAAAAAACACACGTTTTCCTACAAGTTCAATAAAATAGATATATTCTCAGGAAAAAAATCGCTGATGCCTTCGAAACTTTCCACTGATACCCTTCACTTGTGAAAAATCAGTGCCCCCCAAACTTAAGATCTCTTAAGCTCTCAGAAATTGCATACAAAAATGTGATTCATGTCATATAAAATAAACCATATAAACATATGTAAGATATGCATAAATGTTTATATGTATATATTAAAAAATGTTTCTACCTAAAATAACTACAAACAAGAAAAGATTTGACTTAAATGTAGTAAGCATTGGCTTATGTACGTAAGCTATACCTATAAATGTCGATGTTTTTAGATAATGTATATAAAGACAGAACTCCAAGCACATCAATCTAATTGTATGCCAAAATTATATTTGTGAATAGTAGGTCCCCACGTAATACAGTCATTACTTGGCCATGCTTAAATTTCACAAGCACGTCAGACCACATATTTAATTGTTCTCTGTAGTACCCCAAAGTCAGTCGATACTTTTCAAAATAAAACATCAGACAAAATGCCCAGGGCAATGTTGTAAGTTAAAACAACTCTCACATTAATTTACTACTGCACATTCATTCTAACGTGAATCATATGCCTACTGGATGCCAGGCATAAACAAAAGACAAGAAGCACAGTCTAGTGGTGGGGACGAACAAGAGGAGGAGTAAGTATCACTCAAAACGTGACAATAAGCAAAGGCGGTAACAGAAGAACACCCTGGCTACAAGAGGGATAAAGCAGTGCAAAGAAGCAATAACCTGATGAAAAACCGCATCCTGTTAAATATTCGATACCTTTAGAGTATTTCTTTTGTTTAGACACTTAGAGAATTCTCTTATGGTTTTTTAAACATATGTCTTGTTCTTTAACTCCAGTGGCCTGTTTGTTCCTTTTATCACATATTTTTAAAACTGGCATTTAACATTCAGTTATGGGCCATGTCACTAAATCTGACTCAGAAGAAAAACCTATCAATACCTTGAATAATGTCTCAAAGTCATTCTTAACAAGGACGAGGAAAAGCATATCCATTTGAAAGACCTCTTACAGTGTGCTTCTAAATTCTTTTTTCTATGCAAAAAGCTCCTCACGAATAATGGATGCTCTGTAGCTTAGAAAGCGAGCTACACAGATGAAGGTAAAGTAGTATTTCTGCGAAGGTACAAAATTAAAGCCATGAGCAGGATCTAATGGGGAAACATCCAACTGAGAAATAATGTATCTGCAGAAGCATATCTGAGTCTTCCAAACAAATGTGGGCCATTTAAAAACAGTAATTTTTCTATACTTCAGTAGACAGATTAATGAGCCCAGGGTGAAGAGGTGGCAGCCATAATTTCAGGGCTAGTACTTAATAAATTGCAACAACCACTTTTTTTTCCCCTCTTCTTTCCCTATTTGGACTCTGTTAGAGGATACAGAAAGAGACACAAAGGCGTGAGGTCTGATAAAAATACTCTGCATGCATTCGGAACATAATAAACCATTTCCTCCAAAGAAAACAGGTGGAGGACACAGAGCTGTCCTCGTCCCTGGACACCCAAGTTCTGAACTCAAGGTCTCTGATTCCTGACTCCCTAGCACTCTGGAAATCTTGTATTTCCTACCCTTTCCAGAGTTGCCAAGGAGCTGATGGTAAAACAGGCTGAATTTCTTTGAGATCACTTCCTACTACAAAGTAGTATAAACATTTTAGTTTCTAAGAAAAGCTTATTTATATTTTAGGACAGTGCTTTTAGAAAAGTTGAGTGCATTTCTCTGAGAGAAGAAAAAAAAAAAAGGAGCACTATTATAAGTGTCCATTTGGGATTTCCTTCTGTTCAAGTTTCAGCTTCACATGTCCTCAAAGGGAACGTCAATGAAATCTTCATGCCCTCCAAGCCTGGGTGTTGCCTTAATACTCTCTTTCTCCATATAGACGTTAACAGTGAGGCAGTAGCCTGATTTTGTGTCTGAACCTCTCACCAGAGTGCGAGTTCCACACATGTAGACTCATTGTCTCTACTATTGATAGATTTCTAGCTTAGCACAGAGCACCTAGCATGGAGCATGTGTTCAATGCATTTCTGTTGAATTCATGAAGCACCCTCACTCCTTTTTGTTCCAGGAAGCCCCTCCTAGAGGCTCCATCTCACACTCTTTCTGAGTTCCTATCAACTCATTATCACGCATGGTAGTATTTGTTCCCAGATTTATAATGGCAGTTTTCTCTGGCTGCTTCCCTGGTGGCTGTCAGTAAAGTCTCTGCCCGAAATGCGGGAGACCTGGGTTTGAGTCCTGGGTCGGGAAGGTCCCCTGGAGAAGGAAATGGCAACCCACTCCATTTCATGGATAGAGAAGCCTGGTGGTATACAATCCCTGGGTCGTATCAAGATAATCTATAAACTCTCTGACCACACCAATCAAACCCTTAGCTCCTTAGAGGAGGTATTCAGCAAATACCTAGTAATCAAATTTTGGCTCTAGACACCTTGGAATACTCATCTTAGATCACATAACTCTTTTAGGAATTAAATCTCATCAAAAACTGCTCATGAACTCTCCTGCTGCAACCATTTGGTAGAGGAGATCCAAAGGCAGGAAGTTTGCAATTAAACCTGCCATTTGGTGCCATTCAAAGACCTGGGGTTATAATAAACAAGTTCTCTTGAGCTATTTTCCAAGCCTATTTTACTGAAAATCTCCAAGACCTGATAAAAATGCAAAAGAATCATCATGGATCTCAGTGAGAGCCTAGTTAAAGCTAACAAACATCAACTTACCTAAACAGAGTCAGGGTCAAATCTCAGAACTTCTGAAATTTCTACTTTTTGGAACAAGAATCATACTTTATCAAAGAAATAAGGGCATGATGGATATCAGAAGTTAAAAAACTACAAGATGGAATTTATGGATTTTCTTTCATTTTAACTGTGTGTGGGTATATCTGAAAGAGAGAAATAGAGAGAACAAAAGTCCACAGCTCCTGTTGACATCAAATGCTTTCACTATCAGGGTTTGGCTTTGAAAGGTGCCCTCTGCTGAAGAGTAGTTAGGCAGAAATTTTTTTTGTTCCCCAGCTTACTTATAAAGAGGGTTTGAAGGAGCTCCAGAAAGAAAGCCCAGTAAGTGGCTTATATTTGAACTAAAATTATTACACAGGCTTTTAATGGAATTGTATCAATACCTTTGCTTTTGTTTCTTCCTAAGAAATGGTAATAAATTGCCAAAGAGAAACTGCACGGTGAACTCTCAAGGCGTATTCTACCACATGTAATTTTTCTATTATGTAAACAAATAAAAATGTTAACTTTAAGATGTAAAAAAACCTAAATGACAATTTTCATGTATAATAAAGGATAAGCCTAATAACTGAACCAATATCTTCCTGTTTCTATTGCTAGCAGGGGACACTTTTTTTTTTTTAATAAACTCAAATAGATACTTCAAAGCTATAAATTCAGCAGATTGACTTCATCATAACTAACATTATCTCAGACACACATCACCACCACTCTTTTTTTTCTTTAATCCAATTCTACCTCTGAAATATAAGTTCTGCTTAAAATGAACAGGAAAATCATATCTGAATTAAGTCATCTGGTTCTTCCAAAATGCTGGAAATAACAACCAGAAAAATAAACTCACAGGTCAGTAGCCAGGGGCTGGGATTCTCCCTATTTGTTTCTTCCCTACCCAGAATACAATCAGCATAAATAGCCTGCTTTGTTCGCAGTAAATGCTGGCTGGCCTCCAGTCAGGGAGAGACTCCTTTCTACAGCAAAAAAGAAAGCTACTGAGAATAGCAATGTTTTTCAGCTTCCTGTAAAACCATTCAGCCAAGCAGGCATCAACCCTGTGGTTGCCATGGAAACAGAACTGAAGCTAAAAGATGACAGTACTTACAGTAAAGGGCTTCTCAGCGTCATCTGCAGAGAGCTCCCTACATTTACTTTGCTTTCACTGAAAAATACTGGACTAACCTTCCTTTTCCCACTGTGGCCTCCCCATAATAATGATGATTCACCAATTGAGACTAATTAGAGAATCTTGAGGCCTAAGATTTGGCTTCAGAAAGTACTTCTATCAATAGGACGAAAAGACCTTGAAAAAGTCACAGGATATTTAGTTACTGATTCTGGAAGGCGAGATCACTCTTTCTATAAAGGAGGTGATTTCTAAGCTGACCCTCTGACTGCCTCCACTGAGGGACTCAGTCTTAAATCCTACAAGACAAAAAGTTTCAAACCTACTCCAGAGTTTTCTATCAAGGGAGAGAGGCTGGAGCAAAATTTTAGAAGAATTCAGGTGAAGTAGTCAGAGGAAATCTATTACACCAACCATCATGGGTCTTCCTCTAATTCTGAAGTGAAGTCGCTCAGTTGTGTCCAACCCCGTGGATTGTAGCCCACCAGGCTCCTCCATCCACGGGGTTCTCCAGGCAAGAATACTGGAGTAGGTTGCCATTTCCTTCTCCAGGGGATCTTCCCGATCCAGGGATCGGACCCAGGTCTCCCGCATTGCAGGCAGACGCTTTAACCTCTGAGCCACCAGGGAAGTGGGACCTAAATGTTTTCAAGCGGATGGGACTAGAATTTTGAGTCAATGCTCCCTAGGACTCAGGCCTCAACCATAAACAAAACAAAAAAAATGGTATTGTCAGTATCGTCAGTGTTACAAAAGAGGCAACTGAGAATCAAAATTAAGGCAGCAATTTTCTAATCCAAAATGTTCTGTTTCCAACAGAAAGAGAACAAGCAGAGCATACATACCTATACACTGTACACCCCGATTCTCATTTGCACATCAGTTTCATTGAACTCCCAGAACAACCCTGTCAAGTGGGCAGGATTTTTCCTATTTTACACAGAACTGCTGCCTCAAAAAGGTTATGTAACTTGGTCAAGGTCACACAGCCAGTGAGGGAGGAGCTGACATTGTTACTGAATCCAAGCTCACTCTGCTCGCTGCAGGAGAGGCTAGTGTGGTAGTCTCTCGGTCTAATCCAAGAGATCAGATGTTGAGGCAAGGATACGACTATTTGGAAAGCCAGCTGACCAAGAAGATGGCAGACTAATGTCTCAAAACAACCATCTTATTGGGGTCTGGATGCCAAGTTCTTTTATGGATCAGAGATTGGGGTCGGGGCGAGGAAACAAAGTAAAAAAGGCCATTAACTTTGCAAATATCTCTGAGAACGGCAAGCCTCAGGCCAGGCGGATGTGTCGATTTCAATTTCTTCTGCCATCCACAGGTAGACAGGGTTTTGAACAAAGGCACTTTAGCTTAACAGTCAGGCATAGGGGCAGGATTCTCTGAGGCAGGCCATCATGTATGATTACAGTCACGAAAGTGGCAAAAAACTAAACCAACAAGGGTTAAAGTCAAAGAAACAGATCTAGCATGGAAGAGTCAAAATTGACTCTTTCCTGTTACAGGATGTGAACTCTGCCTGTTTGACTTGGAATGCATCCTTTGTACCTGACCACACACTTGTTTCCATAAAGCAGAAAGTGAAAGGAAAAGTCGCTCAGTTTTGTCAGACTCTTTGCTACCCCATGGACTATGCAGGTCATGGAATTCTCCAGGCCAGAATGATCTTCCCAACCCAGGGATTGAGCCCAGGTCTCCCGCATTGCAGGTGGATTCTTTAACAGCTGAGCCACCAGGGGTGCCCAAGAATACTGGAGTGGGTAGCCTATCCCTTCTCCAGGAATTGAACTGGGGCCTTCTGCATTGCAGGTGGATTCCTCACCAGCTGAGCTACCAGGCAAGCCAACAGTGTGATTTATAATCTATGAAAACAACATAAAGGACCTTATTGAGATACAATCTTAAAGTACAAGATTTTATACTTATCGAGTATAAAAACTTCAAAGAAGTTTTTATATACTTGTCTAAAACCCAAATAATCAGACCAGTTTTCTATGTCATACTTTTATGAAGAAAATGAAAGGCAAGCATATATCTAGGATTTCCTCCCGCCCAAGGATCAACCTCTAAGTAACGCCATAAGGTCAGGACAAGTTCAGGCCAACCACCTATACTTTCAGGAATACTAAATATATTCTGAAATTGATATCTTCAAACAAACTGGCTAAGTCTTATTAAACACAAATTACAAGCACAAGTTGGAATCATATGGTTTTCAGGACTCCTTTGCTTCCAGACTGGAAACTCTTAGAGCGTAATATGTATTAATAAATATTTTGACCTTTAAGATTTTCACATAAAGGTAAACCCTGCAACACTTTCTGGAAATTCATCCTCTGCATATAGTTTAACATATGGTAAGCACATCCAGGTAGTAAAGACCCTGGGAATCAAGACTAAGAGAACCATTAGAGAACAGGGTATGGAAAAACTTGGTCAGTTAATTCTATACTTATTATACTACCTGCATAGTCCATGGGGTAACAAAGAGTCTGACACAACTGAGCGACTTTCCCTTTCACTTTCTGCTTTATGGAAACAAGTGTGTGGTCAGGTACAAAGGATGCATTCCAACCACTCAGCACTACCAGAACAAACACCACTGCATGTTCTCAGGTAGTAGGGCTATTTAGGTTTGTAGGAAAACCATCCCTGTCTTTAAAAAGGAATCATGTCTGTTGTTTATGCTTCATCTTAATTATTTTTCTCCTCTCTTGCCATTGTCAACTGCAAGTTGGCACTGACCAATTGCGTTGCCAATAACTGAACAACAGGGGCATTTGCATGTGTCTCTGCAGAGGCTGAACCCTGTGCTGTTGCAGCTGTTGATCTTCAACACCCCCTGAGCAAGTTCAGGTGGAGTAAGGCACTCTGAGCTCCAAGGAATCTGGTGGGACAGGTCTTTAGATAGTTGGATGTTTTTAGGAACAGATTTTATGATCTCAATCCTTGCATCTCCTCATATCTAGAAAAGCACTAAGTTCCTTCATGGCGACATGAGGTCTCCTAACTAGCAGTAAACCTTTTGTAAAATGAGTGCTTAATAGTACTGAACTCTGCCTTCACCAAAACTTTATACATTGACCTTCCTTCCACTGCTTCTTTGAAGCAGTCTCTCAGAGCTATCTGAAGTGCTGCCTCCCAGGCTGCAGTCCTCATTTTGCCCCAAATAAAACTTAACTCAAATCTCTTAAGTTATGCATCTTTTTTTTTAGGCAACACCATCATGCTCTGAATCTCCATTTCTTGCATCAAGAGGACCACCCCACTTACTCTTTCGGCACTCTTCACTTCTAATTTGCTGCATTTCACATTCAGGAGAGATAATTCAGGTTTTGGAAACAAGAGTAAAACAAGAGTAAACTTTTACTGGAAGAAGCTTTAGTGCCCAAACTTTACACTGTCTAACGACAAAGTTCCCTTTCATATAGTTCCTGTTTTAAGCTTGTGGTCCAGCCTGGTGAGTAGGCTAGATTTGAATCCAAAATAAGTGGGCAGTTCTGTGCCACAGAAACCTTAAGATTTTGGTTTCTATAGCTGCATTTATTTTCACCGTGACAAGGAATCAGAATTTCCATTTTTAAAGCAACATCAATCCTACATGAAAAGCAATGAGAATATTTTTTCCAACACAGTCTTCTTACCAGATGCAGGTCTCACTTTTACAGCCAAAGACATCCTCTGAGTAAGTTACATGCCTGTGGCTATTTAGAAATGGAAAGCATGCCATCCATTTGAATTATTTATGGCAACACTTTTAAAATGAAAATGATACTGGCGGAGGCAACGACCACAATTAGATTTTCCTATTTAAAAGGCACCTGTTCCTGAAACACAGCCAGAACTTGTTACACTAACATATACATAATGGATTTGCACTGTTGTTAGAAGGGGTCCTCAGTTTTGGAGGACTTAAAGCAGTAAAGATACCCAGCAGTCAGATTCATCAGCTTGTCAAAAATACAAAACCCCACAGAAGACATGTATCTGTTGACTGTGCAAGTCTATTCCCATTGGTTTGAAACTTTAGAATGAAGTCAGAAAAATATTTTTGCTGTTGTTTCATTTTAAGGTAATTTAATATATTTTAGGACCAAAGACTACTGCAGATAATGCCCAGCCCCCACCCAGAGTTGGCAAATGTTATTTGGTCGTGTTGGCCTCAGATTCCTTTAATCTTTGGAAATAAAACCTAAGTTAAAATCTCTTTTGTTCCTGGTCCCAAGTCTCATTTCCCTTCCCTCTTGCCTGCCTTTCTTCACCACCACCCCCGCAAAACACTATGATATATTCAGCCTACGTCCTTTCAAGCCACGTTTTTAGATCTTGTAGCAATATTACAACAAACCAGGAATTTGTTTAATATGTTGTAAAAATTTTATGTAAGTTATAGCAGACAAAATACATCATCCTGCAATTTGCTTTTTTCAGTTGTATTGATCTTAAAATCTATCCAGGTATCAGTTTTTTTGTATTAATTATTTTTTTTTAGCTCATTGATCCACTCCTAAAGTTTTTGCTTTTAAAACCTTGATCATCATGTACCACTTAACATTACTTTTGATTACAAAGATAAATTCTACATAGTCTCAAAACTCAGAATCTCTCAGATAAATAACTATTATTCAGACTAATCATTTTAGTTTGTACATTATAACCATTAGGGTGACCAAGTAAGTTCTCAGATGGAAGAAAAGATGTGTCAATCAATCCCTTTTCTGCCCACAGACTTCATCTCCAATTATGAGAAAGGCATGGGCAGCAAATGTTTGACATTTAGGTCCAGAGATTTGGGCAAAACTATTATTCCAAGAACAGGGTTTTTTTTACCCAAAAGAGAATAAACTCTGAATAAAAGAATTGTTTAATTACTAAAACTTTGACAGAGCTATATCTAAGCTTTCAGAGAAAAATACCTGCAAAATGACTTAACATTACTAATTCATAGGAACAGTTCTTTTTGAAAGACAGGGCAAAGGAAGAAAAAAGCAAAATCATACGTTGGATTTACTGTACACTATAACACCAGACAGGTTTTAAAGGCACAGGAAACTTCTGTTTCACAGAGAATGCATAAAAGGAATTCCTCCCTGAAGAATTCCGTAAGCTGGGAAATACCGATGAGCTGTATGCCTGCAGAATTTCTTATCTTTTTCTTGCATCCAGAGACACGATATTCTTTCAAAGAAACATCTATGTTTGTCTGTTTGTTTGCCCCACGTCTCCAGGGCTGTCAGGACTGGGACCAGAGAGTAAGGGAAGTTGTCTGTAAGCATTTATCATCAAGTTATATGCCTTGCATGAGGAGCCAGCTGTCTTAAATAACCATCCCCTCCCTGGGGCCACAAGTCTGGGCAAGAACGCTACTCATGTCAGAAACTCATGTCATGAGATTAGATTTGAATGGAAAAGCAAAGGGAACGTGGGCTCTCTGCTCCAGCTGGGACTGATTATTCCCTTCCCAACAAGGAGGCTGTTATTTAGCCTGAAAAGAAGAGCCTCCTTCCTTCTTGGCCATCTTCCAATCCATCGTGGCACCTGAATGACTTAAAGAATACCCCGCCTCATCACAGCTTTAAGGCCTCTCAGCCTCTCTCCAGGAAGATGCTTGGTCTTGGTACCTTGTTTCTCCTCCATATGAACAGAAGTTACCCCCACTTTCTTGTGGTGTGGCAAGGTACCTTGGAAACCCAAGCAGGTGGCTGAGGACAGATGGGACGTCCAGATGGGGACTTAGGTAGGTCGGCGTGAGCTTGGAGCAGCGAGGAGGATGGGGAAACACGTGGCAGCTGCAGCCTGTGTCCACGTCTCTCCACACTGTACCCAGAGCACCAGCCCTGCGCCTGGGTAGACACACACAGGGACTACTCGTTGTGTGAGTGGGTGGATGCGTGGTGCAGAGGCAGGCACTCCAGATTCAGCAGCCTTAGACTCACGCGGGGCAGGGTTTACTACTACACTACAGGGATGGCCATGGACCACCGAGGCCCTAGGAAACAGATGTCAGCGGAACGGTGGCATGACTGCACAGTAGCAAGGATCTGACCACCAGCAGGGTCCCAAATGTAAGTAATGTTATCACAATAAACCCCACCCACCTATCTATCCTCTTCCACCATAGCTGGTTAGGATCTAGCAACTTAAATGACTCGATGGGAACACTCCCAGCTTACAGTCAGGACAAAAACAAATGGGACCCTGAGAAGACCCTGGTATCAAATGGACTCCTAGGACATCCCAGTATTTGGAGTGCTGTGGGCAGGAAGAATGTGCTCAGAGACCAGGGAAGGGGGTGAGGAGGGAGGAACACTTCCACTTACTAAAACTCAAATGCAGAAACAGGTTAAGGTAGTCATGACATATTCTACATGCAACAGCAAATGATTTAAATACACACAAAACTACAACTACATATTCCTGGAGAAGGAAATGGCAACCCACTCCAGTATTCTTGCCTGGAGAATCCCATGGACAGAGGAGCCTGGTGGGCTACAGTCCATGGGGTTCCAAAGAGTCGGACATGACTAAAGAGACTTTGCACAGATTTGCACAACTATATAAATTCATTCAGTGATATTTTAAAAGACTCAATATGAGACCTTCACAAATGTGAGGTCTGGGCCAAATAGCCCACAAACTCAGTCCCGGCACCTCTAGGCGAGTGCCGAGTCCTGGCAGGGAGTGAGGATGAGTCCCCCTTCACAGTCTGGTTAGTAAAGGGTAGCTCCGTTCCTCATCTCCATTTCTCAGGTGTCCTGCCTTGCTCTGACTTGAGTTCCAGTTCTATATCATAGTAACACAGTTGACGTCTGAAGAACAGCAGTGTGAAGTGCGCAGATCTACGCATAGGTGGGTTGTTTTTTTTTTATTAAATACTATAGAACTGCTACGTGGTCAAATCCAAGGATGTGGAACCGTGGATGTGGAGGCCCCTTAAGGAGATTGAACATCAGTGCATTTTGATATCCAGAGCAGGTCCTGGAACCCATTTACTCAGTGAAGATACTAAGGCATGACCTTACTCATCTCATTCCCTGTCTACTACAGGAAGAGAACCTGCTCACAGACCAAGAAATTAGCTCCATCTTTAATATTCCATTTTGGAATGGCAGTTGCTGCTTCTGTGCAGTGTGTGGAGGTTTTCTTCAGTCCTTCCCCAATAAATAGAACAGCAGCCAGCACCATCTCAGAAGACCATCTTTGGCTGAACAATTATTCCCAGGCTAAATAATCTCACCAACAGAGGAACCTGACGAACAAAGCTTGTCATGTATTTTTTTAAAGCCATCTTCACTATAAAAAATTATTTCAAGATCTACACAGAAAAATGGGGTTCTGAAATGATCACACTCTTTTTCTGATAAAGACTCGGGTCTTCCTTCTAAAATGAAGCACAATCATGTAACAGGAACAAAGAGGCTCACAATGCATTCACTCTCTGAAGCAGCTGAGCTTCTGACAAATGCAACTGGCCTGGGTGTGGCTCGGCAGGCGCAGTCATAGAGACAGAACCGTGTTCTAAAAAGAGAAGCATTCTTTTTACATGTTCTCTTTATTGGTCAATCCTAAAGGAAATCAACCCTGAATGTTCACTGGAAGGACTGATGCTGAAGCTGAAGCTCCACCTGATACGAAGAGCTGACTCATTGGAAAAAACCCTGATGCTGGGAAAGATTGAGGGCAGGAGGAGAAGGGGACAACAGAGGATGAGATGGTTGATGGCATCACCGACTTGATGGACAAGCGTTTGAGCAAACTCCAGGAGTTGGTGATGGACAGCGAAGCCTGCCGTGCTGCAGTTCATGGGGTCACAAAGAGTCAGACATGACTGAGCGAGTGAGCAACAACAACAACTGCACTGGTCACTCCTTAGGAGACCGCCTTGGGAATTTTCATAGCAAGAAGCAACCGTGTGACAAAAGGACCTGACGATGGGACCGGATTCCATCGCAGGACAAACAGGATGCTGGTGGTGACTCAGGAGGGGAAGTGCTCTGCACAGCAAAGCGGGCTGCAGGAAGGGCGCGCTGAAGCCCACCCTGTGGACGTGCACGTGTGCCCGGGACCAAAGCGCTGTCAGCGGGTGGTGGGGCCGGGATTCCCCAGCTCACTTCCAGGGCACTGCTGATGCGGACAAGTCAGGTTCTGTTGTCCCGCCTTCTCTGCCTTCAGTACAGTGGGATTAATAATCATGGAAGATTCACAACCCTGTCCACTTCACAAGAGTTTCGCAGTCCTTCCCTGGTAAATCATCAACATCGTGTGGGATAAATAATTTGAATTTTGCTCTCATCACTGCCGTGAGCGGTGGGTATAATAACCCCCCTCCTGCTCCCTTTGTTTGAATTGGCTAGACTCTCTCTGCTCTCCCAACCTCATGCAGGAGCAGCACTCCCATTAAAATTCATGATGTTTCCCTCCATGCAAGTGTCGGATTGCAGCTGTCAGTTTCGCAGTTCAAGGATTTTCATAGCGCCTGAGAGGACAATGCAAGGCTTGCACTGCTAAGGAAGTAGGTCGAGCTCAATTTCTCTACTTCGGTTCTGCTGTCAAAAGCACAGGCTTTTCCTTCTAGAAAAAACACACATCCTTCGGGGGAGGCTCGGCACTTAAAAAGAGGTGAAGAGGGTACACACGCTTCTCTCCCTCCCCGAGGGCGCCGTGGTTTCCTCACACAGTGCCTCAGGAAGGCGCCTCGCTGCTCCACCACCAGTGACGCCCTGGGAGAGCCTGTCTTTTTGCTATTTTGTTTTTCTGCTTCGTGGACAGGGATACCAAATACCCTGTCCACATAAGAACTACAGCTGGGGCACCCACAATGAGAAGGTTCGTAATACCATGAAGCCCACAGTCATCCTGCTGAGTTGGCTGGTGTTTTCGCCCTGAGCCACCTGGGGAAGGGTGGGCAGCAGGGCAGGAACCACCACCCAATCTCGCCCCGGAGCTCGGCCCCATCCCCGACCCACCGCTCCCCTCCCTCACTCCCACACAATTACACCTTTCTGCTCTCTCTCTCTGCTTAGTTGCTCAGTCATGTCTGACTCTACAGCCCCACGGGCTGGAGCCAGCTAGGCTCTTCTGTCCATGGGATTTCCCAGGCAAGAATGCTGGAGTGGGTTGCCATTCCCTTCTCCAGGGGATCTTCCCAACCCAGGGATCAAACCTGGGTCTGCTGCACTTCAGGCCGATTCTTTACCGTCTTAGCCATTACTTTTGGCAAATGCTGTGGAAACACTTTATAAGAGGGAAGCAAAAGAAGAATGGAACATTCTTGAACCCCCCAAAAGCCAATAAAATTCAGAACTATGGCTGAATCACTGAGTGTAACCAGAGGGGCCTGAGTGTGTATGCGGTGCTAAACTCCATGCACATGCCATGTTAGGCATGCAAACAGAAACTCAGAGAAAATAAGTGAATCCTCAAAGGCACAAATGCAGTGGCAGGCTTAGAAAGAAACCAGGTCCCCTGGCTCCTAGGCGTTCTTTTCACTTTAGTCCTAATAACAGGAAAAGGAGACATGGACAGTGAGATATGGGCATGCCACAGAGAGACGTACAATCCAACCTTGAATCCAGCTAATTGTTCTTATATACTGCCAGGCAAAGATGAGAAAGAGCAAGACATCTCTTAAAAGGAAAAAAAAAAAAAAACAACACCCCCTAGAGTGAGGAGACCCGGATAATAATGCCTAAAATTTTGTTTAGTAATCTTGAGAAAGTTACTACCCATTCCAGTTCTCAGTTTTCTCACCCATAAAGCTGGGAGTTTGGAGTATACGAGCTGTAGATTCCTTTCATCACACACATACATGTTTCCACACATATGTCTATTGAGATTAGCTATGTGTTCCTGGCACTGCATTAAGCACAAAGGGAAGGAAGGTCTCTTTCATCAAAGAACATTTACACTTCTTTCCTATCATCTGTTAAGTCAAGCACGCAGAACAGCAAACAGCTTGGAACAAATGACGTTACTGGACACTAACTGCATGTAAGGTGCAATGCCTGATCCTGGAGGAGCAACAACTAAGGGCAAGGGATGCATGCGATTTCTGCAAGCAGGAAATAGGACTGTTGCTCAGCTGCCAAGTCATGTCCAACCCTTTTAACAACATTATTGAACCACATTCTGGATACAGCATAAGAGGGACTCATGTGCTGACTTATCTTCTGTCCTGTCAGATGAGGGAGTGGCCTGGAGGACTCTGAAAAAGCCTCCTTGGAGAGAAGGTGAACAGATCAGACTAGTCAGAATAAACAGACCCGACGAGCCAGGGTGGCTCAGTTACGTTGTAAAAGACTACGTGTGAAACCGGAGAGGACAGTGGAGGTTGCAGCATTACTATTTGACACAATTTCCAAACACACATTTTATGCTATAACCAATGTTTAAATTTCTAGAACATTCTATAATCATTTTTTATTTCTCTGTCTTGTTTATGCTTTTCCTTATGTCTTGTTTATGGAATTCCAGTTGAGCTATTTCAAATTCTGAAAGATGGTGTTGTGAGAGTGCTGCACTCAATATGCCAGCAAATTTGGAAAACTCAGCAGTGGCCACAGGACTGGAAAAGGTCAGTTTTCATTCCAATCCCAAAGAAAGGCAACGTCAAAGAATGCTTAAACTACTGCACAATTGTACTCATCTTACATGCTAGTAAAGTAATGCTCAAAATTCTCCAAGCCAGGCTTCAGCAATACCTGAACCATGAACTCCCTGATGTTCAAGCTGGTTTTAGAAAAGGCAGAGGAACCAGAGATCAAATTGCCTACATCTGCTGGATCATGAAAAAAGCAAGAAAGTTCCGGAAAAACATCGATTTCTGCTTTATTGACTATGCCAAAGCCTTTGACTGTGTGGATCACAGCAATCTCTGGAAAATTCTGAAAGAGATGGGAATACCAGACCACCTGACCTGCCTCTTCAGAAACCTGTATGCAGGTCAGGAAGCAACAGTTAGAACTGGACTTGGAACAACAGACTGGTTCCAAATAGGAAACATTGGACTGGAAGAAACCCAAGCTGGAATCAAGATTGCCGGGAGAAATATCAATAACCTCAGATATGCAGATGACACCACCCTTATGGCAGAAAGTGAAGAAGAGCTAAAAAGCCTCTTGATGAAAATGAAAGTGGAGAGAAAAAGTTGGCTTAAAGCTCAACATTCAGAAAACGAAGATCATGGCATCTGGTCCCATCACTTCATGGGAAATAGATGGGGAAACAGTGGCAGACTTCGTTTTCCTGGGCTCCAAAATCACTGCAGATGGTGACTGCAGCCACGAAATTAAAAGACAATTACTCCTTGGAAGAAAAGTTATGACCAACCTAGATAGTATATTCAAAAGCAAAGACATCACTTTGCCAACAAAGGTCCGTCTAGTCAAGGCTATGGTTTTTCCAGTGGTCATGTATGGATGTGAGAGTTGGACTGTGAAGAAAGCTGAGTGCTGAAGAATTGATACTTTTGAACTGTGGTGTTGGAGAAGACTCTTGAGAGTCCCTTGGACTGCAAGGAGATCCAACCAGTCCATCCTAAAGGAGATCAGTCCCGGGTGTTCATTGGAAAGACTGATGCTGAAGCTGAAACTCCAGTACTTTGGCCACCTGATGTGAAGAGTTGACTCACTGGAAAAGACCCTGATGCTGGGAGGGATTGGGGGCAGGAGAAGGGGACAACAGAGGATGAGATGGCTGGATGGCATCACCAACTCAATGAACATGAGTTTGGGTAAACTCCGGGAGTTGGTGATGGACAGGGAGGCCTGGCATGCTGTGATTCATGGGGC
Source organism: Oryx dammah (assembly GCF_014754425.2). Taxonomy (NCBI): domain Eukaryota; kingdom Metazoa; phylum Chordata; class Mammalia; order Artiodactyla; family Bovidae; genus Oryx; species Oryx dammah. The sequence continues at coordinate 7,691,698 of NW_024070196.1, forward strand.
CACAAAGAGTCGGACACGACTGAGTGACTGAACTGAACTGATACCTCACTCTTGAACCTAGTCTGCACACTCTGCCCTTTCAAGGTTAAGTTTAACTCCTATTCTTCTGGAATACTGCTATCTCCTTCCTTAGGCACAAACATACTGAATTTTAGTAATTTAATTAACTAACATTAATTTTTGACCAATTTTATAATGACCTAGAGTGGGCTTCCCAAGTGGCATTGGTAATAAAGAGTCCACCTGGCAATGAAGGAAATGCAAGAGACTCGGATTCGATCCCTGGGTTGGGAAGATCCCCTGGAGTAGGAAATGGAACCCCACTCCAGTATTCTTGCCTGGAAAGTTCCATGGACAGAGGAGCCTGGTGGCCTACAGTCCACAAAGAGTGTGACATGACCGAGCACACTGTATGAGTATGCCTTCTATCATCAGGACGCTAAACTAGATTCTAAAGAGAGGTAAAGACAATACAGATCATTGATTCCCAGACTTAGAAGCTCCCACTAAGATCATGTAACCCAAACTCCCCTAGGTTATAGGTTAGTCAACTGGGATGCTCCCTTTAGGAGTCCAAAAAAGTCAGACATATGTATTGAGGATGTTGTGAATCCGGTCAGTGTAGGAGGGGGAGGGCACTTACTGAAATAAAGATGGATTTTGATAAGTGCTGCTTCAATTTTAATAATAAATCTTTTTACACAAGAAAGCTCTCTTCAGATGTCTCCATCATCAAAAGTACTTGATTTTCTGTGGACTGACTCTAAACTTGGTGTGTCAAAGTCTCAATGTACAGGTCTTCAGAAAGGAAGGGTCGGAGACCAAGGTTCGGTTCTTGGTTCTGCCTCCAAATGACGCTGAGCCTGTGGTTAGGTAACTGAGCCCCTAAGCATTTCACTTCCAATTTCCCTCTAGGAGAAATAAAGAAATCAGACTAGGCAATCAGCAAGGAACCCTTCCCTGTAATAGAGTATGACTCACATCCGCGTATCGCAGGGACACCTTTGTATCCCGTGATTCCCACGACTCCTACTGTGCACGTGTTTCCATCCCTTTCCCTCTTCTCATTGTCTCTAGCCTAACTTTGAAAAATTCTAGTTTCTTGTAAACTGGACTGAGGGCAACTTTTCTTACAGTACCAGTAGTCCAAAAATGTTTTCTCCCTTTCCCCACTCAAGGAAATTCCTTTAATTTCTTTTTTCTATTTCTTTTAACATTACCTGCATCTATGGTTGCCTGATAAAATTCAGGACATCAAGTTAAATTTAAATTTCAGATAAGCAGGGGGGTGAGGGAGAGATAAACTGGGAGACTGAGACTGACATACCCACACCACTATATGTAAAACAGGTAACTAATAAGTACCTGCTGTATAGCACAGGGAACTCTATACATAAACACTCTGTAATGACCCATATGGGAAAGTAATCTTGAAAAGACTGGATATATGTATAAATGGGCTTCCCTGGTGGCTCAGATGGTAAAGAACCTGCCGGAGACCCAGGTTCAGTCCCTGGGTTGGGAAGATCCCCTAGAGGATGGAATGGCTACTGACTCCAGCATTCTCGTCTGGAAAATTCCATGGACAGGACAGTCCATGGGGTCATAAAGAGTCGGACATGACTAAGCAACTAACACTTTCACTTTATGTATACATATAATTGATTCACTTGACTGTACACCTAAAACAGAACACTGTAAATCAACTTCATATTCCAATAAAAACTTTTAATTGAAAAAAATAAGTAAATTTCAGATAAGCAATAAATCATTTTTTAGTATAAATGTCTACTGAACATTTTTTTTTCCTTTCTGAATCAGACAACTTTACCAGTTCAGTCCAGTGTGAGGACGTTTAGAAATTAATTTTTATGTTGGAAATATTTTAATAAATTTCCAGAGGCCAGGTTCTCCTTTGTGTCAGATAAGAAGTCTCCCCAATCTGATAGTACTCCTGGATGTGAATGACCACTCTTTATTTAGAACAGCTGGGGGAGGGGTCTGGGTAAGAGGGCTACAGGGAACACCAGTCTGCCTACTTAAGCCAAGAAGCTAAGAACAAAGAAGATGTGTGAAATCTGACCAGCACAAACAGTGATTCTCTCAGGTGGGCCCTCTTGCTTCTTATGTGGAGCGATGGCAAAAGAGGCTCTTCCTGAGCCTTGGGACGGTCATAGGACCTTCCTGCTCCATTAAACATCACACCTCCATATCACACGAGTCACCTATCTTTGACCTTCAAAAGCAACATCACTGAGAAACTGGTAAACAGCTTAATAGTCAGAACAAGCTAAAATCTAGAGTTCCTCAGTGAGAAATATGGGTCAGTCATTTCAAGAGCATTGACCGATTATGTGAAGAGCACAGACTGCAGTAAGTGTCATTGCCAACTCACTCAAAGTATTCAGCTAGGAGTATTAGCAGAAGGCTAGTGCAACACTCAGACTGCAACAGCTGCTACACAAACAGAAGCAGAGACCTTGGTTCCCGTCATGGTCAACTAATAATCTAATGATAGTTCTACACACAGTACTGCCCTTCCTTCTTTTCTTCGGAGAGGATAGGAAAACCGCAAGATACAATGCCTTTCTAGTGTTTGAAATATGAGGGATGGGGGCAGGGCACAAACTTGAAAAGAATGACACAGCTTGAAGTGAAGTGAAGTCGCTCAGTCATGCCCGACTCTTTGCGACCCCATAGACAGTAGCCTGCACCAAGCTCTGCCGTCCGTGGGACTTTCTAGGCAAGAGTAGTGGAGTGGGTTCCCATTTCCTTCTCCAGGGAATCTTCCTGACCCAGGGATCGAACCCGGGTCTCCCGGGTTGTAAACAGATGCTGTACTGTCTGAGCCACCAGGGACGTAGCTTGAGGACACCACAAAGTGATTAGAACCAAAAGGTCCAAGGTGGCCGACAAGCCGACTTCCATTAGCCTTTGAGCTTCAGGGAATGTTCATCTTAACATATGAGTAAGCTAAATAACACAACTATAGGCACCATAACAGTTCCAAAGGCCACCGTAAAGGTCAAAAAGTGGGTGATGGCCAATTCCTGGAAATCCCCAAAATAGATGGAATAATCCTCTCAGTCACTAGCCTATGAAATTAACTCAGTCCATTAAAAAACTAACTGCACCATATTTCAGGGCCTCCAACCTTATAAGATGGCCAACACCATGTCTGTGGAGAGTGTTTCTCTCTAAATAAATCCACTTCTTACCTATCACTTTCTCTCTCACTGAATTCTTTCTGTGCTGAGATACAAAGAACCTAAGCCTCAATAAGTCTAGACACCAGGTGAGTGATTCTAATTAACAGACCATGGGTTCAAGTCCCAGTCTGGGCTTTGGCCAGGTTAGAGACCTAACGTGTTGGTTCAAGTCCACTCAGAGGCACACAGTTTCACTCTTCCGACCAATTATTAGATCTAGGTCTCAAAACAAATTCTGCTGGGTCTTAACTTGAAGTCTGTAGTATAATTTGGCTGACAAATAACTAGCAGCTTGGTGCAAGTTCACAAGCAGATGCAGACTGTTTTCTTCTGCAACTTTATAGGAAACTGTCCATGAATATTCAAAACATGACAAGAGCCTTTCAGAGCCACTCCTGCAGCCACAAAGAGCACCTGCCCTTCCTAAGCTGAGGATGTAACTAGTGCAAAGGCCCAAAGAGCTACTAGTCTGTAGGTCTGAGGCCAGGCTTTTGGGATGTTCCTTTCCTCTTTCTAGTTGAAATAGAAAATTTTTTGACATTTTTCCGTGAAATGAGAAAAGCATATTTTAAATTGCTTTTAACTAACTGATGGTCCTCTGATGAGAGCAATTTATCTCCTGAATATGGAAGAGAATTCCCTCAACCCCACCCTGGTAATGTGTCTCCCAAGAGAATAATGCACCCAGGCAGGCCCCCTGAGCTGCTCTTTAATCAGAGGCTATTTTACATGATCACAGTCATCATTAGGCAGCGTCACGCCCACCATTTATCCCTGCAACAAGGAAGAATTCTGAAAACGAGGCTAGGCTCCCTGCCATTCAGAGGGATCTGAAAAAAGTCAGAAGCACTGCTTTTTTGAGGGTTGTCTCCTAATCAGAAAAGGACCGGCAATCAGCCCAGTGAGGGCCCGGCTCTCCCTAACAGTGCACAAAGGCTGCAGGAGCAGAGAGGACTTTTAATCACTGCCTGGAGCTGTGCTCTAATTAAAACCTCAGATAAAATATGCACTAACATTTGCATTTTAGTTAATCATTTGTCACACAAAGAAAATAGGAAAATGTTTACTCATCACAGAAGTGGGCACCCAGAACTTCACCCCTTTAGAGATAAGACACCAGGGAAAATACTCTTCTCCATTACACCAGCAACTGAAAAGGCTTGGGTAAAACAAAGAATGTTGCCCACCGTCCAGCTGAACAAGGATCAAGTCGTTAGCGACTGCAGTCACTGACTGACAGTGAACCATGTAAGGAATCCAGGATGAAACATGAGATAAGAAACTCTGTACTTTGGAAAACCAGGCCCCTTAGATAGTTGGAGATAGCAAAAGAAAACTAAAATTTAATGAAGCCAGATTCTTGCATCCTGCAAAGGAAAGCAATAACATCATTAACTGAGCAATCGGACCCTCGTGACTAGCAGTAACCTTTAATGGATCAGGGCACTGTGGGGGCCCTGGGCACAAAGCTTTTCTGTGTTCCCTACTTCATGGATTAAAGAAATAGGCTTCATTCAGTTCAATCGCTCAGTCGTGTCCAACTCTTTACACCCCATGGAAGTGGAGAGTGAAAAACCCTGATCTTTCCCAGAATCAGGGTCTTTTCCAGTGACTCAGCTCTTCGCATCAGGTGGCCAAAGTATGGGAGCTTCAGCTTCAGCATCAGTCCTTCCAATGAATATTCAGGACTGATTTCCTTTAGGATGGACTGGTTGGATCTCCTTGCAGTCCAAGGGTCTCTCAAGAGTCTTCTCCAACACCATAATTCAAAAGCATCAATTCTTTGGTGCTCAGCTTTCTGTATAGTCTAACTCTCACATCCATACATGACCACTGAAAAAACCAAAGCTTTGACTAGATGGACCTTTGTCGGCAAAGTAATGTTTCTGCTTTTTAACATGCTGTCTAGTTGGTCATAGTTTTTCTTCCAAGGAGCAAGCATCTTTTAATTTCATGGCTGCAGTCACTATCTGCAGTGATTTTGGAGCCCAAAATAATAGTCTGTCACTGTTTCCATTGTTTCCCTATTTGTCGTGAAATGATGGAACCAGATGCCATATTCTTAGTTTTCTGAATGTTGAGCTTTAAGCCAACTTTTTCACTCTCCACTTTCATCAAGAAGCTCTTTAGTTGTTCTTCGCTTTCTGCCATAAGGGTGGTGTCATCTGCATATCTGCTGCTGCTAAGTTGCTTCAGTTGTGTCTGACTCTGTGTGACCCCATGGACAGCAGCCCACCAGGCTTCTCTGTCCCCGGGATTCTCTAGGCAAGAGTACTGGAGTGGGCTGCCATTTCTTTCTCCACTGCATATCTGAGGTTATTGATATTTCTCCCAGCAATCTTGATTCCAGTTTGTGCTTCATCCAGTTTGTGCTGGCATTTTCATGATGTACTCTGCATAGAAGTTAAATAAGCAGTGTGATAATATATAGCCTTGATATACTCCTTTCCTGATTGGAAACCAGTCTGTTGTTTCATGTCCAGTTCTAACTGTTGCTTCTTGACTTGCATACAGATTTCTCAGGAGGCAGGTCAGGTGGTCTGGTAGCTTTCATTCATCCTCTGTGATCTTCCCTGAGTTCCAATTCATGAACTTGTTGATTTAACTGCAGATTCAACCAGTTGTTAATTAGGGAAGGAAGGGGATGCAAAACTAGGGAGAAACAGTCAAGAGCAGCCTTGGGGCAAAGTCCTGTTTCCCCATAAGAGATACACAGAACATCACCTTTGAACTAGTCTGCAGATACCGAAACCCTCTCCAGGTGGGAAAAGTTGATTAACGACAGTCTGCTGCTCACAAGCTCAGGGCACCCCAGACCAGTGCGACCTGAAGTTGATGACACTGACTGCTACTTACCTCACCACCAACCCATCAACAGGATGTCCAGAAGCTGATCCTGTCCCCTCTGAACAATTACTATAAACTTCTCACTGTCTTCAAGTTGGGACACATAGTTTTGAGGGCATTAGCACCTGTCAGCCCCTCTGCCTGGCAAAGCAATAAAGCCTTTCTTTTCTACTTCACCCAAAACTCTTTGAGATTCGATGCAACCCATAGTCAGCCTGAAAGCTGAGCTTTCAGCATCAAACATAAAAAACTCTTCTCTACCCCTTGGCCTCCCCATCTCCTCTCACCATGCATCACGCATTGACCAAACTTGCCCAATCAGTGGAAATAACTTGCTTAACCATAAAGAGCAACAAGAGGACCCCTTTAAAGATAACATTCCGGGCTTCCCTGGTGGTCTGGGGGTTGAGAGTCCACCTGCCAATGCAGCTTCCATCCTTGGTCCAGGAAGATTCCACGGGACACGGAGCTACTGAGCCCATGTGCCACAGTCCCTGAGCCCACGGCCTAGAGCCCACGCTCTGCGACAAGAGGAGCCCCTGACCCACGCTCTGCGCCGAGAAGCCTGTGCACAGCAACTCGGGAGTGGTCCCCGCCCACCGCAACAAAGACCCAGTGCAGCCAAAAATAACTAACTCAATAAAAAACTTTTTAAATGATAGCATTCCATCATGATCTTGTAAGGGGTCACAGGACTCACCACAATGATGCTTAGCCCTGGTTTCTGTAAACTGTCAATGATAATCAATCACTTAAAGTACAGCCCTTTGTCTCAAGAAACTGAATTGTGCCTTGACTGCTTTGTCTGAGACAACACAGTTCTCAGAGCTTTCAGAGATGCTATTCCTGGGTTATAATCCTCAAATTTGACTCAAATCAAATTTTATTACTTCTTTTTTTAGACTAATTTTTCATCAGCAGTCAACACTAAGAACAAGTGGAACTTTTGTGCTGGCATTAGCCTCTGAACTCTCTGCAGGGACTTCCCTGGTGGTCCAGTGGCTAAGACTCAGACTCTGCGCTCCCAATGCAGGGGACCTGGGTTCCATCCCTGGTCAGGGAGCTAGATCCCACACGTCCCACCTAAAGAATCCATAGGCCATGATGAAGATCGGAGATCCCGAGCGCTGCAGCCAAGCCTGGGTGCAGACAGATACACACTCTCCACAGTGACTAGAATCCAGACTCCAACATTAAGCGAGTCAACCAAAATGCATGTACATAAGACTGGAATGTAACTGAAGGATTCAGGTTAGCTCTGTATGGATGCTAAACAAGAGACTCAGGACTACAGCATCTCAAGGTTCCAGGTTCCCACTGGTTTTTTTACAGGTCAATTTATGTTCTCTCTGAAATAAATTCTCTCCTGCAAGCAACATTCATGATTCCAGTCAGAAAACGTTTACCATGTGTTCAAGCTAATACACAGTTTGCAGCTGTTTATGGCAACAACTGCGGTAACATGCTGCACATTTAAAAACCAATTTTCAGAAATCAGAGCAATTCCCCAATCTAACCAACTTTATGCTAGAAGACAAATTAAAAAAAAAAAAGCAAACCTCCACCCTGAGCAATCCAATCAGCAGCATTGTATATAAAATCACCACCTAATTTCAGCAAACATCTGAGATATTTCTAACAGCTGCTAGACTTATAGAACAGAAATAGCGCTAATACACCCAAAGGCAGACAAAGATCAGAAGAAACCACAGAAATGAACACTCACAGTTCAATGACCAGTCATTTAATTATAAAACTCCAGAGTCCACAGTTGTTAAGGGTCTTTAAAAAAGGAAGTTCCTTCCCTAATGGTGTGTTCCACCACTAACGACAGAAGGAATATTCACGTCCTCAAGGGACCTTCACTAAAGGTTATGAATAAACTTGTCTTGGATGACTGAACCCATTTCATGTCTACAAAATCAGAAATGACTCCCGTAAACCAGAACAAGTGTTTTCATAAATAAGTGTCGTCAAAAGAACAGTAGGGTCAGAAGACAGAACCAAGGGGAGTTTTGTTTCCTCTATATAATGTTGTTGCAGCTCAAAATAAATCATTACTAAAAAAATAAGCAAAAATAAATCTTTACTACCTGAAGAGACACATATGGTTAATCTACACATTAGATTTCAAATACTTTTAAATAGTATGCTGCTGCTGCTGCTAAGTCGCTTCAGTCATTATACACACTTATTAATGTGTCTCTCAGTTTACTTCAGTTGCTCAGCTGTGACCCTATGGACTGCAGCACTCCAGGCCTCCCTGTCCATCACCAACTCCCGGAGCTTGCTCAAACTCATGTCCATTGAGTCGGTGATGCCATCCGACCATCTCATCCTCTGTCGTCCCCTTCTCCTCCTGCCCCCAATCCCTCCCAGCATCAGGTCTTTTCCAATGAGTCAGCTCTTCACATCAGGTGGCCAAAGTACTGGAGTTTCAGCTTCAGCATCAGTCCTTCCAATGAATATTCAGGACTGATCTCATTTAGGATTGACTGGTTGGATCTCCTTGCAGTCCAAGGGACTCTCAAGAGTCTTCTCCAACACCACAGTTCAAAAGCATCAATTCTTCGGTGCTCAGCTTTCTGTATAGTTCAACTCTCACATCCATACGTGACTACTGGAAAAACCATAGCTTTGACTAGAGGGACCTTTGTTGACAAAGAAATGTCTCTGCTCTTTAATATGCTGTCTAGGTTGGTCACAGCTATTCTTCCAAGGAGCTTCTTTTAATTTCATGGCTGCAGTCACCAGCTGCAGTGATTCTGGAGCCCCCCAGAATAGTCTCTCACTGTTTCGAATGTGTCTTTAATAGCTGCAAATCTATAGAATATGTAGAGTTGTTGCTGTCTGCTAATGAATTATACATTTTTAATTTAGGGGAGGGAAGGGGGGTGGGGAAGGAGTGTGCACTAAAGTAGGAACATATTCCTTAGAGCAGTGGTTTCCACTGGAGCTGTATATTTCTCACATGTTGATGTTGTGGGTCGCAGCCCCAGACCATTTAATCAGACCCTCTAGGATGAGGGGTCTGGAGAAGGCAATGGCACCCCACTCTGGTACTCTTGCCTGGAAAATCCCATGGACGGCGGAGCCTGGTAGGCTGCAGTCCATGGGGTCGCACAGAGTCGGACACGACTGAAGCGACTTAGCAGCAGCAGCAGGATGAGGGGTCAGGCATCTGTATTTCATCAGTAGTATTCAAATTCTCCACGAGGTGATCCTAACATGCATGTGGAGTTAAGAGCCGTTATCTTAGAAAATAGACATTATACCCTAATTTCCGAGGTGAAACCGAAGTTTACCTCTTCATTGCTTGCATAAAAACTGTACAGTAATATCAGAAATAGAGAGAACTGGAAAGGTGGCTTAATGGTGTGGTACTGTCCTTAACCACAGACAGCTGAAAAGAATTTAAAATAGCCAGCTTCCTAAGACTGACGAGAACTTAATTATGGCCATTCATCTTAATCATGAGCATTTTAAAAAGTAATATTATGAGGTTCAAATGGGAATGCAAGCCAGGGTATTTTCAAAACAGAAAAATCTCATACAAATTAAATAAGTTATATCAGAGAGTGCTTCAAACATAATCTTCTTGAGCTTGTCTATGCAACTTTTTTTTTTTCACATAGTAAGTACTCAACAATAACTAACATTTGCTGAGTTCTTACTTTTGAACTGACTTTCACATCACTTCACTTCACTCTCTGAAGCCAGAGAGAACACTTCCTGAATGTTCTCTTATTTAATCCTCACAGGTCAAGCGCTATAATTACCCTCATTGTGTAGGTAAGGAAAGGGGCTCAGAAATTAAGTTATACAACAGGGGGTAGGAGGTGGTTTAGGGTCCTGGGCTCTGAACTAACATATGATCTGTTATTGAATGAAAAAGGGAAAGAACAATTTAAACATCTGGTTTCATCACCTCCCTCTGATGAGGTGACTGTCCTGGAGAATGATGAAAAAATTGTTTCTTTGCCAATTTTGGAAGAAAGGGAGATATGTCACAGACGTAGCTCATTCTCAGTGTTACTACCCAATAGACAATTCTATGGTCATAATAAATATTCAGCTGAATGATGAGATCAGGATATAGAATCAAAGGGTCAAAAGACTTCTGAACCTGAGTCTGAGTTACTGCCTTCTGTGTTGTAACTGGGCTTCCCTGGTGGCCCAGTGGAAAAGAATTCACCTGCCAACGCAGGATACGCAAGTTCGATCCCTGGGTCGGGAAGATCCCTGGGGAAGGAAATGACAACCCACTCCAGTATTCTTGCCTGGGAAACTTTATGGACAGAGGAGCCTGGTGGGCTACTGTCCCTGGGTCACAAGAGAGTTGGACATGACTGAGCGATGAAACAACATTGTAAGTACTTCCAGTAGGACTGAGAGTATCCTACTGGAAAGACTGTGACATAATAGCCGTAGGGGAAAAGAGTTCAGAGAACGTTATTAGAAGTTATCTGTACATTTGATTTGAAATTATATTCACTAAAATACCTTAAAATATCTAGCTATTTATCATGTCAACTAAAATTAACATTCTGATTTTTTCTAATATAAGCCTGAAACTTTTAGGAGGGAGGCCATACAAACGTACATAGAGGATAATACTATTTAATAGATTTATATTAGTCCTAAAATCCCCTTTTTTAAAAAAATGCCATCTAGATTTGCTCCTCTGGTCCTGATAATTCCACCTTTAGTGTATTAAAAAATAAATCACAATCAATAAACAGAAAGTGAGGACATGAAGCAAGTCACAGTAGGAAACAAGTTTACAACTCTCCCTAGAAGAATCACCCCATCAGCCCCTGTAATTCACAGGACCTGGACTTGAGGGACTCTCCGCGTACAGTGGTAAGGCAGCAGACACATATCTTATTATTTTCTTTTTAATTTACGTTCCCTGGACAATTCAGTTCTAAAGTCACAATTTCACAAATTGTGATCTCTCATCTCCCATTTTCCCGGCACTTCGTAAGCTGTCCACGGCATAAAATACTTACAAATGGCAACCCCTGTCTGTGGATTTGGGGCACATCTGTGCATACTTTTAAATGGATGTGATGTGGTTTCCTTCCTCTCCTCACAAACTGTTAATATATTAGAAAACCAAACTGATTCCAGAGAGCTTCAGAGAGTCACTGTCCTGAATGATGGGGTGTTACACTGTCTTTTATCAGCTGCACGTCTTATAAATTATCTGATAGAATCTAAAGAAGTGGAAAAGCTCTTAGACCTTTGGGAACTGAAAAATCTGTGTTTTGCTTCTTTGTAATGCACATCCTAGATCTATTACCCTGTGAACCCACAAGGAAACTGATATCTGGCTCTTGAGGGAAGACCTATCAAGTGGCTCTCCAGGCTTCAGATTCACCAGTATCCATTAATTTTTCTAATTTATAGAGGTTAGCTGAAACTGCAAATAGAAAGCACATTTATTACTGTTTTACAAGACCCGCATGAGTTAAGATAGCCCGCATCCAGGCAGTTCAGTACTGATTTACATCACAAAAGGAAAGCTTCCCCAACTACCCTTAAACTAAGTTCTCTACATCCTCAGCCTCTGATTTTTATAGCCCCTGTTCGCAATCTATATAATTTAAAGTTTCTATAAAGTAATCAAATGTTTTACCTAAATACTGCTTCCCTCTTCTTTCTCATTTCCTTTTAATGCAAATGGTTTTAACTAGCTCAGTGAGTTTTTGCATGTGTGTTTTTTAAACTTCAAAGAGTGGATATGATTGAAAAACATCAATGAATTTGGAGACAGGAGTCTTGCCACCAAACAGCTTTGTTATTTCAGTCAAGTCTCAGCCTTTCTGGAGCTTAATTATCTCACCAATAAAATGAAGAGCCTGCAGTAGAGGATTTGTAAGTGTCCTTCTGCCTGTGACCAAATAACACACATGTTTCTCCTCCCTTTCCTGCTCACAGAAGGGAGTCCAGAGGGAGCAAACATTCTGGTTGGATGGGATAGTCTGCCTAATCAGCACCCTCTGGAGTCTCGAACACATCAAGGAACACCAGTATTAGGCTCTACTCCAAATCCACTGTGAAACAAAATAAGTCCGTTAGCTCTTTAACACTGCCATTTCCTCAGCCTCAACAATACCCCTGTAGGAGGTGGGGTAAGCTATTGAACCTCTTTGAGTTTTTTAACTGCCCAGGGTCATCACGAATCCTTAGATACATGGATAAAATTCAAGTCATCCTCAGGACCTCCACATCAACACAGTGCCAGAATACGAATGTAAATAGTTTCAAAAGCTGCAAAATAATTAGCATATGATTATCAGAGAAAGACACTACTACTCTCAAAGCACCCCTTCTGCTACAATGACGGGCAATCAGGGAAGGTCTGCAAACAAGAGGATGAAAGAAAAAGGAAATCTTTCATATGCTGGACCATTGTTTTATATGTTGCTCTTGTTCTTAAGCCCCATGCACAGGGACTCCTGCTCAGCCACCTCCTGCCCTCACGTCCTAATCCTTATTGAATCCAAATGTCTTCTTGCCTCCAAGATTGTCCTTCTAACACACTTTCCTAATTGTTCCTCTTTCATTGTCACTATCAATTTACCTTTGTGAAAAGTAGAAAAAGGCTCCCTTTCTTCAATAAAGATTTCAATTGCGTATACTACTGTGTCAGGGGGGGAGAAATTTTTTCCTCTACTCTTCTAAATTGTTCTGGCTGGTATAAGAATTAAATCAATATGAAACAGATGAACAGGAGAAAGTCCAACAAATGTTTAATAACATGTATACATGGGAAAGACCCAGTAAAACTGAGTAACTCACAGAAATTGGCTGAAGCCCTCACCTTAAATAGCATCCTCAACTATAGACCAAAAACAACAAAAAGGATGTTGAGGGTGGGGAGAGCCAGTTACGGAAGGAAAAGGACAGTAAACGAATCTGGTGTGCAGACTGAAGTCATCACCTTCTCTGCTGTTAAGCTTCTAGAGATTTGGTCGTCCTCCTCGACCTGGCTGGATTTCCCTGGTGGTTCAGTGGTAAGGAATCCGCCTGCCAATGCAGGAGACATGGGTTCAATCGCTGGGTCGGGAAGATCCCCTGGAGAAGGAAATGGCAACCCACTGCAGTATTCTTGCCTGGGAAATCCCAAGGACAGAGGAGCCTGGTGGGCTGCAGTTCATGGGGTCACAAAGGGTCAGAAGGGACTTAGCAACTAAACAACCACCTCTTCCTGGTACACTGAAGGAGACACCCTTACAAATGGAGATTTTCCCTTACAAACAGATGCTTCTTTTAAAGCGTAATTCCTGCTTGGTCCTCAAGAGTTTTTCCAGTCTGCTCTTTCTTAGAAAATAGCCAGCTTCAAACAATCACAGGACAAAGAAACACATTTTGTGTGATGAATGGTGGTCCCCTACAAGAGCACACTGCAACAGCCCCATTCAGGGGGACTGGCAGGCATCACGGTTTGTCTGCACATGCAGACGCCCAACACTTCGAGTCACAACACCCCTCTCCCAAAGCCAGGCAGGGCATGCAGGCCCGAAGTGCGCCCAGCCCGCTGGCCCAGGCCTTCTAGACGACACTGCCAGGTTCCAAGGTGACGAAAGGTGAGTGTTAAATCCCTACGAGTGGCAGACAGGCCGAGAAGCCCCCTTAGAGGACACCTGGAGGCAGACGAAACGCCATCAAGTTGACGTGTAGACGGTACATGTTCACAGACAGGTGAGCCCATGGGGGCCTCTCCTTCACAGCCCAGTGCTCCCCTGAGCAGCCCGGAATCGCCACACTGTCCTTATCAAGGATGCGCTGGCGCCCCCAACTACACGAGCCGGACGTACACTGGGGGCCAAACAAGTCGAAATGTCGGAGTAGGGAGCAGAGAAGTGTTTATTGCAGGGGCCGAGCAAGGAGAACAGGCAGCTCACACTCAAAGCCCCGGATCCCAGGTGGTTTTCAGGAAGAGTTTTTAAAGTCAAATTTGTTGGGAGGGCTGCAGGATGCGTGCCTTTCTTATGATTAGTTAGCAGTGAGGTTAACCGGGCGCACTCCGGGAATTGTATGTCGTCAGCCTGAAGTTACCATCCTCCACCCGGGTGGGGGCCTCAGTTTCTTACAAAGAACACAAAGATATACTGTTATATGTATTCACTGAGGAGGAGCTAGAACTCTATAGCTACCCCACTGTTCGACTGCATTTCCTTTCTACCTGCATTGCCTCACTTTCCTAATTAAAAATTGCTTGACTCTGCCCTTTGGAGCTCAGGGAAGGCCTACAAATAAAAACATGGGGATACAGAAAGGCTTTTGTACCTGGGAGGGCCCCACAGAGCCCTGCTCAGTTTTAGCTGAGAATGGTACCGCTTCTGATGTGGTACTGAAATAGGAGGAAACAGAACAGGGCACGACCTTTAAAAGAATGACACAGTTTGAGGACAAGACGAAACTGGCTGGAACCAAACAGGTCCAAGGTGGTGGATGGGCCGAGCTCCACTAGACACTGAGCCTCAATACATGCTCTTTGCAACATGTCAGCAAGCTAAACACACAACCACGGGTGCCATGACGGTTCCAAGGCTGACCACAAAAGTCAAAAAGCAGGCTGTAGCCCAGTTCCTGAAAATCCCCACCCCTTCCCCAAAGGAGCTGGAACACGCCTCCCACTCATTAGCCTATGAAACGACTCACTCCTATAAAAACCGACAACCCCACACCCCGGGATTGCTCTCATCTTCTGAGCCGGCCCACACTCCCTCTGTGGAGTGTGCGCACGTGTGCACGCTCAGTCGGTCATCAGTGCTGTCTGACTCTCTGCAACCCCATGGACTACAGCCCACCAGGCTCTTCTGGGCATGGAATTTTCCAGGCAAGAATACCGCAGCAGACTGCCATTTCCTCCTCCAGGGGATCTTCCCCACCCAGCGACTGGACCCGCGTCTCCCACACTGTGCACCCGTGGTTGTGTGTTTAGCTTGCTGACATGTTGCAAAGAGCATGTATTGAGGCCCAGTGTCTAGTGGAGCTCGGCCCGTCCACCACCTTGGACCTGTTTGGTTCCAGCCAGTTTCATCTTGTCCTCAAGCTGTGTCATTCTTTTAAAGGTCATGCCCTGTCCTGTTTCCTCCTATTTACCCCGTGCCCCTGGGACACCTGTAGAGTACATTTCTCTTAAATAAACCCACTTCTTACTATCACTTTGTCTCTCAGCGAATTCTTTCTGTAATGAGATATAAAGAATTTGAGCTTAATTAAGTCCTAAAACCAGGTATGCTGCTGCTGCCTGCTGCTAAGTCGCTTCAGTCGTGTCCGACTCTGTGCGACCCCATAGACGGCAGCCCACCAGGCTCCCCCATCCCTGGGATTCTCCAGCCAAGAACACTGGAGTGGGCTGCCATTTCCTTCTCCAGTGCATGAAAGTGAAAAGTGATAGTGAAGTTGCTCAGTCATGTCTGACTCTTCGAGACCCATGGACTGCAGCCTACCAGGATCCTCCGTCCATGGGGTTTTCCAGGCAAGAGTACTGGAGAGGGGTGCCATCGCCTTCTCCGAAACCAGGTGTAATCTCAGTTAAAAGATCATGGGTACTTGTCCCAATCTGTGGATTCAAGTCTCAAGCCGAGTTACCTGGCTTCAGCTTGTGGCCCTCCAAAATTCAGCCCTACCTGACAAAATTTCGTTCCTTACTAATTATCTCACTGGGCATGGAATTCATTAAAAGATCTTGAATGAATTAATAAATTCATACATTTAATTACTTAAGAATTTTTCCCTAGAGGGTAATAACAAAAAAGAAAAGTTAAGAAACACTGAAGTGGCTAATACAGAAATGTATCTACCACTGCAGTTTTCAAGGCTGGGACTGATACAGCCACACGGGAAAACAACAACTCCCCAGAATCTATACACACACCTATTTCTTTATACCTTCCTTCCAGTTACAACAGGGCCGTGTTCCTCCCCATGGTGATCTAAGACCTACCTCCTCTGGTCTTCTCACGGCCTTATCCTTTTTCACTCCTTTATAGGATAATCTGCAAGAGCATTCACTTGTTTCTCAAATCTCTCCCACCTCAAAAGCAAAGTTTCTGCAAACCCCACTTACTCTTCCGCATTTTTCCCTCTCCTCCCCAGCCAACATCCTTGGTAGACCATCGTCACCAGCGTCTTCATGTCTGCACACCTGAAGGCACTCGAGTGTGGGTTCGGCCCCCACGCCTCACAAATGCCTCCAGATCACCAGCAACCTCCATGCAGCCAAATCTCCAGTTCTCACCTCAGAAAGACCTCTTGCCAGCACCTGTCCATTTACCTCCTTCCTGAAAGGCCTGTTTACCCCTTGGCTCTTTACTCCACATCCATCTGTCTTCCTCAGCCTCCCAGGTCCGTCCTCCATCTGCCCTCCTCGCTCTGTTATCGCGGAAATTTTGCAAGGCTCAGTCCTAGCCCCCCTTCTTCTTCCTGCTCTGTTCCCTGTGCAGACGAACTCCTTCAAGGCTGCCGTGTCCCCTGAACGCATCTCTGACCACCCATGTGCAGTCTTTATTCCTCCTCTTTCACTAGGTTAAAAATTCAGCCCAACCTAACGGACAATGCCCAGCACTACTTACTGCCACGACTCTTCCCCTGGGGCCTGGAAGCCTTTCTCAGTACTTACTTACTGTCAGGAAACACTCAGCACCCCTGCCCTTCCTGACCTCCAGAGGGACATCCTCACGGCCCATGGTCACCATCCAACATATCTTCAGACACACTGCTGTTATTCACTTCTCAAATTCAGTACAGCCATGGTATTTTTCTCATAAAGTAATGCCTTGCTGTACATAAAGACTGAGTCTCTTGAAAAATATATTCCCAACCCTCAAGTTAATACGAATTACTTCCCAGGTGGCACCAGGGGTAAAGAACCTGCCTGCCAAGGTAGGAGACAGAAGACACAGGGGTTAGATCCCTGGGTCAGGAAGATCCCCTGGAGGAGGGCATGGCACCCACTCCAGTACTATTGCCTGGAGAATCCCATGCACAGAGGAGCCTGGTGGGCTACGGTCCATAGGGTTGCAAAGACTGGGACACAACTGAAGCCACTTGGCACACACACAAAGTTAATATGAATTATACACTTCAGCTGGTATAGAGCCCGAAAATAAAGGTCTTGATCCGTAGAAAAGTTATGCATAACGTATACTGTATAGTCACGATGGAGGCGAGTTCAACCTTCGGGATTAACTTTGAGTCGCCTTCATGAGCTGTAACAGAGGAGGGCCTTATGGCGCCTTCCCAGAACAGACTGTGCTCCCCCTTCCCCCATGTTCTCCACCTACCTCTTGTCTATAGAGAAACTTTAGCCTCTTAGACCTTCCAAAGAGTAAATTTAATCAGAGAAGTGAGAAAATGCAGAAGAAAGGAAAACAGCTGAGTAAGACAATGATAGTTTATCCATTAAACAGGGGCTTCCCAGGTGACACTAACAGTAAAGAGTCTGCCTGCCAGTGCAGGAGACACAAGAGACACGGGTTTGATCCCTGGGTCGGGAACATCTGCTGGAGGAGGAAATGGCAACGCACTCCAGTATTCTCGGCTGGAAAATTCCAAGGACAGGTGAGGCTAGTCCAAGGGTACAAAGAGCCAGGCATGAGTGAACACACATGCAGCCATCAAACAGAGTCAAGGGCCTCCGGTTCCTCCTCAGGAGCTATCGACAGTATTCTGAGCCATGTCCTCTGAGCTGTTCTACAGCTACTGAAACCCCCACCAGGTGGGAGAAGGTAACTATACGCTGCCCATAAGCACACAGACCCCAGACTGGTTGGAACCAGAAGGTTGACGATGCTGACTCCTGATCATCTCACCGCCAACAAATCAGACAAATGTCTGCGAGCTGTCTGCACACCTCACTACCCTCCTCTTTCACCCTGTCTTTAAAAACCTTTCTCTGCAAGCTTTGGGGAACTTTGCATCTTTTAAGCGCTAGCTGCCCTGGACTCCTTACTTGGTTCCTGCAATAAATGCTGCACGTTCCCTTCACCGCCAGCTAGGGGTGGTAGTTTGGCTTTATTGCTCAAGGGCGCTCAAGTCCAAGTATGGTTTGGTAACAGAGCTATTACTTAAATGAGAATGTGCATTCACACGTGTTTACTGCTTATAAAAATAAGCTTTCTAACATGACAAAGACAGAAATCAAAAAATAAAAACCCACCACCCGACTTCTGTTTCTGCAAACTTACCTAGCAGAGGCTTCTATAGTTAGTTGATCAGCTCCTTTTATGTGTTTAAAATGTACTTGGTAATAATATGAAGGCCTGTTTCTAAAAAAAGCAAGGAAATAAAGTGCACACCATGTTTCCACCTAAAAATTCAAGTTGAATCTGAAATTTAAACCTTTTTAACAGAAATGAAGGGTCCTGATGTAAAGCCTGAGTATTTAAATGGCCGTTCTGACCTAAGTCCATACTCCATGGTAAGCACCCTAAGAGAACAGGGCCCAAACTTACTTGTCTTTGCATCCCTAATGCAGAGCAAGACTCTTGGTACAAAGTGGGTGTTAATACTACTGACATGAGTAAGTGAATCCTTGATTTCAAGGAGATTCCACTCTGGCAGGGGAAAATGTAATGAAAGGACTCTGGTAAGTGTCCACTAGCAATGGGAGAGAAAGAGTTGCAGGGATGACTGTGCATCCGGAAGACAAGGAGACCTCTGACCCAAGCCTGTGCTGCAAACTAGGCCCAGCACTCACACCCCAGCTCCTCTTAACAACAGAACACACTCTTCCTTCACAGAACCATCTCTCTCCACTCAGCCCAGGATGGCCTCTGACCAGAGCCACTGACAGCACTGAGTCTCCAAAGAGTCTGACTCTGAAATCAGGCTCACTGTGTCAAGAGTTCCTTCAGAGATGCTTGCTGGAGGGATGGAGGGGAACCTGCGCTGTGTCAGAAGAGCCCCGAAGCTGTCAGGGGCCACCTGGAAAAGAGAAGCACGCACAGCGATGACGGGCTCTTCCACGGTCGCCAAGGGGCCCACGGACTTCCACACCTCCATGCCTCTGCTCACACTTACTGCCTCACTCATTCACCAAAGCCCTATTTAAATGTTCCAACCTTTGAGAGGAGGGAAGAGCCTCTCAGTCAGAATGAGTCATTCCTTTGTTCTCACAGCACGTTGCTTAATATCTTAAAACATCTACTAAGCTTCTACAGGGTTCCTCTCACTGACAAGTGGATATACTGACCTCAAAGCTGCTCTGTAAGTCTGATCCATTGAAAGTATGTGAAAGTGGCAGTCCCTCCGTCGTATTCGACTCTTTGTGACCCCATGGACTGTAGCCTGCCAGGCTCCTCTGTCCATGGGATTTCCCAGGCAAGAATACTGGAGTGGGTTGCCATTTCCTCCTCCAGGGGATCTTCCTGACCCAGGGATCAAACCCAGGTCTCCTGCATTGCAGGCGGATTCTTTATTGTCTGAGCCACCAGGAAGTGTATCACTGAAAGCACTGTTTAAAGTATATAAACAAGAGTCTTTCTTTTGAAATAGAAGAGCTGGGTTTTATTTTTTAAATTAATCTTTGGGCATTGGTGAAGCATATTTTTGGCCTTACATTATGATCAGCAGTTATGATCCATTTGTTACGGATAATAATATTTAGTTACTTACACCATGACCATTAGTTATGATCATTTCTAAATATTAAGTCACCAAGCAGCTACTCTAGGGGCAGTGTACAGAGAATTCACTGTTTTGAACCAGTTACTGGCCTTTCACTTTTTCTGATGTGCATAGAAAGTGAAAAACCTAATAAAACCGAAAAATCAGTTATGTCACACAGGTGCTTTCAAATTATATACGCATTTCCCATGCAGTTGTTATTTACCAAAATCTGATATCCCGAAGAAGACTCGTAGGATCCAAATCTTGTTGCTATGGTCACAGTTTCCCCAGATTTTCCTCTCCTTTTATATATGTTATATATATGTAAATGAATATATCAGTTCAGTTCAGTCGCTCAGTCGTGTCCGACTCTTTGCGACCCCGTGAACCGAAGCACGTCAGGCCTCCCTGTCCATCACCATCTCCCGGAGTTCACTCAGACTCACGTCCATCGAGTTCGTGATGCCATCCAGCCATCTCATCCTCTGTTGTCCCCTTCTCCTCCTGCCCCCAATCCCTCCCAGCATCAGAGTCTTTGCCAATGAGTCAACTCTTCGCATGAGGTGGCCAGAGTACTGGAGTTTCAGCTTATATGTTAAATGTGTGTGTATGTATACACACATAGACACACATATACACATATATATAAAATGATTTCTACACTTCACTGAACTTGGTACGTGATTCAAATTGACCTAAAATACATCAGTTGAGGGAGCTGGTATTACAGTAACAACAATAATATTATGCAAAGCACCTCATTTGATTATCTAAAATTTTACCCAGAGCCACATTTTAAAATATCTCATCAATAATTATGGAGAAACCTTCACTGGAGCATCTTAGGTTTTACCTAGACACATTTTCCATTTCAAGCTTCTTGAGGAATAAAACACTCAAAATGCTGCTATATTTCCAAACTTCTAAAGTAATGGATTCAAGGGTCCTTATCTGTAGAAACATGCCGGGGCAGAGGGCAAGCAGTAGCCTTGGGCGAGGAGCTAGCCTAAATTCTCTCTAGTTTATTCCTCTCCGGGTCCTGCAGAGTTACACGTGCCCATCCCAAAATCCGGCCTGAAGACCTCAAATCTTCTATGGGCTCAGATATGCTGGCCAGAGTGCCTCCCAGACCCCCAAATCATTCAGTCCTCTGCAAATTCCTTACGTTGGTGCCCTTCCCGGAAATGGGCTTCCCAGGTGGCTCTAGTGGTAAAGAACCCACCTGTCAATGTAGGAGGCTTAAGAGACTGGGGTTTCATCCCTGGTTTGGGAAGATCCCCTGGAGAAGGGAATGGCAGCCCACTCCAATGTTCTTGCGTGGGGAATCCCATGGACAGAGGAGTCTGGCAGGGCTACAGTCCACAGAGCAGCAGAGAGTCGGGCAGGACTGAGTGAGCAACACTTTCACCAGACATCAGCCAGGTGAGGGTGTGAAATCTAGGCTTCTGTCTCCAGTCAGTGCTCTGTCAGACGAGGGACAGCACATCCTTTTCATCATGAAGATCGTGAAAGAGCACTGATCCTTCTGAAATGAGAAACAGCCTATGCATGACTTACGTGATATACACTGTTCTCACTTTTTAAAAATTTTATCTCAAACACATTCAGTTAAACTTCCCATTAAATGAAATCTCAGAAGCAAAACAAAACAAAAACAAACAAACAAAAAAAACCCTCCCTTCATTTTTGAGAAGTCAGCATAATATGACTAACCCTCATGTAATTTCCCTGGTGGCTCAGATGGTAAAGCATCTGCCTACAATGCAGGAGATGTGGGTTCAACCCCTGGGTCAGGAAGATCTCCTGGAGAAGGCAATGGCACCCCACTCCAGTACTCTTGCCTGGAAAATCCCATGGACGGAGGAGCCTGGTAGGCTACAGTCCATGGGGTTGCAAAGAGTCAGACACGAGTGAGTGACTTCACTTTCTTTCACTTTCATCTACTTCAGCTATGCTCTTTGTCAAAATATCCTTTGAACAAAAAAGCAAAAACATTCATTTAAAAACACAGGTGAAGTTTTACTCAGATCAGGACCGGGTCCTCTTGGTTTTATAAGAACTGGATGCATGTTCCTGTAGTATTTTAAAAGTCACAGGACTACCTCATTTCTATCCCCAACCAACGTGCCAAGATTTCTTCCCCTCAAGTCCAGATTCAGTGCAGATTTTCTGTATTAAACACAATTCCAAAGACTGGAGTGAGAGACATTCACAGTAGCAAAGAAAAATACATTCTTGCTTCTTGTCCCATGAGAAAAGAAGCTGTTAATAATGTGTTGTGAAACAGCACATGTTTGCCAAATGACCTTTAGTCCTCAACGGTAGGAAGAAGAAAAAAAAAATTTCCAAAAAATAAAACACTTCACTTCATGCCAGGCATCTTAGAGCCAGTGGTCAAAATGAATATTACTATAAACACTGGCCGTCTCTCCACCATGCTCTCCATTTCCTCTGTGAAACATTCTGGCTGAATGACACACTCAAGGCTACCTCCAGGTACCTGAAGCTTACGGGCTTCCAACAGCCGAGTTTAATAGATACTAAACTTAGTAAAAGTCAGTTCTGCTTTTTAGCAAAACTGTTTATGCTACTTGAGCTGGCTCAAACTGCAATTTAATCATCACATACATTGTAGAAATATAAATATGAAAATCAAGTTTCTCAACGGAAATTAATTTGAATGATTTGGAAATGTTCCATAAAGATAGGTCATTCAAATAAACTACTACTGAATTAAATGTTCTCAAGACATCTTAAATTTGGGGGATGAAATATGATAAAAATTTAAATGGGTTCCTCCCTCAAATTGGCTCACAGGTATCCAATGTCTCACTCCATCTTTAAGAACTGAGAGTAGCAATTATAGACTCAACACTGTAGATGTGGTTTACACGAGACAGAGAGAGAGAAGGTGGACATTTCTTTAGCTGATTACCATCCAAGCAAAGGCCTTCACATCAAGTATCTGGTGAATCAGAGTGTACTTATTGTTTTAAGTTAAACTCTACTATAAAAAGAATATGTAATTTTTATGATCTAAGACTTTTGATCCACCAAATACTCCTAGATCAATTACATTAAAACAAGAGGATTTCTACTGCAGTTCCTCTTGTGAGCAACTGTTTAACATGATCACGGTTCACTTTCCAGGGCAGCCCTTATTTCAACATCTACTCTGTTCATTATTCAACAAAATACTTTTTCAACACTCTACCGATAAATATTGCCCAGACTCGTGTTTCACTTAACCTACTTACCGTAACTCACGAAATGACAATATCACAGCTAGAAGAAGGATAAGGTACCAGCAATGCTCTCCGCACGCTGGACAGCCACTGCATATTCAGTGGATCGTGCATCTGGCCCAGTGCTTGGCCAGCGTCCGCTTCAGAGGCAGGCAACTTTCTGTGAAGTACAGGTGTTTCCTCTGCAGCCCAGTTTTAACAACACAACCGTGCATAATGGGGTTGAATAACAAGGGTATAATCTGCATTATGGCTAGGTCAGAGTCGGGAGCCCATGGGCGCCAAACACAGGGGACGAAGCAGCTGTACAATTTATTTTTGACGTGTGTGTTTCTTACCATTTTATTCCAATTTATCACAGCAGCAGTATGAAAGTAATTGCTTTGGGTCTGGTCCTTGACAGCTTTAAGTAGGTAACTTAGCTCAAGATCTCTATTCAGAAAGGGCCTTCGAAATAGTTCCCCCTTGCTGTTTTATCGTATACAATGCACTTTTACATTTATTGTCTCAATCGGCCCTTAGAAAACTACATCAGGGAGGCAAGCCATTTTACAGATATGGTAGCTGAGCCCAAAGCCATGCAACTGGGTGGTGGTACTGCTAGATCCAGAACGCAAGCCTTCTAAACCTGATTTTCCCTATAACACTCATCTTCCCTCCCAAACACATCAAATCATGCCACATTCTAACTACCTGAAATTTAATCAACTTAAAGAACTCTCACACCTAAGGATTCTTCAATAGTAAATGACCAGTTTACGATGGAAGGCTTACTAAGCAGCAGGCATTACACTGATCACTGACTCAGTGAGAAGGTATCTGAATACATCACAGCCTCTGGGATGTATTCACCCGAGCTCACACATTGGTTCAATGAGAGAGCTAGGACCCGATGCAGGCAGTCTGAGTCCAGAAACTCGGGTCTCAGCGGAATGAACTAGCTTTCTACAACTACACCACAGTACTGGCCAACTAGTTCATAAATTCACCTTAGGAAATAAACTATGGTTCTGTATTCTCTTCCAACATTAATAACTAGTACAATTGTCCAGGTAAGGTGTAGAGAGTTTTCTCCTGTATTGCTTTTTTAAACAGTGAGTTTGTGCATATAAATCAGTTAGAGGCTGGGAAAATGCACAGTTAGATGCAAGAGAGCTAATGTTGAACCTGAGAGTCTGCATCTGTGAAAACTTCTGAGGGACGCTGATGCTAGTCCTTGGACTGCACCTGGTGGGGAGGAGGTAAGACTAAAACGCGACCTGCTTTTCTCCTGTAAGTCTTATCATAAGCAAATGACTTTACTGCGTTAGGTACTTCACCATTTTTTATCTCAAAATGGGTCTCAGGTCCTTGACATTAGTGACGTCCACCATTTGAAGATGAACGGGATGCTAAGAAGTAGGAATCCGTTTTGCTCAAAATTTTATTTCCAATCATTATTTGAATGATTTTGTCTATGAAGTCATACAAACTCTTTAGGATCAGGGCCTGAGAAACTTTGATACTCTATGAGTTTTCAGCAGAAAACCCCCTTTTGATAGGAAGTTTTGGTACTCTGCGTTTTTGAGAGTCATTTTATATCTATTTCTGTGAGATACTGGAGAAGAAACATGAGTTTTTAGAGTCAAAAGGATCAGGAGTTGGCATTTCAGCTCCAACTACATACCAAAGTGGAGTGACCTTAGGGAAACTGATGTTCAAAGAGATTGTTACTTTGCTATCAATAAAACTGAGCTAAGGCAACCTACCTCTTTACATCTGTCATGATAGTTAGGTAAAATAATGTATCTAAACCAACCAGAGTAGTTTCTGCCACATGGTAGGTATTCAATAAGTATTTTACCAAGAAAAAATATTTCCTACAATGCCAGTCAGTCTCAATTGGCAAAAGTGAATGACAACAAAGTATTTCTGCCAGCACTTGGGCTTTAAAGGGCTTCCCTTGTGGCTGAGCTGGTAAAGAATCTGCCTGCAATGCAGGAGACCTGGGTTTAATACCTGGGTTGGGAAGATGCCCTGGAGAAGGAAAAGGCTACCCACTCCAGTATTCTGGTCTGGAGAATTCCATGGACTTAGTCCATGGGGTCACAGAGAGTCAGACACGACTGAGCTTTCGCTTCTTCAGTTCTAGACTTTAAAGGAAAAAGTGCAAAAGTAGTAAGAGCTAACATTTCTTCACCATCCATTAAGGTATTTCTCCAAGGAAGGCTGATTATCGTCCCCTTTTACAAGTGAGGACACAGGTTCAGAAAGGCCACGTAAACAATTCAAAATCCCAACCTGGCACAGAGACTCCACAGTTTGCCCCCATAACCACCGACGACTTGCCTTCCCAGGGATGGGGGTAGTACCTGGTGATGCAGAGACAGTCAAAGGCAACCCCAAGGAAAGAGGAGGATCTGAGTCAGCATCCCTTTAAAACACCTTATCTCTTTGTCTGGAACATTCTTTCCAAGGCTCTTATGGAAAACCTTACACAGAATTGAGGGCTTTTGGTTTTCTCATTGAATCTGCTTTATACTTACTTTGACTATTCAACCACAAGTTGACTAAAGTGATAAGCTGCATCTTGGGCACTTTTGGGTCTGTTAAGCATAAATTCTTGAACTCAAATACTTGATTTAACATATGATTTCTCCTGGAGCTTGGCTCATTGTTAACTCCAGTGCAGCTTCCATAAATAAAATGCTTGAAGTCGATTCTGATGTCAACAAATACCAGAGGTAACCGACTCTAATTTGAAACATAAGTGAGGGAAACAGATGCTGTAGGTTAGCATGTTAAATAATACATAAAGGAAACAAAAGAAACTAAAAACATCCAGAAAGACTCTCTTTCCTTCTCTCCTTCCTTTTCTTTAACCCTTCATTCCATTAAACAGAAAGGGTGCAATGGCTTAGAAACCATTATCTACTATTACCATTCAGAGAAGGAAGATCTGGGGTCAATGATGACATCTCAAATTACTCAATCAATATCCCTGCTGGGTAATTCAGATGATATCACCTAAGACACTGTGCTAATTATATACAAGACGATAACAGATGTGCTTCTGAAAACTGACTGTAGATCTAAAGAGGAAGTCAGAAGGGAGTGACGAAAGAAAGATTCACAGAAGATATTTGGCAGTGCAGGGAATTAAGTGGAAACTACACTAAATAATTATTTGATTCATGACAGGATTATAAACCTTTTTCCTGAGTAATGGGGAAAAAAAAATCAGACATTTCACAATCCTCTGTCTAAAAGAAAGATACTAACAATTTAACATAACACAGTCTGATTTCATTGTTACAGAAATCTTTCCGAAAAGGGAACTAATGCATTTAACATATCAAGCCTCAAACTTCAAACTAGGGTTCAGGCCAACTGTGTTCTAATTACAGCTGTGTGGTTCACCACAATGACCCTAACTTCAGAGCATGAAATCACACTACTCTCCTGAGAAAAAGAGTTAGCAAACCACACAAACAAAGAAATTTCAAAGGCATCTTTCAAAACTTTGTAGAGTAGATCTCATGTTTTCCTTCACGTCTTTCTGCCAAGAAATGAATGTAAGTTTATCACTCTCTAATCCCTAATACGTTTCAACTTCTACTTTTTGCCATGACTTGTTTGTATACTTCCAATGAGAACTCTGTGAAGATAGAAAATGAATCCTGGAAGACTGGTCTTGTAGTAAAGATGCCAATAAACTGGTAAGAGCCAAATACTGGGACGCTAACAAAGCTCCATGTGCCAGATGTCTTTGAATGGTTTCCATCTCTCAGGAACCAAAATCTTAAGGGCTTACTCCTCTGTTTCAGCACTCCCTTCTAACCCCCTGTTTGGATCCTCAAAATGAAACACCAACAGAAACACCTGAGAAATAAAACCTAACCCTGTCATCACACACACTGCTGGCAGAGGCCACGTGGGCAGTCGGGGAAATAGCCAAGTGCCAAACTCTAAATATTTCACCTTACCTTACATAGCTTTTCAAACACAACTCTGAAAATGAGTCATGATCTGGGAAAGGAAGGCGAGCATGAATCATCCTACAACCTTTATAAGATTAATTTTCTGAGAATTTAATGAAATATGGCCTAGTGTTAAGAACTAAGAAATATTATGGAATTAAAACTCGTAGGCTAAGAAAATGCCATTGCAGACTTCTACCACCCAAAAAAGAAAAACAGAACATTCAAAGCCACACACAGTCGGTAGTAAGGCCTCAAAATCATAAGTGTAATACCTGCCTAGCTGAGTATGTATGTTTGAAGGAAAGAATGAGATAAAATGAAGTGCCGAGTTTTGATAGTAAACATTAAAAAAAAAAAAAAATCTGAATAAAGAAGTTTCTCATCCAGCTTTTCTACACATTCAACAAAAGCTTTGAAAAGCATTAGATACACACATATGATAATTCTAGTTATAATCTGCTACTCTTATCTTATTTACCTAGTTCTAATCATGACACTGTTTCTACCAACATAACCTCTTTACAGTACTCATTGGGCTTCCCTGGTGGCACAGTGGTAAGCAACCCAGCTGACAATGCAGGGGGTGTGAGTTCTCTCCCTGGGTTGGGAAGATATCCTGGAGAAGGGATTGGTAATCCACTCCAGTATCCTTGCCTGGAGAATACCGTGGACAGAGGGGCCTGGTAGCTACAGTCCACGGGGTCACAAGAGTTGTACACGACTTAGCAACTAAACAACGACAACAACAGTACTCACTGTCTTAAGATCTAAAAGTATACATGGACTATCACAAGAAACATTTAAGAAAATAAAAATAAAATAGCAGCACCGTCCCAAAATTTCACTCCTGTGAAAAGCAAGCTATAGGAGGAATAAGCAGAATATAGAAAAATTCTTATCAGTGCACTGACTTATCTGCAACATTTGAGCGCAGGGCAGTAGTTATTTCATGCCTACTGTAAAGTCTTTTGTGAAAAAGTCCTTTCTGCCCAGAACTGTCTTCACGAGTGACTCGGGCACTTTCTCCTGCCGGTCACACAGCATCACCACCAGAGACCTCAACCTACAGACTCCTCTGCTTTCACTGCCACAGCCCCCTCAGGGGTCTAGAGACCCACGGGGTCTAGAGGGCCTACATGCTTGCTTGGGGAAGCCGATTCTGTATTTCCTCAACACAGCCCCACTCACCCAAGGAGAACAAAGGTATCTAATCTCTTCTATTAGAGCTTAAATTCTAAGACGGAAGTACTGCAAAATATTAATAACAAATAGAGAAGCTAAACTAACAAATCATCACCAATTTCATTTTAGAATCTGAGTCATTTTAATGTACTTTATGGAAGAAACCTGTTCTGCTTCTTGTTTTTGCAAAGGGAAAATTATATTCTACATTTCCCTCCTTGACTTACTAATATTAATGGTTTATTGACTTACTAATATAATGGTTTATTAAAGCTTCACTTTTACGCCATACTGAGATAATGACCAATGCCACCTTTATAGACTATATAAGGCTAAGTGGGGACTAAGCAGTGACATTCCAGAGGTATACTTTGCTTGTTACATTTGCCAAAATGTACAACAAACCACCTCAGCTGGATAAGAAACAGACAAACAAGATTAACTTCATATAAACATTGAAATCATCCTTTTTAAAAAGACAGACTGCAAAGACAATAATGCTCCTGAACTATATTCTTGGCTCAAAATCGGCATTAGGTTTGGCACTGCAGAGCCACCGGAGCCTGAACAAGCTGGTTTCTGCTTCTCCCAGCAAGGGCCAACACCACATTTCATCGTGAATGACACATGACCCATTCGCTCTGTGAGAGCCTCTGCATGAAATGACTTAGCTCTTTTCTGCAATCTCTTGGAAACAAGAGACTTTCAGAGACTTCAGAAACACCAGCATCAACTACAAAACTCCCCTTCTCCCTCTGTGGATTCTCATTTCAGCTGCAGACACCTGGGAGACCACAATCTAACCCTGCGCCCCTGTATAAGTACATAACCACCCTACGCCATGGCTAACCACCGAATGCCATCTGAAACCACAGATAGAGTTTCCCTGGCACCCACCCAGCAGCCTGGATGCACACTCCTTCAGGCACCTAGTCTGCACTGCATCACTTCACACTGGCATCACTTCAGATTTATAATTGGGCTTTTCCCCAACAGTTTGTGAGCTTCTCGAAGATGGAGACCATATCTTCAGTTCTTTGCTAGGGATGACACATTACTGTACACTGGCAGGTCCCCAGTACATGTTGCTTTTTGCAAAATAATGCTCACCTTTAAATGACTGAGACCTGAAAAATTCCAAAGCACATATAACCTTTCAAACTTTCCCACTCAGATTTCTAAGTTCACAAGTCTTAGACTTGTTTTAGCTATCACTGAGCATAATTTGCCAAATAGTAACTTTGTTTATATTTCATTTATTGTGGCCAAAAAGTAACCTTTACTGATAGTTACAGTAGGCCAGGCACTGTGCCTAGGACAAGGTTTACAGGAATACACCTCGCTGAATCCTCATGCCACCTTAGAGAGTACACAGGACTGCTGCGTGTGTGCGTGTGTGCACGCTCAGTCGCTTGCTGCTAAGTCGCTTCAGTCGTGTCCGACTCTGTGAGACTCCGTAGACGGCAGCCCACCAGCCTCCCCCTGTCCCTGGGATTCTCCAGGCAAGAACACTGGAGTGGGTTGCCATTTCCTTCTCCAATGCATAAAAGTGAAAAGTGAAAGTGAAGTTGCTCAGTTGTGTCCAACTCCTAGCGACCCCATGGACTGCAGCCTACCAGGCTCCTCCATCCATGGGATTTGCCAGGCAAGAGTCATGTCCAATTCTTTGCAACCCCATGGACTGTAGCCTGCCAGGCTCCTCTGTCCATGGAATTTTCTAGCCAATAATACTGAAGCAGGTTGCCATTCCCATCTCCAGGAATCTTCCCAACCCAGGGATGGAACCCAGGTCTCCTGAATTGGCAGGTGGATTCTTTACCACATGAGCCACCAGGGAAGCCCAGAATGGACGCTCACTCCCTTTTAAACAAGGAGGAACTGAGGCAAGGGAGTTA
Organism: Oryx dammah; assembly: GCF_014754425.2. Classification (NCBI taxonomy): domain Eukaryota; kingdom Metazoa; phylum Chordata; class Mammalia; order Artiodactyla; family Bovidae; genus Oryx; species Oryx dammah. Next base: position 7,721,667 of record NW_024070196.1, read on the forward strand.
ACCTACCTTGCCCAACATTTCACAGCCAGTGTGACAAAGCCAGAAGTCATACCCAGGTATTTGGGCCATGAAGCCCAACAGTTTACCCTCTGTTCTTGGGAGAAATGTCTTCCATTTATTACTGGTTTATGATATTCAACTTTGAAGCTACTCTCATATTTTATTACATCTAATCTCAATAAGTAACGTGTGAAGTAACTTCTCTCATTACAAATGAAGAACAGGCAGAGATAAAAATTTCATGCAAAAAAAACAAAACAAAACAAAACAAAACAAAAAATTTCATGCACATATCTGTAACGAAAGCATCAGATGAAGTAGCAAATTTCTTTATCTTAAAATCCAATGTGTAGGGATCTCCCTGGTACTCCAGAGGTTAAGAATCTGCCTTGCAATGCAGAAGATGCGGGTTCGATCCTTGGTCAGGGAACCAAGATTCCACATGCTGTGGGGCAACTGAGCCCAAGCACCGCAACTAGAGAAGCCTGAGCACACAACCAAAAAGAAAGAAAAAGAAAATCCAATACCTAATGCTTCCCACAAAGCTCCCTTATATATGCAAGGTTATAATTAGATGGCAGCTGAAAAAGGATGTGGTTTGGGGGTCCAATAATATTTTCACAACACATTTTGTTATGGAACGGAAATCAAGAAAATACAAGTGGGTTACATTTTATGAGTAATTTCCCCAAACTCATTTAAATCCTGTGTGATTTTTCCTACAGGGAGGAAAAAGTTACAAAGAAAGGGAAGTTCCCCAAATCCTACACACACTCTAACTCTGTTTCACTCCTAGAGGAACTAATAACATGTAGCACTAATCCTTCATTATGGGCAGTTTCTGTCACTTTTTGTTGGTATTTTAGCCTGACAGAGTGGACGCTTCATCAACATTTTTTTTTCCATCTGCAGTCATTTCACTTTCACTAGGAGGGACATGTCTCTGGCTTCTGGGACAGACCTCACTACTGTCCCCCAATCCTGACCCCTCGCTGCACCCAAGTCCTTTGCATACACTTCACCACTCCTTGACACAAGGGCTTGTTGCAAAACAGAATGAGGCAGAAGTAACGTTCTGAGTCCAGGCTTCCAGAGGCCACGCACATTTCCACTTGCTGCCCTGGGCTTCCAACAGATGCTGGGAAGGCCTGGGCAGGTCCGCGGCTGGCAGGAGCATGAGAAAGCTGTGGCAGAAAGCGGCCCCTGCCAGGCCACCCCCACTCTACCTCACAGCTCAGCAGGCACCAGCAGAGCTATGCAGCCAGCATAGCTGGCTGAAAGGGCAACAGAGCAATGCTTATTGTGCTGATTTCTGAATGCAACTGAATTTAGGGTGATTTATTATGCAACAAGAGATCACTGACATAATTCTGTGAATTGTGATGGACGAGGCAAGCTTCATCCTGACAGCTCTGGAAAGTTTTGATTATTAGTCCTACCTTCTATCAGCTCATATACCTGTTTATACATATTTAAAATGCATTTGTGCAGGCCTTGCTAAGCTGCTACGTCATTTCAGTCATGTCCGACTCTGTGTGACCCCAGAGATGGCAGCCTACCAGGCTCCTCTGTCGCTGGGATTCTCCAGGCAAGAACACTAGAGTGGGTTGCCACTTCCTTCTCCAATGCATGAGAGTGAAAAGTAAAAGTGAAGTCGCTCAGCTGTGTCCGACTCTTCGCAACCCCATGGACTGCAGCCTACCAGGCTCCTCCGTCCATGAGATTTTCCAGGCAAGAGTACTGGAGTGGTAAACTCCACAGGTGATTCTGATGGACGGTCATGATTCAGGACCCCTAACTGACAGTCCTAAAAGATGAAGGGCCAGCTTACTCACAGGCCAGATTCAGCCTTTCACTCTCAGGCAGGGCTTCACAGTCCATGGGAGACAGAGACTCAGGTCACGTTCACAGAGAAGCACATCAAAAGTAAGGATGTCCCTGTAGAGACAATGGATTCCAGAGCCTCCTCCCCAGCAGCCCCTAACACTACTACTTCCTGCAAGGACCTCTGGGGATGCCGATAAGAACAAGGACATTTCATTTGCCAAGTACCATGTGTCAGCCCTGTGCTAAGTGCTCTGGCATAAATCTTACTTTACTCGCATTTTTTAAAGAGCAGTGAGGTTACTTGATGAAGGTTATCCCATTAATAAAAAAGGTGGACGCAGGAATCAATTTCTGTGCAAATGAACAGCTCTTATTATTGTTATTATTATTTGGCCATGCCACACACCTTGTCAGATCCTGGTTAGGGACTGAAATTTCACCCCTGGCAGTGAAAGCGCAGAGTCCCAAGCACTGGATGGCCAGGGGAGCCCCCAAAGCTCCCGTTCTTTATCTCTAAAACAAACCATTCCAGCACCAGTACCTCTCGCTAAGGCTCCAAGGAAAACGCACTTGAAGCAACGACCTCTCAAAGGTCTCTAGGATGAGATGCAGGCTAGCTGAGGTTTCCCATGGATACTTTAGCCACTGTTAGGGACAACAAAGCAGGATGGCAGGGAAAGAAGGGATGTGGCAGGGATACGGGACCTGGGGTGGGGAGGAAAACCAGGTCACAGATGGAGATCTGGGAGCAGTCATTTTGTGAATCATGTAATTTTTCAAATATTGGACGTCCACAGCTCAAAAGTGGTTTCCAGAAATTTTCAAATTTGATTTTCAAAAATGAAAATCCAGAAGCTTGGTCCAATATGTATACAACTTTACACAGTAGACAGACTACCAATAGCATTCATCAAAAAAAAGTATTTATTTGGCTGCTTATGAATTTATCATTATCTTTTATTTTGTAGCCTCTACATCTCTGCAACTAGGAAGAAAAGGTCCTGCAGAGAGAGCCAGAAGACATGGCTTGAACTTTACTGCCGGCCAGTTACCAACTGCACTGAGAAGTCACAGCCTCTTCAGAGCCCAGGTTATGGTGAAGCCACACTCCAGGCACCTGGAGACTCTCCCACATTGCAGGGTAAGAAGAACCTGCTTACATCTTCACTGTGATGCTTCCAACCACTTCTCCCCACTGAATGTAAAGAAATCCCCTCTTCTTCAGAGTCTCACACCATCTAATTTATCACTTCATACTTTCCAGTTCTGACAGTCTCCCTCTTTCCCAAAAAGCTTGAGACCTTGGTTCGTGGTCTCTCCATACCAAGTATCCCTTCTATTATCCTGAGTGACATCGCAGCCCATGCTGATGGTCAGGACAACCTCCTCAGCTCCAGCAAGGCCAGCACCACCGCAGGTCCTCAGTCACTGTGGCTAACTGCTGCAATCCGGACCTCATCATTCTGGGGACCCCCACTTTGGAATCTTTAAAACAGCCCCCCGACCACAAACTTTCTGTTTTTCTAGCCCTTTCAGTCCTAATACACCCATATATTGATCTCTGCTTTTGAACTGTGGTGTTAGAGAAGACTCTTGTGAGTCCCTTGGACTGCAAGGAGATCAAACCAGTCAATCCTAAAGGAAATCAGTCCTGAATATTTACTGGAAGGACTGATGCTGAAGCCCCAGTACTTTGGCCACCTGATGCGAAGAATTGACTCATTAGAAAAGACCCTGATGCTGGGAAACATTGAAGGCAGGAGGAGAAGGGGATGACAGAGGATGAGATGGTTGGGTGGCATCACTGACTCGATAGACATGAGTTTGAGTAAGCTCCAGGAGTTGGTGATGGACAGGGAAGCCTGGCGTGTGCAGTCCATGGCGTCACAAAGAGTTGGACACGACTGAGTTACTGAACTGAACTGACTGATCTCTGGGATCTGAACCATTTTCTACCCTCCTTGCTCCCGATACAGGTTTCTTCCCCATTCAGCTCAGCCTCCATGATCTACTATCAGGACTTGATCATCCTCTAACTGCCCACGACTGAGAAATCCCCAATTCCTGTCAACCCAGCTTTTAAATACTCTGTTCCTCACCTGGGCGATGGATGCAGCTGAATAAAACCTACACGGCTCTGTACATTCATGATGCCATTATGAAGTCTGCGGTTCCCACCTCACCAGAACCCTCACAGCTGCTTACCCGCTTCCAGCTCTCTTGCATTTACACGCATCTATCTCAAACCTTCATTTTCTTCATGGAAATTTTTTACTATCAAAAATGCTAAATGACTTATTTTCTGCCTTTCCATAATGGAATTTAACCTTCACGCCAGCAGAGGCCTTTCTTATTCACAGCTGTAGCCCCCATTCAACCCATTCAGACATCTTTGCACAGTAAATGAAAGAACCCTTCCTGTTGAGGATGGGTTAGTCCCCACCCTTCACGGTCTTTCACAGCAGCACCTGTACTGACCACCAGGCACCCGTCACCCATCACACTGCGTTCTGTCTCATTCACTGCTCTCCCCGTGCTGGCGGTGAAAACCATTAGTCACCAATTACATGCCTTCTGCTTAGCTTGGTGGTGGCCCATAGTAGACACTCGCTATATTTGAGTAATAATATTTAAATGCCTGTTTCTCTTCAGGGCAGCATTTTACAGAACATGAGCTCAAGGGGATACTAATAGGGTATTCCACAATGAAGGGATCTATGATCAAATACTTTGGGCAATGTTCTAACACAACACCAAGGCCCAGTTTCACAGAAGGCAATTTTTCCACGGACCAGGAGGGTTGAGGGAGCGGGGGAAGATTTCAGGATGATTCAAGTGCATTATATTTATTTTGCCGCCACTGACCTGACAAGAGGGGGAGCTCAGCTGGTAATGCGAGCGGCGGGGAGCAGCCAGGAGAGAGGAAACATGATTCAGGGAACTACTGTGAAGAACAACCACAAACTCAAACCGTAACCCCACAACACACAAGGTTTCAGAAAACCGATGGATTTTGAGAAGACATAAAAACAAAAGACTTTGGGATATTTCAAAACCTTTGCTGTGAATACAGATGAAGCGTCATTTGCTCTCTGCAACTCATCTCCTGCTGTACGGCCTGGCTTGTAACAAGCCATGACCATTACCAGGCGGTGGCCCCAAAGCTGGAGATTCCTGTACCAACAGGCTTTGTCATTGCAGAATTTTTCAAAGCTTCTGATATGCTAATATGCACTTTGAGTCTCTAAGAATGATGCCTTTCCCAAATACAACCTAGAACTCTGGAATACAGATATACATGCACACGCACATATATATATCGTGTGTGTGTGTGTGTACACACATATGCATGGTATGTGTATGTTTGTGAAGGGAGGTAAGGCACAGTGGATTTCAACTTTAAAACCACTGCCCAGAGAATAGGGAAAAATAATAATTTAGAAAACCAGTCTTCTAAATTTTGGTTTATAAATTGTTTAAAAGCATTCTAAGTAACCATTTCATTATATAATGAATGAAATTGAGGTTCTGTCAATGGTCTAACATTATCATCTGGCTAAAGCAAGTCAGTAAACAGTTATTTAGAAGATGAACTCATTTAAAGACCAAAATAGTAACAAAAGAGAGAGTGAGGCCATTGCTAGTCTGGCCTCCTGAGAGAAACGAAGGCCGCCAGGAGAGAGGGAACATGATTCAGGGAACTACTGTGAAGAACAACCACAAACTCAAACCATAACCCCACAATACACCAGGCTTCAGAAAACAGAAAAACAAAAGACTTTTGGATATTTCAAAACCTTTGCAACAAGAAAGCAATTATTGATGCTACCCAGGCACTTAACTATTATACCATCACTGTACATGATTGGTTTAAAGGTGATAAGACAACTTATAGTCGCTCAGTCGTGTCTGACTCTGTGACCCCATAAACTGTAACCTCCCAGACTTTCCCTGGAGATCAAAAAACAAAGCCAAAAAACATGCAAAAAACAAAACCAAAAAACACTGACACGTACCATGAGCCCTTGCTGCATACACATAAATACAAATAGACACACACTGCATCCATGAGTGACTGAAATCTTCCAAGATGTTTCCAGCTATCTTGTCAACACAGCAAGTACTGCTTTATCTGTTTATTTCACAAAATAAAATGTCCATAGGAATGTCTCACAATATTTTGAACACAAAAGTGTCATTCAGAGGAGAATGCTTTCAAAACGTGCAATCTCATTTCCTGAATTTTAATGTTGTATCACAAACACTGAAGTCTGCTTTCCAAAGGAATTCCTTTAATCGTGCAATCATTAGAGAGACTGGACAATATTTTGGAGCCTGCCAGTGTCTTTAAGGGAGTAACAACAGCCCTTATATAGTCTGTACTATCTCAACTTTTTTCATCTCCTCATTTTGTTACAACTTTGTTTACACAAGATGACTCATGAACTGAAACTAATGTAACCTACCATTAGCTGGATACTTTATTTTTACACATTGTAATTAGCTGACACTCAATGATGGTCATTAGTACCCTGGGTTATCAAACCCACAACACCTTCACATTCTCTTATCAGAGAGAAGTAAATGCATTTCAGGTTTAATCTGAAAATGTCTGACACAGAACAACGTTTTCTATCTTCTGAATCAGCTCTCTCAAATTTTAAAAAACACTGTGTTGGTTCGTCATATGAATGTATTACATCTTATACCAGCCTTCAAAAAAACAAACAGTAACCACCTTTTGCCATGCTGATACATAGTTTTGCATTACAAGTCAGCTCACTATGATAAAACAGCTGACGTTCAAAGTGCACTTGATCCTCCGCTGCAGATCCTACAGTTGCAAATTTGCCTACTTTCTAAAATGTATTTTTGGCCCTAAATCAACACTCATGGCACTTCTGCAGTCATTCGCTGACATGAGCACAGTGACAAGAAAATCTGAGCCACCCAACAATTCCCAGCTGAGTTTGAACAAACTGACACTCTGTTGTCGGGTTCCTGCTCACGTACTTCTCATGATCTATTTATGCCATTGTTTTTGTATTTGGGGGCTTGCTATCATCTCTCTATCAAAACGGCCCCCAAATGTAGAGCTGAAGGGCTACCTAATGTTCCTAGGTTCAAGAAGGTTGTGATGTGCCTCACAGAGAAAAATACACGTGTCAGACACAATTCGTGGGGCCATGAGTTACAGCATTGTCGGTCCTGAGTGCATCGTCCTAAATGGATGAACACTATATAGTAAATATATATTAAATAAAGCATCAGTCAACCAAAACACACTTAAAACAAGATTGTGTATTGACTGGTTGATGACGGTTCTGACCATGGGTTCACAGGAACCTAACTCTGTTACCCAGGAGAAACATATCAGTATTTGCTAATTCAGTGTCTGTGGCAACTTTATAGAACATAACTACCATCAACAATGAGGCTCTCTTGTGTTTTGGAACCTACCACCTAGCACTGAATGTCTAAGAAGTCAACCACTCCTCTCAGAAGAATGTTGCTGCTAACAAAATTGAGCTGAACGCGGAGGGCTGGAGGGAGCTCCGTTCTCCCTGACACCGGAGCACAGGCGGGACATGTGAGGCTGTGTGAGCAGCAGCCAGTCCTGAGCTCTCCAGTTTGGTGGCAGGCGAGAAGTCCTTCCAAGTCTCACAAGATGCTGAGAGCAAGCGAGGATGCCACAGCTTACGCCCACAGTCATCTCCACAAGGAGTCCCGCATTTTCATTTTGCACTGGGCCCTACCAATGATGTAGCTGGTCTTGCTCTCAGGCTTCCTACTCAACAGGAGGGACAGCACATGTCACCCAGAGAAGGAAGAGAACAGTCAGGAGGCAAGGATGGTGAGAGGTGCCGAGATGGCAGAATCAGTTCAGTCGCTCAGTTGTGTCTGACTCTTTGCGACCCCATGGACTGCAGCATGCCAGGCATCCCTGTGCATCACCAACTCCCAGAGCTTGCTCACTCACGTCCTTTGCATTGGTGATGCCATCCAATCATCTCATCCTCTGTCATCCCCTTCTCCTCCTGCCTTCAATCTTTCCGAGCATCAGGGTCTTTTCTAAGGAGTCAGTTCTTCCCATCAGGTGCCCAAAGCAATGGAGCTTTAGCATTGGATCTTCCAGTGAATATTCAGGATTGATTTCCTTTAAAATGGACTGGTTGGATCCCCTGGCAGTCCAAGGGACTCTCAAGAGTCTTCTCCAACACCACAGTTCAAAAGCATCAATTCTTTGGTGCTTCAACTTTCTTTATGGTCCGACTTTCACATCCATACATGAGTACTGGAAAAACCATACCTTTGAAAATGGACCTCTGTTGGCAAACTAATGTCTCTGCTATTTAATATGCTGTCTAGGTTGGTCATAGCTTTTTTTTTCCAAGGAGCAAACATCTTTTAATTTCATGGCTGCAGTCACTATCTGCAATGACTTTGGAGCCCCCCAAAAATAAAGTCAGCCACTGTTTCCATTGTTTCCCCATCTATTTGCCATGAAGGGATGGGACCAGATGCCATGATCTTAGTTTTCTCAAAGTTGGGTTTTAAGCCAGCTTTTTCACTCTCTTCTTTCACTCTCATCAAGAGGCTCTTTAGATCTTCTTTGCTTTCTACCATAAGGGTGGTGTCATCTGCATATCTGAGGTTATTTACATTTCTCCCGGCAATCTTGATTCTAGCTGGTGCTTAATCCAGCCTGGCATTTCCCATGATGTTCTCTGCACATAAATTAAATAAGCAGCGTGACAATATACAGCCTTGACGTACTCCTTTCCCTATTTGGAACCAGTCTGTTGTTCCATGTCCAGTTCTAACTGTTGCTTCTTGACCTGCATACAGGATTCTCAGGAAGCAGGTCAGGTGGTCTGGTAATCCCATCTCTTTCAGAATTTTCCACAGTTTATTGTGATCCGCACAGTCAAGGGCTTTGGCATAGTCAATAAAGCAGAAGTAGATGTTTTTCTGGAACTCTCTTGCTTTTTTGATGATCCAACAGATGTGGGCAATTTGATGTATGGTTCCTCTGCCTTTTCTAACTCCAGCTTGAACATCTGGAATTTCTCGGTTTGTATACCGTTGAAGCCCACCTGGAGAAATTTGAGCATCACTTTGCTAGCATGTGAGATTAGTGCAATTGTGCAGTAGTTTGAGCATTCTTTGCCATTGCCTTTCTCTGGGACTGGAATGAAAACTGACGTCTCCCAGTCCTGTGGCCACTGCTGAGTTTTCCAAATTTGCTAGCATATTTAGTGCAGCACTTTTAACAGCATCATCTTTCAGGATTTGAAATAGCTCACCTGGAATTCCATCACCTCCACTAGCTTTTTCATAGTGATGCTTCCAAAGGCCCACTTGACTTTGGACTCCAGAATCTCTGGGTGAGTGATCACACCATCATGGTTATCTGGGTCATGAAAATCTTTTTTGTGTACAGTTCTTCTGTGTATTCTTGCCACCTCTTAATATCTTCTGCTTCTGTTAGATGGCAGAATAGATCTTGTCACCCTGCTTATTTAACTTATATGCAGAGTACATCATGAGAAACGCTGAGCTGGAAGAAACACAAGCTGGAATCAAGATGGCAGGGAGAAATATCAATAACCTCAGATATGCAGATGACACCACAATTATGGAAGAAAGTGAAGACAAACTAAAAAGCCTCTTGATGAAAGTGAAAGAGGAGAGTGAAAAAGTTGGCTTAAAGCTCAACATTCCGAAAACAAAGATCATGGCATCTGGTCACATCACTTCAAGGGAAATAGATGAGGAAACAGTGGAAACAGTGTCAGACTTTATTTTGGGGGGCTCCAAAATCACTGCAGATGGTGACTGTAGCCTTGAAATTAAAAGACACTTACTCCTTGGAAGAAAAGTTATGAGCAACCTAGAGAGCATATTAAAAGGCAGAGACATTACTTTGCCAACAAAGGTCTGTCTAGTCAAGGCTATGGTTTTTCCAGTGGTCATGTATGGATGTGAGAGTTGGACTGTGAAGAAAGCTGAGTGCCAAAGAATTGATGCTTTTGAACTGTGGTGCTGGAGAAGACTCTTGAGAGTCCCTTGGGACTGCAAGGAGATCCAACCAGTCCATTCTGAAGGAGATCAACCCTGGGATTTCTTTGGAAGGAATGATGCTAAAGCTCAAACTCAAGTACTCTGGCCACCTCATGCGAAGAGTTGACTCATTGGAAAAGACTCTGATGCTGGGAGGGATTGGGGGCAGGAGTAGAAGGGGATGACAGAGGATGAGATGGCTGGATGGCATCACTGACTCGATGGACGTGAGTCTGAGTGAATTCCGGGAGTTGGTGTTGGACAGGGAGGCCTGGCGTGCTGCGATTCATGGGGTCTCAAAGAGTCGGACATGACTGAGTGACTGAACTGAACTGAAGCTCACTTGGCTGTCTGCTTTCACCCTGTTTAACTTATATGCTGAGCACATCATGAGAAATTCCAGGTTGGATGAGTTACAAGCTAGAAACAAGACAGGTGAGAGAAATATCAACAACCTCAGATGTGAAGATGATACCAATCTAATGGCAGAAAATGAAAAGGAACTAAAGAGCTTCTTGATGAGGGTGAAAGAGCTGGCTTAAAACTAAATATTAAAAAACTAATTATGGCATCCAGCCTCATTACTTCATGGCAAATGGAAGGGGCAAAGATGGAAGTAGTGATAAATTTCCTCTTCTTGGGCTCTAAAATCACTGTGGATGGTGACTTCTGCCATGAAATCAGATGACTGCTTCTCGGCAGGAAAGCTATTACAAACCTACACAGTGTGTTGAAAAGCAGGGACATTACCATCCCAACAAAGGTCTGTATAGTGAAGGCTATGGTCTTCACAGTGGTCATGAACAGTTGTGAGAGCTGGACCATAAAGAAGGCAGAATGCCAAAGAACAGATGCCTTCAACTGTGGTGCTAGAGAAGACTCCTGAAAGTCCCTTGGCCAGCAAGGAGATCGAATGAGTCAATCTTAAGGGAAATCAACCCTGAATACTCATGGAAGGACCGATGCTGAAACTGAAGCTCCAATATTTCGGTCATCTGATGCAAACAGCCAACTCACTGGAAAAGTCCCTGATGCTGGGAAAGATTGAGGGCAGAAGGAGAAGAGGGCATCAGAGGATGAGATGGCTGGATGGCATCATCCATGCAATGGACATAAACTTGGGCAAATTTCAGGAGAAAATGAAGGACAGGGAAGCCTGGCTGCTGCAGTCCATGAGGTCACAAAGAGTTGGACACGACTAGGTGACTGAACAACAATAAGCTCACCTCCTCTTAAGAGCACACCAAAATCACAGCTAACCACAGACCAATCATTGTTGAACAAGACTGGAGCCTACCAGCAAAGATCTACAACTAACAAAGAAGGAACACAAAAAGATGGGTAGCAGGGATAAAAGTGTTAGTCAGTCAGTTATGTCTGACTCTTTGCAACTCCACCCACCAGGTTCCTCTGTCCATGGGGTTTTCCAGGCAAGAATATTGGAAAGAAAGTGAAAGTGAATTCACTCAGTCATGTCTGACTCGTTGTGACCCCATGGACTGTAGCCTACCAGGCTCCTCCGTCCATGGGATTCTCCAGGCAAGAGTACTGGAGTGGGTTGCCATTTCCTTCTCCAGGGGATCTTCCTGACCCAGGGATCAAACCCAGGTCTCCCGTACTGGAGGCAGACCCTTTAACCTCTGAGCCACTGCTAAAGCGCCCATGCAAAATCTCACACACACAGGGACCAAAAGCAAAGTAGTAATTTGATAGGAGCCTGCTAGTCTTGGAGCTCTCCTGGGGAGGGCTGGGGGAGGGAGGAGTAGACCCTAGCTCTCCCTGGCGATTTGCACACTGGTGATAAGTATCAGGAAAGGATCATCTGTGAGCTAGAGGCTCCTGGCACAAAGACCTGATCCCACCCAACAGCCTGTAGGCTCCCCCGCTGGGACACCTCAGGCCAAACATCAAACTAGGCAGGGACACCCATCAGCAGATAAGCTGCCTAAAGATTCCCTGAGCCTCTAGACACGCCCCTGACCACCAGGGGACCAAGACCCAGTCTCACCCACCAGTGGGCAGGCACTGGTCCCTCAAATTACAAAGCCTGCCCAAACCTCCACACTAGCCTCATCCACCAGGGGCAGACACCAGAAGCAAGAAAGTCCAGTTAGTTCCACAGCCTGCAGACCAACTTCACAAATGCAGGCCAGAGACCACCCTGGGGTGAGCTGGCGTCTAGGCCTTGGGTGACAGTAGGGAAGTGCCCTGTTGGGATGCATAAGGCATCTTCTACAGAGTCCACTTCTCCAAGGTCGAGAAACACAACTAACCTACCGCATACATAAAAGTGCAAACAGCAATTTACACCCAATGAGGAAACGGGGGAGGGGGGACCGGGGGGGGGGGGGGGGGGGATATGTTTCAGCTGAAGGAACAAAATAAAATCCCAGAAGACAGGGTTTTAAGTGACAAGGAGATGGAAAATCTATCTTAGAAAAAGTTCAGAGTAATGATCACAAAGATGATCAAAGAATTCAGGAGAATGAAAGCACAGAGCAAGAAATTAGAAGTTTTTAACAAAGAATTAGAAAATATAAAGGGCGACCAAAGAGAATTGAAGAGCACAATAACTGAAATGAAAAATACACTAGGAGGAATCAGCAGTAGACTAAACGGGGCAGAACATCATCTCGGTGAGCTGGAAGATACAGCGGTGCAGAAATCATTGTTGCTGAACAGAGAAAAGAATGAGAAGAAATGAGGACAGTCTAAGAGACCTCTGGAACAATATCAAGCATGCTAAGGGATTACAGGAATCCCAGAAGGAGAAGGGGGGGGGCGGCTGAGAAAATGCTTAAAGAGAATAGCTGAAAACTTCCCTAACCTGGGAAAGGAAACCGTGACCCAAGTCCAGACAGCATAGAGTCCCATAACAGATCACCCACAGAGGAGCACACCAAGAAATACTAATCAAAATGATAAAAATTAAAGATAAAAAGAGAATATTAAAGGCAACAAGGGAAAAGCAACAAATAACATGCAACAAAACTCCCATAAGGCTATCAGCTGATTTTTCAGCAGCAACTCTGCAGGCCAGAAGTGGATGGCATAATATACTTAAAGTGATGAAAGAGAAAAAGAAACTACAATCAAGAATATTGTATCCAACAAGGCTCTCATTCTATTTGATGAAGAAATCAAAAGCTTTACAGGCAAGCAAAAGCTAAAGGAACTCAGCACTATCAAACCAACTTCACAACAAATGCTAGTGGAATTTCTCTAGGCAGAAAAGGCCACAATTAAAAATAATAAAATCATAAAATGGAAAAGCTCACTGGTAAAGCAAACATACAATAAAGATAAGAAATCTCCACACACAAAGCTTGTAGGTTGGCTAAAAGACAAAAGTAGTAAATTCATCTGTATCCACAATAAGCAGTATAGGATACACCAAACAATTAGATGTACAATATAATATCAAAACCAGCAATCACGAGGGAAGGAGAGCACAAATGCAAGGTATCTAAAATACATTTGAAATTAAGAGATAAGCAATTTAAAACAAGCACATACATAAACCAACTGCTATACAAAAGCTTCATGGTAACTGCAAACTAAAAATCTATAATAGATATAGACACAAGGAAAAGAAATCTAAACATAACACTAAAGATAGTCATCAAATCACAAGACAACAAAAGAAGGGGGGAAAAGACCTACAAAAGCAAATCCAAAATAATTAATAAAATGGCAATGGGAACATACATACTGATAATTACCTTAATGTAAACAGATTAATTGCTCCAATCAAAAGATATAGACTGGCTATTGGATACAAAAACAGAACCTGTATGTATGTTGCCTACAAGAGACTACCATCAGATCTAGAGAAACATGCAAACTGAAAGGGAGGGGATGAAAAAAGCTATTCCATGCAAATATAAATCAAAGGAAGGCAGAGCAAGGAAACTTACATAAGACAAAATCAGCTTTAAAATAAAGACTATTACAAGAGACAAAGGACACACTATAATGAAAAAAGAATCAATCCAAGAAAAAGATGTAACAACTGTAAATATATATGCACCCAACACAGGAGAACCTCAATATTTAAGGTAAATGTTAATGGACATAAAAGGAGAAATCACGTTAACAAAATAGCAGAGGAATTCAACACCCCCACTTTACAACAATGTACAGATTATCCCGACAGAAAATCAATAAGGAAACACAGTTCTTAAGTGACACATTAGACCAGATGGTCTTGATTGATATTTATAGAGCATTCCATCTGAAAGCAGCAGAATACATATTCTTTTCAAGTGAATACAGGAACATTCTCCAAGACAGACCACATGCTAGGCCACTAAACAAAGCTTGGTAAATTTAAGAAAACTGAAATCGTATCAAGCATCTTTTCCAACCATAACACTATGAGGATAGAAATCAACTACAAGAAAAAAACTGCACAAAACAGAAACACATGGAGACTATAAACAATATGCTACTAAACAACCAATGAATCACTAAAGAACTCCAAGAGGAAATTAAAAAAATACCTAGAGAAAAATGAAAATATGCAGATCTGAAACATATGGGATGCAGTAAAAGCATTTCTAAGAGACAAGTTTTTGGCGATACAACCTAACCTCAGGAAACAAGAAAATTCTCACATGAGCAACCTAATCTTATGCCTAAAGCAATTAGGGAAAGAATAAACAAAACCCCAAGTTAGTGTGCTAAGTGGCTTCAGTCAGAAGCAACTCTTTGCAACCCTAAGGACTGTAGCCCACCAGGCTCCTCTGTCCATGGGACTCTGCAGGCAAGAATACTGGAGTGGGCTGCCATGCCCTCCTCCAGGGGATCTTCCCCACACAGGGACTGAACCCACACCTCTTATGTCTCCTGCATTGGCAGGTGAGTTATTTACCACTAGTACCACCTGGGAAGCCCAAAGTTATTAGAAGGAAAGGAAAAAAGAGCAGAAACAAATGAAATACAGACTATAAACAATGGAAAAGATCAATGAAACTAAAATCTGGTTCTCTGAAAAGATAAAACTGATAAGCCATTAGCCACATTCATTAAGAAAAAGGGGAGAGGGTCCAAACCAGCAAAATCAAAACTGAAAAAGAAGACGTTACAACAGACACCACAGAAATACAAAGGATAGTAAGAGACTATTCCAAGCAACTATATGTGAACTAAAGAGCCTATTGATGAAAGTGAAACAGGAGAGTGAAAAAGTTGGCTTAAATTTCAACAGTCAAAAAACTAAGACCATGGCATTCAGTTCCATCACTGCATGGCAAATAGATGGGGAAACAGTGGGCACTGTGACAGACTTTATTTTCTGGGCTCCAAAATCACTGCAGATGGTGACTGCAGCCATGAAATTAAAATGCACTTGCTACTTGGAAGAAAAGCTATGACCAACCTAGACAGCATATTAAAAAGCAGAGACATTTCTTTGCCGACAAAGGTCTATCTAGTCAAAGCTATGGTTTTTCCAGTAGTCATGTATAGATGTGAGAGTTGGACTATAAAGAAAGTTTAGTGCTGAAGAATTGATGCTTTTGAATTGTGGTGTTGGAGAAGACTCTTGAGAGTCCCTTGGACAACAAGGAGAGCAAACCAGTCAATCCTAAAGGAAATCAGTCCTGAGTGTTCATTGGAAGGACTGATGTTGAAGCTGAAACTCCAATACTTTGGCCACCTGATACAAAGAACTGACTCACTGGAAAAGACCCTGATGCTGGGAAAGATTGAAAGCAGGAAGAGAAGGGGACAACAGAGGATGAGCTGGTTGGATAGCATTACAGACTCGATGGACATTGAGTTTGAGCAAGCTCTGGGAGTTGGTGATGGACAGGGAAGCCTGGCATGCTGTAGTTAATGGGGTCACAAAGAGTCAGACATGACTGAGCAACTGAACTGAACTGAATTGATATGTCAACAAAATGGACAATCTAGAAGAAATGAATAAATTCTTAGAAAGCTATAATCTCTCAAGACTGAACCAGGAAGAAATGGAAAATATGAACAGACCAGTTACCAGTACTGAAACTGATTCATTAATTGAGAAACTCCCACCAAGCAAGTCAAGGACCAGATGGCTTCACAGGTGAATTCTACCAAACATTTAGAGAAGAATTAACACCTATCCTTCTGAAACTATTCCAAAATTGCAGACAAGGAAACATTTCCAACCTCATTCTGAGGCCATCATCACCCTGAAATCAAAACAAGACAAAGATATCACAAGAAAAGAAAATTAAATTATAGGCCAATATCACAGATAAAAATATTTGCAAAAATACTCAACAAAATACTAGCTACTAAACTCCAATAATATATTAAAAGGATTACACACAATGATCAAGTGAGATTTATCTCAGGAATGAAAGGATTTTTTAATATCCACAAATCAATCTGACACACATTAACAAATTAAAGAGTAATCTCGGTAGACCATCTCAATAGATGCAGGAAAAGCTTTTGATAAAATTCAATATCAATTTATGATAAAAACTAAAACCTCAACAGAAAATGGGCATACATGCTCGGGTCATGAACTCCTTATTGCCAAATTCACACTGAAATTGAAGAAAGTGGAGAAAACCACTAGACCTTCAGGTATGACCTAAAGCAAATCCCTTATGACTATACAGTGGAAGTGAAAATTAGATTAAAGGGACTAGATCTGATAGATAGAGTGCCTGAAGAACTATGGACAGAGGTTCGTGATACTGTACAGGAGACAGGGATCAAGACCATCCCCATGGAAAAGAAATGCAAAAAAGAAAAATGGCTGTCTCAGGAGGCCTTACAAATAGCTGTGAAAAGACAGGAAGCAAAAAGCAAAGGAGAAAAGGAAAGACATACCCAACTGAATGCGGAGTTCCAAAGAATAGCAAGGAGAGATAAGAAAGCCTTCCTCCGTGATCAGTGCAAAGAAACAGAGGAAAACAACAGAATGGGAAAGACTAGAGATCTCTTCAAGAAAATTAGAGATATCAAGGGAACATGTCATGCAAAGATGGGCTCAATAAAGGACACAAATGGTATGGACCTAACAGAAGCAGAAGATATTAAGAAGAGGTGGCAAGAATACACAGAAGAACTGTACAAAAAAGATCTTCACGAACCAGATAATCACAATGGTGTGATCACTCACCTAGAGCCAGACATCCTGGAATGTGAAGTCAAGTGGGCCTTAGAAAGCATCACTACGAACAAAGGTGGTGGAGGTGATGGAATTCCAGTTGAGCTATTTCAAAGCTTGAAAGATGATGCTGTGAAAGTGCTGCACTCAATATGCCAGCATATTTGGAAAACTCAGCAGTGGCCACAGGACTAGAAAAGGTCAGTTTTCATTCCAATCCCAAAGAAAGGAAATGCCAAAGAATGCTCAAACTAACGCATAACTGCACTCATCTCACACACTAGTAAAGTAATGCTCCAAATTCTCCAAGCCAGGCTTCAGCAATACATGAACTGTGAACTTCCAGATGTTCAAGCTGGTTTTAGAAAAGGCAGAGGAACCAGAGATCAAATTGCCAACATCTGCTGGATCATGGAAAAAGCAAGAGAGTTCCAGAAAAAACATCTATTTCTGCTTTATTGACTATGCCAAAGCCTTTGACTGTGTGATCACAGCAATCTCTGGAAAATTCTGGAAGAGATGGGAATACCAGACAACCTGACCTGCCTCTTGAGAAACCTGTATGCAGGTCAGGAAGCAACAGTTAGAACTGGACATGGAACAACAGACTGGTTCCAAATAGGAAAAGGAGTATGTCAAGGCTGTATATTGTCACCCTGCTTATTTAACTTACATGCAGAGTACATCATGAGAAATGCTGGGCTGGAGGAAGCACAAGCTGGAATCAAGACTGCTAGGAGAAATATCAATAACCTCAGATTGCAGATGACACCACCCTTATGGCAGAAAGTGAAGAAGAACTAAAGAGCCTCTTGATGAACGTGAAAGAGGAGAGTGAAAAAGTTGGCTTAAAGCTCAACATTCAGAAAACGAAGATCAGGGCATCTGGTCCCATCACTTTATGGCAAATAGATAGGGAAACAGTGGCTGATTTTATTTTTCTGGGCTCCAAAATCACTGCAGATGGTGACTGTAGCCATGAAATTAAAAGACGCTTACTGCTTGGAAGGAAAGTTAGGACCAACCTAGAGAGCATATTAAAAAGCAGAGACATTACTTTGCCAACAAAGGTCTGCCTAGTCAAGGCTATAGTTTTTCCAGTGGTCATGTATGGATGTGAGAGTTGGACTATAAAGAAAGCTGAGCACCAAAGAATTGATGCTTTTGAAGTAGGGTGTTGGAGAAGACTCTTGAGAGTCCCTTGGACTGCAAGGAGATCCAACCAGTCCATCCTAAAGGAGATCAGTCCTGGGTGTTCATTGGAAGGACTGATGTTGAAGCTGAAACTCCAATACTTTGGCCACCTCATGCGAAGAGGTGACTCATTTGAAATGACCCTGATGCTGGAAAAGATTGAGGGCAGGAGCAGAAGGGGACGACAGAGGATGAGATGGTTGGATGGCATCAGCGACTCGACGGACATGGTTTGGGTGGACTCTGAGAGTTGGTGATGGACAGGGAGGCCTGGCGTGCTGCGGTTCATGTGGTCGCAAAGAGTCGGACACGACTGAGCAACTGTACTGAACTGAATACAAAGTCAAGGCCATATATGACAAACCCATAGCTAACAAACTCAACAGTAAAAAGCTGAAAGCATTTCTTGAAGATCAGGAACAAGAGAAGGATGCCCACTCTCACCACTTTTATTCAACATAATTTTGAAGTCCAAGCCACAGAAATCGGAAAGAAAAATAAAAGGAATCTAAATTGTAAAGTAAGAAGAGAAACTGTCACTGTTTCCAGAAGACATGATGTTTTATACATAGAAAATCCTAAAGTGACTTCCAGAACATTACTAGAGCTCATCAGTTAATTATTATAACATTGGTGGATACAAAATTAACATACAGAAATCTGATGCATTTCTCATATACTAACAGTTAAGCACCAGAAAGAGAAATTACGGAAACAATCCCATTTAAAGAGTCGGACATGACTGAGCAACTGAACTGAACTGAACTGAACTGTATCAAAAAGAAAAAATATTTAGGACAAACCTACCTAAGGAGGCAAAAGACCAGTACTCTGAGAATGACAGGATGCTGATGAAAGAAATTAACTGTGTTATTGAATTGGAAAAAATCAATATCGCTAGTATGACCATACTACCCAACCGATCTACAGTTTCAGTGCAATCCCTACCAAGCTACCAACAGCATTTTTCACAGAATTAGAACAAAAAAAATTTTCATTTGTATGGAAACACAAAAGACCATGCATAGCCAAAACTACGCTTAGAAAGAACAGAGCTGGAGGAATCAGGCTCTCTGACTTCACACTACAAAGCAACAGTAATCAAAACAGTATGGTACCAGCACAAAAACAGATACATACATCAAAGGAACAGCATAGAAAGCCCAGAAATAAACCCATGCATTTATGGTCAATTAATCTACGACAAAGCAGGCTAGAATACACAACTGAGAAAAGACAATCTCGTCAGTAAGGGGTGCTGTGAAAACTGGATGGCTTCATGTAAAAGAATGAAATTAGAACTCTGTAATACCACATATAAAAATGAGCTTAAAATTGGATTAAAAGCCTAAATTTAAGACCAAATACTATAAAACTCTTAGAGGAAAACACAGAATACTTTTTGACATGAATCACAGCAGTACGTTTTTGAATCCATCTCCTAGAGTAATGGAAATAAAAACAAAAGTAAGCAAATAAGACCTAATAAAACTTAAAGGCTTTTGAGCAGCAAAGGAAATCATAAACAAAATTAACAGTCAGGCTATGGAATGGGAGAAAATATTTGCAGATGATGCAAATAATAAGGGCTTAATTTGCAAAATATATTAACAGCTCATACAGCTTAATGAAAAAAGAAATCAAAAAATGGACAGAAGACTTATACATTTCTTCAAAGAAGAAATGCAGAGAGTCAGCAGGCACATGAAAACACGTTCATCCTCACTACTGTTGGAGAAATGTGAATCAAAACTACACGGAGGCAACACCTTACACCAGCCAGAACGGCCACCATTGAAAAGCCCACAAATAATGAATGGTGCAGAGGGTGTGGAAAAAAAGGAACCCTCATACACTGCTTGTGGAAATGCAGCCTGGTAAGGCCAGTGTGGAAGACCATATACAGGCTCCTTACACAACTAAAACTAAAAATACAGTCACCATAAGATCTAGCAATCCCGCTCCTGGGGATATATCTGGAAAAGGTGAAAACTGTAATTCAAAAAGACACACACACCTCAGTGTCCATGGCAGCACTATTTACAATAGCCAAGACATAAAAGCAACCTACATGTTCACTAAGAGATGAATGTATAAAGAAGACGTGATATACACACATAGACACAATGGATGACGAATTCATGTTGAGGTATGACAGATACCAAGCCAATACTGTAAAGCAATCAATTAAAAATAAATGTTTTAAAAAAGAATGAAATAATGCCACCTGCAGTAAATTGGATGGATCCAGAGATCATCCTACTAAGTAAAGTCAGTGAGACAGCGAAAGACAAACAGCATAAGACACTGCTTACATGCGCAATATAAAGCATGATACAAAACATTCATTTACAAATCTATTTACAAAACAGAGTCACAGGCATAGGAAACAAATGAATGGCTACCAAGTTAATGGTGGCACGGTCTGAGGATGGCTCCCCAGGATTCTTACAGCGCCTCTACCTCTAGTAAAAAGGTCTCTAACAACAGCGACTAGAGCGGCAACTAGGATGGTTGCAGGGTCAGCTTAGAGACCCAGATATGCAGACCTCAGCTATCTTCTCACAGAACAGTCTCATGGGCTCTTATACATCTGAAAAGTCCGCTCCAGGCACAAAGCAGCTCTTTCTCACGTTTTCAGGTTAACAGCAAAATAAGGATATTTGCTACATAAAGAAGGCTTAAATTTTACTTAGGTAAAAAACAACAGTTTGTTTTCTTCACACAAAGAACATCTACTGGGAAAAAAACACAAAACTCCCACATAAGAAATTTGTGATATGGAATTAAACAAAAATGTTATTGCTGTCTCATTGAAAGTGAAAGTGAAGTCGCTCAGCTGTGTCCGACTCTTTGTGACCCCATGGACTGCAGCCCACCAGGCTCCCCTGTCCTTGGGATTGCCATTGCCTTCTCCAGGGGATCTTCCCCACCCAGGGATAGAACCCGGGTCTTCCGCATTGCAGACAAATGCTTTACTGTCTGAGCCACCAGGGAAGCGGCTAACATAAAATGAAGTGGGTATTTAAAAAGATAAATTGGTTTAATTTATTCCTGGATGGAAATGTACTAGGCTTTTTTCTACCTCAAACATAATAACGAGCTTCCATGTGCCTTTAATAAAAAGATCAACTTACTGCAGAAGCTATACTTTGGGTCCCTGATATTTCTGTTTGTTCCAACTTTGGTGGCACCTTAGGAAGCCAGGACTTTGACGCGTTTCTGTGACAGGCCTGTAGCCAACTCTGCAGCTCAGTGATCGTATGAAGGACACCGGCATACTCTTTTCACACCCATTCAGCCTGGATTCTCTGCTTCCCATCGTTTCCTCTGTCCCACTTCTGCCATGCCACTTTGGACCAAACCCTGTTTGCGAGGAAGCTCTTCTGATGGGCCGTGCAGTCCTTCTCCTTCCATTCCAAAATCAGTCCAGCGGCAGACAAACCCCAAAGGCGATTTTTTCTAAATAAATTTTTTTAAAGTCTTTATTGAATTTGTTACAATATGCTTCTGTTTTATGGTTGTTTTTTTTTTTTTTTTTTTCTTTTTTCTTTTTTGGCCTTGAGGTTTGTGGGATTTTTGCTCCCTGACCAGGGATCAAACCTGTACCCTCTGCAATGGAAAGTGAAGTCTTAACCACTGGACCACCTGGGAAGTCCCTCCAAAGCAGATTTTTAACACATTGCTGTTTCATCAAAAGCTGATAGTCTGTCTCCACACTGCTCTTTCTTTGAACTTAAGTCCACTCATCCCTCCAATTCCTCAAACTCCTTTCCTACTATGACCTGACATTATTCTCCCTTAGTACTGCCATTCATTTTTATGCTTTCTTTTCCCTTACTGCTGTTGTGTATGTGTGTATCTGGTGGGGTTGGGGGGTCAGGTGGGAACAGTCCTTTCTAGACCAGCCTCCCCATCCATAATACAATTTACATCCTATTTCTTTCAGTCATGTCCAACTCTTTGCAACCCGATGGAATATACAGTCCATGGAATTCTCCAGGCCAGAATACTGGAGTGGGTGGCCTTTCCCTTCTCCAGGGGATCTTCCCAACCAAGGGATTAAACCCAGGTCTCCCACATTGCAGGCAGATTCTTTACCAGCTGAGCCAGCAGGAAAGCCCAAGAATACTGGAGTGGGTAGCCTATCCCTTCTCCAGCAGATCTTCCCAACCCAGGAATTATACTGGGGTCTCCTGCATTGCAGAGGATTCTTTACCAGCTGAGCTAACAGGGAATCCTTATTTTTTCATGAACTCTTCCCAACTCCTCCAGTTCACACATCTATTCTTTAGCTGAAGACCCCTATCTACCAGGCCGTTGTCAATGTCTAATTACATCTTGTGTTTTATATTTCCTCACCACTTAAGAGTATAAGCCCCTGAAGGACAGAGACCTCACTTCGTCTGAATGAGTTGAATAGGTGAGCATTCAGAAGTTTGCATTGAATACATATTGAGTACTTTTGAGCCTCAGTATTACAGGTTCATTAGGTAGACTGGATGTTTGCTAACTACTGCTGCTGCTAAGTCGCTTCAGTCGTGTCCGACTCTGTGCGACCCCATAGGCGGCAGCCCAGCAGGCTCCTCCGTCCCCGAGATTCTCCAGGCAAGAGTACTGGAGTGGGGTGCCATCGCCTTCTCCGAGATACCTATATATGTGTAAGGAAAAAAACCTTCCAGGAGAAAAGTCCATGGACTTAATTCCGCTCTTTCATTTCTCCATATAGTTGCCTAAATTGCTCTAAACATCATTTGAGGAAGCCGTTAACCAAGAATCACTGCACAGCATAAACAATACCACACTGCATGTCATCAAATTAGCCTAAATATATCAGCATGAAAACTCCACGTACAGCTGCATGAAAAGTCACATCATTTAATGGAGATCAGGCTCCTCTTCAAAGCAATTTCTACGTTCACGAGTAAAGAAGAAAAGTTTGATTTTAGGAAGAAATAACATTATCTTTGATTTTAGGAAGATAAAGCAGAAATAGTTCAACAACTGACTTTCATCAATATATTTCTGAAGACACATCTTATTAGCCAAAGCACAGGAGTGTTCACTTTTTTAAAGCTATCAAAGGTTTTGAAGTATTCTAATAGATCTATTATGACCTGGTTCATGAAGACTGAACCATTTACCTTCTATGCCATGCTAAGAATTTTAAGGGAAAGGACCTTTTCTTTTGCTACCAAGAAGCGCTTCTGTATTCATGTTTCCTAGTTGTCACAGTGATTATCTTTTAAGTCATTGGCAAACATGTTTCCAGGGGCAGAATACTGCAGGACTTTCCATACTGCAGTAGCAGGTGCTCCCAAACATAAATTTGCCTCCTGGTCATACATCACCTGGTCTTGCCAGGTATGTGTGTGAAATGAGGAGAAAAAGCATCCACAGGGCCAGCAGCACATGAGGAAAGGCACTTGTCGTTCAGTCGCTCAGTCGTGTCCGACTCTTTGCAACCCCATGGACTGCAGCACGCGAGGCTTCCCTGTCCTTCACTATCTTCTGGAGCTTGCTCAAACTCATGTCCACTGAGTCGGTAATACCATCCAACCATCTCATCCTCTGTCTCCCTTTCTCCTCCTGCCTCCAATCTTCCCCAGCATCAGGGTCTTTTCCAGTGAGTCAGTTCTTTGCATCAGGTAGAAAGGTAGTGTTTACCCACATTCCAGAACTACTTCTGAGTAACAATCCCTATATCCATCCTGCCACAAACATCTCAAATAATGTGAAAAGATAAAAAGCACAGGGAAAATTAATGCTGTTTTTTGAACACTAATATTGATAAAATGTTACTTACTTCCAATCACTATGAAGATTTTGGAAAATCTCCAGCCAAATGATGCTTTCTGTCCACTTACGTAAAGAGATCTCACGACTCTGACCCATTCTTTCTCATTTCCTGCTAAAACCAAATCTTTACCCTCTGAAACTACTTAAATCTCTTTAGGAATGTCTGCGTCCTATATGGAATAGAGTTTAGGAACTAACTCCCATAAGCATTTTGGAAACTATAAAATACATTACACCTTTGAAATAATATTATCTGAGACAGCTTCTGGGGACATTCAATCCTTTAGGACTGGTCATCTTTGTGAACTCGTTTTACACTCTCCAGAGGAAACATTGTATATAAAATGCAAGCCCAATCCTGTTACCATTCTTCAGTGACAATCTGTCACGGATGAGGTGCACATCTCTGGAAATGCAGTGTATCCTGTGCATAACCTTGACTAACTTTTTAGTTTCAAAACCTACACTCAACCATAGGTTTCTACTTACATCCCTCATGTTGGCCATTCCAAAACCATCTGCATTTCCCTCAGTACTCCACTTCTTTACATCCATTAAGGTAGGCCATGGTTCCTCAGTCTCAGCACTACTGATGTTTTCAACCAGATAATTACTTGTGGTGAAGGGATATCCTGTGTGCTGGGGGGCACAAACCAGCATTGCTGGCCTCTACCCATTACATGCGAGGAGCACATACTCCCCCATTCCGCCCACTCCAGTTACAACATCCAAAAATGTCTGCAAAAATTTCCATGTGTCCCACTCTGGGGAAAAATTACCCCCCAGTCAAGACCATTGAATCAGAAAGTCACTGAATCCCTGTATGCATATGTGTGCTCAGCCATGCTCGACTCTTTGCGACCCCATGGACTGTAGCCTGCAAGTCTCCTCTATCCATGGAATTCTCCAGACAAGAATATTGGAATGGGGGTTGCCATTTCCTTCTCCAGGGGATCTTCCTGACCCAGGGATCGAACCCAGGTTTCCTGCATTGCAGGCAGATTCTTTACCATTTGAGCCATATAATCAGCTACTTAAGGGCATAAATCACACTGATGTCTAACTCCTAGAAGTTCAAGAAGTGATTAATACCTTGATGAACTACTGCTGCCTAGGCAGGAATGCTCTAGAAGTGAAAATCACTATAAAACCTTCGAGAAGAGTTATACATTTTATCTGCATGTAAAAATCTGGACTGTATTAAGTGAAAAGACACATAAAACATTAAAATGTGGACTACATAACTAGGCTTTCACAAGTTTCCATTTACACAACTTTTTCATTTCATTAAAAATACTGTCTTTTTAATTTGCATTTTCACAATAGCATGTGTAACCATAATATTTTACCACTAAAAACATGTAAGTGATACTAAACACTAGGTGCTTAATAAACTTAATTCTTCAGAAACACAATAGTGTAACTGATGTCATTTTAATAAGTACCAGTACATAGATATAATATTTAGATATCTTCCACAACTCACACTTAAAATGGCATTTAATGACTTACCATGTGGGCAAACAAAGAGCAATATTTAAAAATATAATCAAGCATCTTTATGCTCACATTTAGAGAAGCTTGCCATAAACCATTACAAAACAAAAAAAGAAACTTTAAAATAAACTTTACTATTTCCAGTGTTATAGCCTGAAATGCATATGGCAAAGCAGAATGCTCCTTCTGGGTATGTGTTACCTCATTTCTAACAATCCTCAGGCCCAGAAAATTAAACTTCTGTGGAGGCGAACCTCTAATGACTACGGGCTTTCCAACACTTTGCTGGGAGTCTGGCAGCTGCATCAGGCTACAATTAAAAGTTCTAAAAATACACATACACCGAATATTCATGACAGCTAGTCTTACTGTTCAAGTGTGGTGCTCTTCCTTGCTTAAGCAAAATGCAAGAGGTTAATTTTTTAAATCCAGGAGATTGCACAGCGTTACTAAAAAAGCAAATAAAGACTCTGGCACTATTTTTCTTCATAAAGTAATTTTTAGTTTAGATCCAATTAACTCCTCTTCTATGACACAGCACTCTAAGAATGTGGATGACCATAATCAAGCTTAACTTTTGCTCTCAAGGAAAATCAATGATTTTAAGGCTGAAAGTAAACAGTCCCCCCAACTAAAGGGATCAGAGTAAAACAGGCCAAAGAAGAGTTTCTTAAACTGCAAACAAGCTGATCATACATAAAATTTTGAGTCAGGCTTTACTTGGAAGAGAAAAATCACAGATTTCATCATGTCCTCAAAAGCTATTATGAGCCCTGAAAGATTTCTCATCTATAAAATTAGAAAGCTGTACTAAATAATTTCCTATCTCAACTGTAAATTCTAAAACACCATGCTGACTTTGCACCTGTCCTTGCTATTACCATAGGCATCATGAATAAATGACCTTTTCATAAAATCCAGTAAAAGTTGTAAAGTACTATTATATACTATATATATTGGTAGAAATTGTGATCAGTAGACACTCATGATAGCATACAAAAACAGCAAAACAAATCCAAGAGTTAGCTATGAGTAAAAGCAATAGACTTTACAACGTAACTATTCCAAGTAATATCCTTGACTCAATTCTGAGTCAAAGTATCATAAGGCTAAAAGCTACCTGACTTCACTAAATACCAGAAATATATTCATGGGACTTTTGGCATCTAGGCAAAGGTTATTAAACAAAAACAAACAAAAAAAAACAACAACTGAATGAAATGATAGGTTTTTAGTTCAAGATTAAGGTGACATAGTACCATAATGCGGCCCACTTGCTTAAAAAAATAGTTTCTCCCTACTAATAAGCTTAACATCTTCAACATTGGTTGGTTGGCACTCGCCTTGAATACACAACTGACAAACACAGTCAACTGGTTTTTCTCCTTAAACTACTCTCTAGAACAGCAAGCAGCAAAGGTGGTAAGAGGAAGGCATATGGGCTTCGATTTACACAACTATACAGGTATTTTGCACAAAGTGCATTTTTCCATGCAAGAAATCAAGTATGACCACTTCGCCTAGCTGTCCTATCTAATCCACTCTTAAGTGTCTCCTAGCTTCAGAAACACTGGGGCACATACCAGGAGTATTGCCAACTAGACAACTTTGTGTCAACAGCTTTGACTGTATCTCTGGTATCCCCAAATACCTAAAACATCTCTTCTTGGAATATGCCTCTAGGAATGCATTCTAAAGAAAGGAATTGATCTAATTGATCAACTGATCAAGTAATGTTAAAATCTATATGTAGCAACAGGATCACAGGATTAAAAAAAAAAATGAGAAGCTGGAAACCCAAATGTCCAACAATAAGTTAGAGAAATGACAGTCTACTGAGACACCTGACCACTAGGTTCAGTCATTAAGTATGCAATCTCCAATTATATGACATGGAAGAGTATGATTAACAAATGAGAAAAGCAGGATACATGAGTACGTGTAAAATCCATGTTATGTAAACACTGCGTACATATGCATTTAAATGAGCTTTGCAACCCTGGTTAAGCTACATCACCTCTTTGAGACAGTTCTCATGCATTCACTTTAGCTCTGTTGCTCAATCGTGCCCAACTCTGCAACACCGTGGACTGCAAAATGCCAGACTTCCCTGTCCATCACCAGCTCCCAGAGCTTGCTCAAACTCATGTCCATCGAGTTGGTGATGCCATCCTATCATCTCATCCTCTATCGTCCCCTTCTTCTCCTGCCTTCAATCTTTCCCAGCATCAGGGTCTTTTCCAATGACTCAGTTCTTTGCATCAGAGGGCCAAAGTATTGGAGTTTCAGCCTCAACATGAGTTTAATGTGTACTCAGGACTGATTTCCTTTAGGATGGACTGGTTGGATCTCCTTGCAGTCCAAGGGACTCTCAACAGTCTTCTCCAACACCACAGTTCAAAAGCATCGATTCTTCAGTGCTCAGCCTTCTTTATGGTCCAACTCTCACATCCATACATGACTACTGAAAAAACCATAGCTTTGATTATATGGACCTTTGCTGGCAAAGTAATGTCTCTGCTTTACAGGGATAGAAGAGTAATAAAATAGTATCCACCTCAATGATTTTTGTGAGGATTAAGTGAGATAACATGTATCAAGTATAGTACAGTAAGTACTCAAATATTCACCATTATTGCTTTTATGTCTGAAAATTATCACTGTGTTCCTAACCACTAGATGCAATATACTATATGTAAATTTATATTAAAGCCTTTCTGTACCATGAAAAATAAAAATAAATCACATTAACAAAACTATTAGATGGTTCCTTTTAAGAAGCAGAGTGAGACTGGGGAAGCAGGGCAGACATGGAAAATAATTTTCATTCTTTGCATTTCCCTCTATCTTTTGCATTTTCCAGTAGAAATATACTGATTTTATCTGAATAGTTTTCTCTTAAATGAAACGTGTGTAAATGAAAATATTGATAGAAATACTTGATTATGAAAACAAAGTGCTAAAGTGGAAAGATTGTACATTTAGCCTTCCCTGTATTTTCTAAATTTCTGCAATGTCACACTTATTTTTTTTAATCTATAAAATAACACTGAGGCATCTTTTTGTCAAGCATATAATTACTCCTTCACCTATTTTTTTCACTTCTCAGATCCTACTCAAAATATAACAATGGAAATAGTGACAGGCTTTATTTTCTTCGGCTCCAAAATCACTGCAGATGATGACTACAGCCATGAAATTAAAAATATGCTTGCTCCTTGAAAGAAAAGCTATGACCAACCTAGACAGAATATTAAAAAGCAGAGACATGACTTTGCCAGCGAAGGTCCATCTAGTCAAAGCTGTGGTTTTTCCAGCAGTCATGTATGGATGTGAGAGTTGGACCATAAAGAAAGCAGAGCACCAAAGCATAGATGATTTTAAACTGTGGTGTTGGAAGACTCTTGAGAGTCCCTTGGACTGCAAGGAGATCCAACCTGTCAATCCTAAAGGAAATCAGTCCTGAATATTCATTGGAAGGACTGATGCTGAAGCTGAAACTCCAATACTTTGGCCACCTGATGCAAAGAACTGAGTCACTGGAAAAGACCCTGATGCTGGGAAGGCAAGAGAAGGGGACAACAGAGGATGAGATGATAGGATGGCGTCACCAATTCAATGGACATGAGTTTGAGCAAGCTCCAGGAGTTGGTGATGGACAGGGAGGCCTGGCGTGCTGCAGACCACAGGGTCACAAAGAGTTGGACATGACTGAGCAAGTGAAATGACTGACTGACTCAAAATATAATTTAACCACACCACCTAATATTACACAGATTTTAGAGAAACCCCAGGTAAAACTGCATCATGCTAAAACCTAAAAAAAAATTGTTTGACATCAGGTGCTTAACTTATTAGTTATTCATCCTGTCCCTCATTATTATTAATAATATCACTGAAGCCTTTCCCAAAGCCTGACCATAGAGGGCGTACAGTGTAGCTGTGAAAAGTATGGAATCCAGGACCATACTCTCTGGGTATGAACCCCAGTGCATGATTCTGAGCAAGTTACTTGATTTCTCTACTTCAGCTTGCCCAGTGCTAAGTAAAAACTGCAATACCTAACTCTTAAGGCTGCTGTGAGGACTTAGTGGAGAAGACTAATAAAAGAATAACATTAATGCCTGACATCGTAAGCAGCTAGCTTATCTATTAGCTAATTAAGCTATTACTCTAAGCACTGCACAATACATATGTGGCAAATTATATATTTTAATAATTAGTATAATCACTGCAAAATACATTTATAACAAAAGTGAAACTAATTTGACACAATCTTTATGTTCTATGCATTACTCTAACTTGGACATCAAAGGAATAAATAAGGAAACAAGATTTTTCAGTGATGTCATTTTTATTTCACCTACACTTTACATTGCATAATTCACTGAGAACTAAAATTGTTTTAAAGTATCTCTTCTCCTAATTTGCAATTGCAGTCATTACTAACCGAATTTCAGTATTTTCCTACCGTTTCCCATAAAAGGGAAAAACTATTATTTAAGGTCAGGGGAAATTGCCTATACCATGGATATCAGAATAGCAAAACACAAACTTTGAAGAGTGATATCTAAATGCTCCATCTTTCTTCCCACCTTTCAGATCACTCTTTGAAAAAAGGGATTTGTTACATAAAAAAAAACCAAAGATTAAACTTTCCCCTCCTTCTTAAAGTAAGAGATATTTCTGCTTAGATGAAGGATCGAAAAACAAACGAACATTCTCTCCCTCTCTATACCTGGACCCCAGCTGTACTGAAAAAACCCCCTAGTTACTCACAGTCTATTGATTCCTGATTGGAATAAATTTTCCATGACTTGAGATAGAATAGCTATTCATACTTCAGAGGTGTGAATTTATCTAGGAGGACAAAACACTGTTATCTGGATTTCTAGTATCTACAAAAGGAAATGCGGGAACTGGGAGCAGTGTGAGAATTAAAACCAAACTGTCCTCGTTGACCTCAAGGGAGAAGACTATTAAGATTAGATGAATTATAGAAAACATTTATATTCAACCATTTGATTTTTCTGCAGCAATTTTAGAGATTTTTTTTTTAAATTTATTTATTTATTTTTAATTTTTACTTTACAATTCTGTATTGGTTTTGGCATAGATTGACATGAATCCACCACAGGTGTACATGCGTTCCCAAACATGAACCC